>NW_023494802.1:19028311-19453311 GCF_904425465.1 Colossoma macropomum | reverse complement strand
TGGTGAATAAGAGGTTAAAGAACCATACGCAATAGGTCTTACTCCATACAGTAGAACCACTTATGCATTCAAGTGTTTCTGAGTTGTCACAGTTCTGTATGTAACCATTGCCTTTCCTAAAGAACCCTTAAAGAACCACTTTTTAGGGTGAATGGTCAGGGAAGTGGGCTAGAGCAACTTTTTTTGCGCAGACTCTGCGCAGTGATGACTGTAACCGGGCTAAACGAGGAGCCTGGCCACTTCCTATTCCCATCGTTATATCAAAAACAGGACTGCTGAACAGCAGAGGGCGCCCGCGAGGCAATCCTCAATGAATGGGAGTGAAAGGAGCTCAACGGCTAAAAACGAAGTTTAAATAGTTTCTAATCACTGAACCAGAACTTTCCTTTAATTTTAGAAAGTAGACGTTTGTATTTCACTAATAAAAAAAAAGAAATCTCACCTGTATGTTTCCTTTTTTCTACAGCAAACTGGTTTCGGGCAGCAGAAGGCGGGCTTTACTGCTAGAACGCAATGATTGATTGGCGAGCGGAGCAGCTCATTGGCTGTTCGCGATCACTGACGTCATGGACCTACATGAGGCGCCGTTTTAAACTCCTATAACTCGAGTTTAAAAGCTCTTAAAAATATAACAGCAGTGTTAAAATGTTTTATGCTGCTCTCTGTTCAGAAAATGGTCGCAATCTTTTACATTAAAAACGTTTAAGCATTTATAAACTACGATTTTGCTCACATGCTCCATACCACCCCATTCATTTTGGTCTCGCTCGGGAGCGCCCTCTAGCGTTCGAGGACCCCTGAAGACGTCTCAGAGTGGCGAATCTCCTCTCTACAGGATCTCTGGCTGAACCTGAAGGCGCTTGTCTCTGGTTGGTGGGCTCAGATGAGCGCTGTGTGGAGGCGGAACTGAGGGAAGTGTGCTCGGGAAAATGGCCGCTGTTTGTGTTTTCATGTTAGCGGCTTTGGTTTTGTCGTGTAAATGCGACTCTGTCAACCAACCGAGCGATGACACGGGCGCAGTTACCGGCTCTGAGGCGGAGCAGAGCGGCCCGGCGGCGGTGAGCTCGGGCTCCGAGGCTCCGGGCGGGCAGAGCGGCGGCGGTGGAGGAGCTGCTGTCAGCCCGCCGGACAGCTGTGACGAGGAGCTGCTCATTAGACCGCTACAGTCCGGGGACATATACGCCAGCTTCCAGTTCAGAACGCTGTGGGACACGGACTTTCTGCACCAGGGGAAGAAAGGTTGTCTAATCTCGGAGTATAGCCTCGTTCTCCTCCCCTTTTTGTCAGATTCACGTAGTTAGGTTCCTCCTGGAGGTCTGAGGCTGCGTCCGTGTAATTCAGGGGTGTCCGGTCTTGTGCACAGAGTGCCGGTGTTCTGACGAAAACACAGACTGACTTTGCTCTGCTTTAAGCTTTAGAGCAGCTGTAGCCGCTTTTCTCACATCTCCAGCAGGAAACTTTTCCACAAAAGTAGAATAGTTTCTTGTAAAATGTCTCTCAATGTTGTACTTTTACTTCTACAAGGCTGAAGTCCCTTCTCATTCACCAGCTTCTTGTTCAAATGTTCCCATTCCACCTTAAATGGTGCCTGCGGGAACGGGAAAATTCGAACAAGAACATGGAGAGCGAGAAACGAGTTAGGCTTCACGTTTTTTGGTGTTTGTCAGTTTCTCGCTGCAGATTATCAGGAAATCAGCTGGAGTGATTATTCATTCAAATAAGTCCATTCGTCTCCAAATTATCGATGTTCGTTTTAAATCTTTCTCTTTGCCTTTTCGTTAGCTACTAGCCAGGCGAACTAGCTGTTATAGGCTACATTAACTCCTGCATTTAAGACCATTTACTGTTAAACTGTGTTGAACGATCAGCAGAGCTTTATTTTATTGCGAAGGAGGATTATTTTATTTTTACGTAGAAATCTAATTCTGCTGTGGAGCCGCATGTCGCCGAACCCCTGAGTGGAAGCACTTTGGCTTCTGGAGAGTCGAGGGGCAAAACCATTTTACATGTTTCCACCCATTTTCCGCCCGGTTGTAGTTGCTGCCAACCAGAGGACCATCGAGCAAGCGATGTCTAAACCTCTGGAAGCAAATTACAAACTCAGTTGCAACCTTTTTTGCCAAGGATTTGCGTCCGTACTCTTTCGCGCTGTGTTGCACACTTTGGAGCCAAGATACAGCGTCCCATCTCGAACATATTTTACTGACACAGCGACCCCCCCTCTCTACAACGAGACCAAAACCGAAGATATAAAGTCACTAAAAACAGGTAGGACGGCTGTAACGTGCTGCGTGGACACCCATTACCACTGGATCTTATTTCAAACAAGCGCACTGAATGAAAATCTTCCAGTTCACTTGCCACATCACTTCCAGGACAGGACAGGACAGGGAGGGATCAGATCAGGCCAGTCGGCAGCGCGACAGAATCACTGTCCAGAGTTTATGAAGAACCCCATTAAGGCTACGTTCACATTATCAGGCTGAAGTGGCACAAATCCGATGTTTTTGCCCTAATGTGACTCAGATCTGATGTTTTCAGCGCTGTGTGGACACAAATCTGATCTTTTCAAATCCGACCCGAGTCGCTTTCATATGTGGCCCTAGATTAGATACGTATCTGATTCTCGGCCATGCGACCTTAATGTGATGCTCAGATCGGAATTCATGTGCTTTTTTTCCACTGCGCTGCATCATCATTCAGCGTTACCATGGCAGCAGCGCCAAACAGAAGAAAGCCTGTAAACGGTGGAAAAGCAGCTCATCTCACCTTTTTCTCCTTCGTCTCGCTCTAATAATGAAGCTGAGAGCTGATCAGAGTTAATTATCTTCTCAGCGAAGCTCGTTCTGCTCGTTCTGCTCGTTAGTTTGTGCTGATGATGAACGTGATTCATTCACGGGACGTTACTGAGTAGGATGAGGTCATGAGGGTCATTTCAGGACGCCGGTTCATCACATTAATGACAGATTTGAGTCACCTAAACGAGTATGAACCATCGTGTCAGAGAGATCGGATCTGAGCAAAAAATCGGACTTGAGCAACGAGGCTTGTAATGTGAACGTAGCCCAAGTTAACTTTACACCTTCTTCTCCTTCGGCCAAATTAAATGGTTACTTCTCGTACTTTTTCTCTGGCAGTGTCCCACTACCGGCTGTTCCCAAAGTCTCTGGGCCAAGTGCTGTCCAAGTTCTCTGTGCGGGAGCTTCACATCTCCTTCACTCAGGGCTACTGGAGGACCATGCAGTGGGGGCAGCCCATCATCCCCTCTCCTCCTGGGGCTGAGCTCTGGGTGTGGTTCCACAACACTGTGGCAGAGTGAGTAACAGAAGGTTTAACTACTGGTATTGCAGGTGGGCCTATATTAAAGGGGGGAGGTCATGGTGATCAAGCCCACTAGCATTTTTATTGTACCTTTTATATCGCTGTTACATCCATGACTCATGGGTAGCTACGATAGCTTTATTGTACACCTAAACAATTAGCCTACATCAGCATTCAAAAGTAGCTTGAACAGGTGGTTGGTATAGTGTAGTGGGTAACACCTCTGCCTTCTACACTGTAGACTGGGGTTCAATCCCCCACCTGAGCAACAACCCTATACTATACCAATAAGAGTCCTTGGGCAAGACTCCTAACACTACCTTCATCTACCTGTGTAAAAATGATCAAATTGTAAGTCGCTCTGGATAAGAACATCTGCCAAATACCAAAAATTTAAATGTAAATGATCGGCTATTTATTTGGGATGAATTGATACCATTTTTTCAGACCGAGTGCAAATACAAGTGCATATTTTAGTACTTGCCAATACCGAGTCAGATACCGTACTGAATAACCTACTTAGACTTAAGCAGTCTTTAGTGTAAATGAGTGCAGTGTTTTTTTTGACAGTTAAATCGTAAAATTCAGTGCATTATTTGGCTATGCTATATTGTTTAATGCTACTTTGGATTGAGTAGTGCTGTAGTGGAGAAGAATGGGTTTTGTTCCATGTCAGAAAAGCACTACTGTACAACTGTAAGTACAGTACGATTCACAGTTTTGCTCCTCATCAGACTCTGTAGCTCAGTGATAGTAGGAATTACGTCCGAGAAGCTCACTTTTGGCGTTTTATATCTGAAGTCTTGTGTTTGGCTAGTTAAGCTGTAGTTAAATGTCCCCTAAAGCCAGACATAAACTGTGTGATTTTCGAAATCTTGTTCTTTGTTGACTTACATTATACGTTTGAATAATATATCAAGTATGGACAAAATATATGGTTTATATAGCCACACTGTGTGAAAACGCTTGGTCTGATTGACATGCTATGTGAAATGCAACTGTTTCATACAAAACAACACGCCACGCACAGAGTACTGAGCAAACACGTGGAGCAACTGGGCTACAGCAGCTTTGCTAACTTCACTGTGCACTGAAAGCCAGGTGGTGAGGTAAACGGTAAGACAGTATGGTCTCTCTCCAGGCTATTTTACAAAAGAAATCACTGTATGGAAAACTATAATGTTCATGCCTCACATTACTATTCAGTAAACAAAAGTAAAGTTGCCAAGTAAGGACTTTGGTAGCAAACGGTGACTTTTTCGCCTCCGTTTAGCTGGCCTTTGAGTCTCCACCAGCATTGGGGAAGTGTTTGTACTGGTTTTGTGTGTGTTTAAGAATGGGCTAAAATCACACTCTGTATTTTTGGTGGGAAACTGCCAAGGCAGTCCACACTCGGCTTACGGTAACTGTTGGTATCAGTGAATTTTTATATCAGCCCGATACCCAATATCGTATCGTTGCATCCCTACTATTTATTTACCTCTTTTTCATGATTCACCTCTTCCATCTTGGCCATAGCCTTCAAAGTTATGCATGAATTATTAATAATTTCAAATAACACTGCAAAGATTCTTAGGGGGTCTTTGTAGCCAAGCTAATTATTAATTGGAGGTAACTTTCAAATGGGGAGGGGATTTGGCTTTTCTATATTGCTGGGGCATATGCAGTAAGATCTTAGTCATGCCACCGATTCTGAAGTTGAACAGTTGATAAGTAGGAAAGTGAAGGCAACTCCATCCCTTGAGCTGTGGATTAAAATATATAACAGAGAATGTTTAATGTCAAAAGAATTATCGTTGCTATACATATGAAGGTTATTATTAACCTGTGGGTTGTAATTACTAAGGTTTGAAATACAGCATGAATAATGGGAAATTTAACATCACTAAAGAATTTACTGTGACTGATTTCATCTTCTCTTTGGTTAACAGCGTGGATGGGAACTGGAAGGAGCTCACCAATGTTCTGTCAGGCATCTTCTGCGCTTCTCTAAACTTCATCGACTCAACCAACACAGTGCAGCCTAGTGCCTCCTTTAAACCTCTGGGACTAGGAAATGGTACGACCCTGTCTTCCAGTCATTTAGATGGCATCCTTTCTTTTTTCTTGCTTCTCAGACAAAATTTATATTCTCCTTCTTGCAGCCACTGACCATCGTTTCCTCCGTTACGCCACATTACCGCGTGAAATTGTCTGCACTGAGAATTTGACTCCTTGGAAGAAGCTTCTCCCCTGCGGCTCTAAGGTGCTGAACATGGCTTTTGGTCTTCAGTGAGGCATGTGGTCTGTGTTAACATGCTATTCAATATAATGCTCTCTCTCTCTCTCTCTCTCTCTGTGTAGGCTGGTCTAGCAGTTCTGATGAAGTCAGAGAAGCTGTTCCACAGCAGCTTCCACTCTCAGGCTGTGCACATCAGACCTGTCTGTAAGGTGAGGTCCCTTTGATATGATGTGACAGTTTTCACATGGTGGCGAAGGAATAAGCAGTAACACTTCACACTGTCGAATGCGACCGACGGTGCTTGTCTGCCTAAACCAGGGGTCGGCAACACGTGGCTCTTTTACTGCCCTGTTGCAGCTCCACAGCTGAATTGGATATTTAGGTAAAAATAAAATAATCCTCCTTTGCAGTAAAATAAAGCTCTGCTGATCGTTCAACACAGTTTAACAATAAATGGTCTTAAACACTGGACTGCTAATTCTCGCTTAGTTAGTAGCTAACGAAAAGGCAAAGAGAAAGAAAAGACGAACATTGATCGTTTGGAGCCGAATGGACTTACTTGCGTTCATAATCACTCCAACTGGTTTGCTGATATGTTTAACCTGCAACAAGAAACTGTCAAACACTAAGAAGTCGTGAGGCTGAAGTCGCTTCTCATTTGCCAGCTTCTCGTTCGGATTCTCCCATTCCACCTTAAATGGTGCAGCAGTTACATTCTGGTGCCTCAGGCACCGTTTAAGGTGGAACGGGGCTGGCGGATGAGAAACTGGCCTCAGCTTCATAAAAAAACAAACGTTGAGAGACGTTTTACAAGAAACTGTTCCACTTTTGAGGAAAGGTTTCCTGCTGGAGATGTGAGAAAAGCAGCTACAGCTGAGGCCTAACGCTTAGACGGTTGCGGCGCTCAGGAGCCCCTGCTAGGCACAAATGAAGACATTAAATCGGCCACCAGAGAGCGTGTTATTTTAAAATGATCAACGACCACCAATTATGTTCACGACTTGTAATTTTTATGGCAAAAATTGTAGGGTGTAAACCTGTCTTTACGTTAAAGCTGCACTATGTAAGCTGCTTTTGTTAAAATTAAACCTAAAGTAGCATTGATAAACCAAGAAAAAGAATAATGACAACAAAAACTAAAAATATGGGTACGCTGCTGTGCTGCTTACAAGTCAGAGGTGTCTGGTCAGATTTTGTGGAAGTCTTTTGGACATAGTCTTTACGTACAAACGTCACATGCACAGGCTCAAAAAGAAGATCCAGCTCTGCAACTGGAGAATAAGGATGCGACTCTGTTTCCTTCACTGTTTGCTGATTTCTGTATTCTGTTTCATTCAGGACTGGCAGTGTACAAGCACAGCATGGGAACTAAGACAGACTCTCAATGTAGTGTTTGACCTCTACACCTCTGGTCAAGGCAAAAAAGGTAAGGAAAACAGATTTTTTTTATTCTGGAATGTAATTGCCAGAGTAATAAAATGACAATGTCCCTTGTTTCCTTTTCCACAGAGTGGTCCCTTTTCAAGATGTTCTCTCGCACTTTAACCGAGGCTTGCCCGTTAGCATCTTCTAGCAAAGTCTACGTAGATGTCACAGATAACCCAGAGGTAAAGCATAAGGCCTATGAGTTACGCTGATGGTTAGAATTGTGCTAAATATTTATGCACCCTGCTGATGGTCCTGGAGCACCGCAGGGTTGCATATATTTCTGTTCTAACACATCTGACCCAACTAATCAGCTAAATAACAGTAAAATAACAGATTTGTTAGAGAAGAAAACACACTAAAATGTGCTGAACGAGGAGTGGGAACCACTTCTGTATGGGATGTTCGTGTTTGCCTTGTTTTCATGTTGTTGTGTTTATTGGCCAACAGGGGGAGCTGTTCGACTTGAGCCCAGCCACCTCAGTCCTCAGTACAGCTGTGGTGCTTGGAGATCGCAGAACATACTCTGTATATGATCTGACCAAGAAAGAGACTTTTGGCCAGCTGCGCTCACTCAATCTTGTACTGCGTTGGAAAGGGGAAAGTGGTAAGCACAGATCTGTGGTACCTTTGCTCCCAGAATGCATCAGACAGTCCTCCACTCTTGGCCTAAGTCTTTTAACGGCATATAGTTTTAAGGTGACTTCTGTAGCTTATGTTCTTTTTGAATGATGCTCATGGGAATTTGTTGTTTATATATACCGGCCGTTCATAACATTATGACCACCTCCTTGTTTTTACGCTCATTGTCCATTTTATCAGCTCCACTTACTATATAGGTGCACTTTGTAGTTCTACAGTTACAGACTGTAGTCCATCTGTTTCTCTGATACTTTGTTAGCCCCCTTTTACCCTGTTCTTCAGTGGTCAGGACCCCCATGGACCCTCACAGAGCAGGTACTATTTGGGTGGTGGATCGTTCTCAGCACTGCAGTAACACTGACGTGGTGGTGGTGTGTTAGTGTGTGTTGTGCTGGTCTGAGTGGATCAGACACAGCAGTGCTGCTGGAGTTTTCAAACACTGTCCACTCACTGTCCACTCTATTAGACACTCCTACCTTGTCAGTCCACCTTGTAGATGTAAAGTCAGAGACGATAGCTCATCTGCTGCTGCACAGTTTGTGTCGGTCATCCTCTAGTCCTTCATCAGTGGTCACAGGACGCTGCCCACAGGACGCTGTTGGCTGGATATTTTTGGTTGGTGGACTATTCTCAGTCCAGCAGTGACACTGAGGTGTTTAAAAACTCCAGCAGCACTGCTGTATCTGATCCACTCAGACCAGCGCAACACACACTAACACACCACCACCACGTCAGTGTCACTGCAGTGCTGAGAATGATCCACCACCCAAATTGTACCTGCTCTGTGAGGGTCCATGGGGGTCCTGACCACTGAAGAACAGGGTAAAAGGGGCTAACAAAGTATCAGAGAAACAGATGGACTACAGTCTGTAACTGTAGAACTACAAAGTGCACCTATATAGTAAGTGGAGCTGATCAAATGGACAATGAGCGTAGAAACAAGGAGGTGGTCAGAATGTTATGCCTGATCGGTGTGTGTATATATATATGTGTATGTATATCTCGCTGTTGTTGGAAGAAAACCATGTATCTCCAAAATGATAACTTTACAGGAGAAGGAAAAAACCTACTTTACTGTTAATGTAAGTCAATGGAAGCAGATTTTTTCCAAGTCGTTTTGGGCCGTTTCTTTTGGTCCATTCATTATGAAATTTACACACAACGTAAAGAGCAACAAGTATTTTCAAATTATGTCAAAAACTGAATAACGACAGAAATGGAGATACAAGGTTTTCTTCCGACAAAAGCTTTTTATTTATTTATTTATTTATTTATTTATAGATATGTAGATAATGTAAAATGTTCAGACCTTTGGGGCACTGAGTCCCCCAAAATATTCAGCAAAAGGCTCAAAAAGTATTATTTAGTTCGATTTTCATTATACAGACAAGTTGACTACAGTTTCACAGACTAGCATGACGGCATTGTTTAGCATTGTTATTTAGAATTATTCAACATTTTTAGCCAAAACACTGGAAATGAGTTTGTATGTTTTGCAGCTTGTCAGAGTTACATCCACACTTAATCTCCTCCTTGTTTACCAATTTAAACGTTGAATGCTATTGCTTTGTTCAAATTGTTATTGTTGCAACAATAAAAGTAATAATAATAATAAAATTATTAACTAATTAATAAATGAACACATTTGACATTGAAAGTGTTCTATTTAATGCAATAGTAGAGCATGATGCCACTTCTTAGAAATGTTCTTTTATTCTTCATAAACTTTTCATAAAACTCTTTCAGTTTATTTCTCCAAACTGTTTGTAGGTTTATGCGTCATCATCATCTTGTAAACACTAAACTCATGAACAGATACGCTTTAGCTTTGGACATCGTTCTTAACGAGGGCATTTTCCATACTTACCACAGAGCTTCTAGAATACCCCACCCAAATATTGTCATTTCTCCATATTAAATTATAATAAATTGAAAACTCGCTAATATCCTCAATCGGACCCACATTACACTCATTCTCTGTAAACTGCACTGGTTACCTGCCTTCTTCTACACTGAATATGAAGCTCTTCACCTTTAAAGCGTCTGCGGTCCTTCCCCTCAAAGTAACTCGTTCATTGCTTCATTTTAGTCTGTATATTTGGGTTCTCCAGTACTGGTTCACATCAGGTGCCCCAATTCAGTGGGTAGGAAGGTGTTCGGGGTTAGAACTCCCAAACTTTAGAACTCCGAGTCCCTGTGATCTCTATTCCAATCACATTTTCAGGAAAACCCACCTGTTTGTGTTAATCCAATTCCAACTCTTCTGCGGCTGTGTTAGGTATCTCCCTGCTGTACAGAAACTGTCTGGTTCTTTAGTTTTTGTTTGTGATTAGTATGTCACTCACCTCTGTTTTCTCATGTTATATGTCTCCTTTAAATGCACTGCTTAGCTAAATAAAGCATAATGTTTTTGTTGCGCATCGCAAAGCAATCCGATTTACATTATTATGGTCGCAACTATATTGTTATCCGATTTATATCATGATTATTTTTATTTTTCTGCCGTTTCTTTGCCACATAGCATGTCCTGCAGTTTTTCAATATATCAACACCGTTCCAACTCCAGATTGTTCGGTCTGATTGTGTGATGCATGCTTATATACAGCTTTTTGATCGGATGCACGGATTTTGTGTAGCAATGGAATTTTGCAGAATTTTTTCTCATAGAGAATGAATGGGGTGAAAAATTGCATGACGATCTACTGTATTTCTGCTTGACCAAAAGACACCTTTTCACAAACACTATCTCAGGGCAGGCCCCCAAGCACATATTCAATGTTGTTCTGACCCGCACTCATCCGTTTGTCTTTTTTTTTTTCATCCCTCGTTTCTCCCATAGACTCCCATTCATTTTCTCCACCACACAAACTCTATTACTTCTTTGCCCCACGGCCACCAAACTACATGTCCTCACTCAGGGCAGGTCCTCAAGCTCTAATCCACAGCCACACTGACCCACACTCCTCTGTGTGTTGTTTTTTTTTTTTAATCCCTCGTTCCTCCCATAGAGTCCCATTCATTTTCAACTTCATGTAGCTAACACTTGGTAGCTCCTTATGAAAAACTAAATACACACCCCGTACACCATGGCAACTGTCTAGCAGTAGTTTAGCAATGGCATAGCAACTGCCTAGCAACCACCTGGGATATCATACTAACCGCTGCGCAACAATTACGCGATTTCCTTCAGGAAATGCACGATTCTAGTTTTTTGTTGCCGTTGTTAAGATGAACCCGTTTTCTGTTGTAGGTGACATGCTGCGTCCCCTGCTTCATGCAGAGCGCTATGTGGCCGGCTTCGGACTCCAGACAGGTGAGATCCACACCTTGATCTATAATAACCACCCGTATAGGGCCTTCCCTGTGCTTCTGATGGACTCAGTGCCCTGGTACCTACGACTTTACATCCATACCCTGACCGTCACCAGCAAGACACGTGAGAACAAGCCAAGTAAGTCCAGACTCCGTAATCTCTCTGATTTCCATAGAGCCACTGAGAGTCCAATAATCCAGACACATGGCAACTGACTGGATTTGCTTTTGTTTCAATACTGTCTGCTGTTTTTGTCTTTATCTTTCCTTATTTTTATCCTTGCCTTGTTTAATATACACTGATCAGGCATAACATTATGACCATTATGACCATTATGACCTTGTTTCTACGCTCATTGTCCATTTGATCAGCTCCACTTACTATATAGGTGCACTTTGTAGTTCTACAGTTACAGACTGTAGTCCATCAGTTTCTCTGCATACTTTGTTAGCCCCTCTTTACCCTGTTCTTCAGTGGTCAGGAACGCCCCTGGACCCTCACAGAGCAGGTACTATTTGGGTGGTGGATCATTCTCAGCACTGCAGTAACTCTGACGTGGTGGTGGTGTGTTAGTGTGTGTTGCGCTGGTCTGAGTGGATCAGACACAGCAGTGCTGCTGGAGTTTTTAAACACCTCAGTGTCGCTGCTGGACTGAGAATAGTCCACCAACCAAAAATATCCAGCCAACAGCGTCCTGTGACCACTGATGAAGGACTAGAGGATGACCAACACAAACTGTGCAGCAGCAGATGAGCTGTCGTCTCTGACTTTACATCAACAAGGTGGGCAGACAATTTAGGAGTGTCTAATAGAGTGGACAGTGAGTGGACACAGTGTTTAAAAACTCCAGCAGCACTGCTGTGTCTGATCCACTCAGACCAGCACAACACACACTAACACACCACCACCACGTCAGTGTTACTGCAGTGCTGAGAATGACCCATCACCCAAATAGTACCTGCTCTTTGAGGGTCCATGGGGGTCCTGACCACAGAAGAACAGGGTAAAAGGGGGCTAACAAAGTATGCAGAGAAACAGATGGACTACAGTCTGTAACTGTAGAACTACAAAGTGCACCTATATAGTAAGTGGAGCTGATAAAATGGACAATGAGCGTAGAAACAAGGAGGTGGTCAGAATGTTATGCCTGATCGGTGTATATTCACGGCTTAGTTAAATCAGCATTGGGTTTGTCCCTGTGATATTCTGTAATAGCTCATGAATAAAGTCCTGTTTAGTGTGTTTCATTCTTGCTTTCTCCTCTGTCCTCCATTCCAAGGCTACATTCACTACCAGCCTTCAAAGGACCGCCTGCGTCCTCATCTCCTTGAGATGCTGGTGCAGCTGCCTCCTCACTCCGTCACTGAGGTCACAGTGCAGTTTGAACGAGCCTTGCTCAAATGGACAGAATACACTCCAGATCCCAACCACGGCTTTTACGTTGGGTAGGACTCTTCCTTCTACATTTTATTGCATTAAGCATTGGTCAGTGTCATGTAGTGACCTGAATCCTGTTCGACTCTTCAGGTTTTGAATGGTAAATATGGAAAAACAAAGCTCAGCATCTGTTTTTGATTAAAATGACATTTGCAAATTGCAAACAAAATGGAAAAGAGCCACTATTGTTTTGAGACTGTACACTTACAGGCTTCATTTGGCTGTAATTTTACTAAACATGGAACAGAGATCTGTTTTATTTTGTGTGGAAACTGTTCTTTAACATTCTTGCCACTGATTTTGAACAGAAATTTAAACATTAAAAATGAGGAGATTTAACTCATCTATTTGTTTATTATGAAATATTATTTCAGATCATCCGTGATTAGTGCTCTTGTGCCAAGTGTCGTTGCCATGGACACCAACAACACTCAAGAGCGGCCCTTGTTCAGCAGCTTGTGAGTACCTGCCAGCTCAGCTTGCTAATTGTGAATAGCTTGATAGCTAAATATAGACATTTTATGTTTAAAATGTGGGATGAAAAGAGTTGCATGTGAGAATATCTCCTTTTAATTTCATTTGAGCTCTTAATATCTGAGAATATATGAAATATAAATATTATAAACCATCAAATCTTATTAATCCAAATATTAATAATGGATGTTCTTAACCAGCATATGTCACCATGGCTCATCTTAGTTCTAGCTGGTTCTGCTCCCATGCTGAATTCATCAGACCGAACCACAAGGAGGTGCAAACATTCACTCACAAGAGGACTCCTTTCTTTAGCTAAGGGATTTTAACCTCTACTGCACACATTATGAGAGCAATTAAAAAAAAAATTGATTCACTTTTCTTGATTATGAAATTGAAAAGTATTTTTTAATAATAACGTGTGCAGGGGTCCTTTTAGGGTATGTTGCCCCGAGGCAACATTGTGTGACAATAGGAAGAAATTATATGAACCCATGTTCCATGAAGTGGTAAGATCTGGCTTGTGACTGGCTAAATCCATTCCACTGACCTACAATGTTGCCTCTAGGCAACAAACATAGTTCGGCAAATTCTCATAACAAAAAAAAATGATACTGAATGTTAAAAAAGAGGTTTAAAAGTGTCCATTATGATAGTATGACCAAATACATCGATTTACTCAAACTCTTCCCTTTATTATTAACCCTGTCGTTGTCGTTAAATATGTGTAATGTTAGTGTAAAGCGAGGAAAATGGGTGTGTTGCCTAGAGGCAACAGCGTGCAATGGGGGTTAAACTACCCAGTGTAATGATCTATTTAGTTTAGAAACACTTACAGATTGAGAGATTATTTCTGTTCTCTCTAAACTACAAGAACAGACCACATTACACAGAGTGGCTCAGTGGGGGAGGATCCTGTGGAAACTCTTATGCAATTATGGCACTGTTTTTTTTTCCCCTTCGATTCAGCTTCCCAACCAAAGAGGAGTCAAGCTACTTCGTGCGGGTGTACACCGAGCCTTTGCTGGTTAATTTGCCCACACCCGACTTCAGCATGCCCTATAATGTGATCTGCCTCACCTGCACAGTGGTAGCAGTCGGCTACGGCTCCTTCTACAACCTGCTTACGCGCACCTTTCAGGTGGAGGAGCCCAGCCAGCCACTGGCTAAACGCCTGGCCAACATCATCCGTCGCATAAGGGGGGTGCCACTGCTCTGAATCACCAGCTGCAGGACAGGAATCCAACCGTCTGAGCTCCTTAATAGGCAGCTAGATGAATCACAACAATGGAACGGATATCTGTGGAGGTCTGAACAGCTTTAAAAAGGACTGTGTTTTGGAAGAACATGAAGCCAAGGCTGATGTTTTTGGAGCTCAGGCAAGATGAAAGGAACTCGTGAAGAATGTCGGCACTAAAGGCCACTTGAATTCTTTCCCCGGCGCTAAGAGGGAGGAACGTGATGTTATTGGTCTGGGGTTTTGACTTTTTGTTTACACTGGAGAAAACAATTTCTTGTGTTTTTCAAACATGAGGGACAAATTTAAAATTTAACTGCTTTAAAAAAAAAGTTTCTCACTCCACTCATCTGGAAGAGGCACTCGCAGCAGAGTGAAATATGAAACCCTCTTGATTAATGGCATGTGGGCCTGACCGAGCCATTAGTCATTCTGCAGTACATCAGAGCAAATCCAGTGAAGATGGAGAGGAAGGTCCAAAAATTAAGCAGATACTTTCCATTATGGCTAATGCACTGAAATTGTTGTTGATGTGGCATAAGCAACAATGCTTTTTGTTTATTTCTGCTTTATTAAGATGCTTTAATCTGTGATCTGCTTTTTGTTTGAACTATTCAGATGTGAGTAAGGCTAAATGAACCTGACAGCCAACTTAATTAAAATGGAAAACTTATTAAAATGGCCATTTTTTAATTTATGTAGCAGAGATGCATGACAGGGCTTTTAAATTGTCAAGCTGTACTCAGTACTCAATACAGTTCTATTCACTGTTTCTCCCCAGACAATAAATTAATCCAAAGTCTGAAATGTTTAGAGAACAGTTCGGACAAGGCAGGTTGTTCACTACATTCACATGACCAGGTTGAAGTGGCTCAAATCCGATTTTTTGCCCTAATGTGATTTAGATCTGATGTTTTCAGAGCTGTGTGGACACAAATCTGATCTTTTCAAATCTGATCTGAGCCACTTTCATATGTGGTCCTAGTTATAATAAAATTAACACCCTCTTATAGGCAGAAAACAAAAAAGAATTAAATAGACAGTAACCTGTGTATTTAATTTATCTTCTTAGTGTTCCCAGCAAAAAACAAACTATTGAATAAAACATATTGAAACACCTTCAGATGTCTAGTTCATGGTATTCCAATCTACACTATTGAATAAAATAACCTTTCCAAACTTTTGAACATTAGTGTATTACTGTCTTATTAAGTTCTTAAGTATAGAGTAGGAATTTTAAACAATATTGTCTGAATTATGTCTTATATCCAGTGCAAACTGTGTGATTTCCATACTGTCCCCACGAAGAGAACATTCTGAGATTCTGCAGCCAGACAGCCTAAAGATTTACACCATTTACCAACCTGTACCTAATGTGAAGATGCCGTAGAAGATGAATAGTAATAATACATACAGTCACTTGAGTTAAGGAGCCTAAATCCATATTTTTTTTAAGTAGGTTAATCTTCACACAATGTACAGGTACAAAATACACAGATCAGGCATAACGTTATGACCACCTCCTTGTTTCTACGCTCATTGTCCATTTTATCAGCTCCACTTACTATATAGGTGCACTTTGTAGTTCTACAGTTACAGACTGTAGTCCATCTGTTTCTCTGCATACTTTGTTAGCCCCCTTTTACCCTGTTCTTCAGTGGTCAGGACCCCCATGGACCCTCACAGAGCAGGTACTATTTGGGTGGTGGATCATTCTCAGCACTGCAGTAACACTGATGTGGTGGTGGTGTGTTAGTGTGTGTTGTGCTGGTGTGAGTGGATCAGACACAGCAGTGCTGCTGGAGTTTTTGAACACCTCAGTGTCACTGCTGGACTGAGAATAGTCCACCAACCAAAAATATCCAGCCAACAGCGTCCTGTGTCCACTGATGAAGGACTAGAGGATGTCCAACACAAACAGTGCAGCAGCAGATGAGCTATCGTCTCTGACTTTACATCTACAAGGTGGACTGGCAAGGTAGGAGTGTCTAATAGAGTGGACAGTGAGTGGACATAGTGTTTAAAAATTCCCGCAGCACTGCAGTGTCTGATCCACTCATACCAGCACAGCACACAATAACACACCACCACCACGTCAGTGTTACTGCAGTGCTGAGAATGATCCACCACCCAAATCGTACCTGCTCTGTGAGGGTCCATGGGGGTCCTGACCACTGAAGAACAGGGTAAAATGGGGCTAACAAAGTATGCAGAGAAACAGATGGACTACAGTCTGTAACTAGTAAGTAGTAAGTGGAGCTGATAAAATGGACAATGAGCGTAGAAACAAGGAGGTGGTCACAATGTTATGCCTGATCAGCATTTTTCAGGCCATGTCTTAATATATTTCTGTGTTGTTTTTTATTCAAACTTTGCTGTTTGTATTTAGTATAATACACACTGTTCTCTGTGGCTAAAGCGCGTATACTGGCTGATTCCTGGACGAAACATTCCAAGGCCAGTCTATTCACTTTTTTCCCCTCCCGGCTTCAGACAAGTCCCTAGACAAACATTGTACATACCTTTGAGCTTAGAGATGAATGCTAACTTCAGTTTGCCCTCAATGTTGTTTATTTCAGCTCCTTTTCTACAAACACATGACTAACAGTCTCGTCTCAGGATTAAACGATACCTCAAATTCCTTGGCCTCTTTTTCCCTGAGAACTCGGCACTGGGTGAAGCTTTTTTTGCATGCTGCTGTATTTTCTCTGTCAGCTAGATTGCTCCAGCTGCTGCTGCCAAGCTCTTGGACACAGAGGGCTCTTTCATTGCCAGGAGTTTACTGCACATGTTTGGGTCGCGAGTTGAGGGCGAGACGTCTTGTACATTCCTGAACACTGATGCCGGTGCTGAACTACCCTCCGAGATCCGTCAGGGCGAGAGATGGAGAGGGTGTGTGAAAAGAGACTGTGGCCTATTTGGTCCCAGTGGAACTGACTGTAAGTTGGCTTTGAATGTACCAACAACTCTGCATACTACAGCTGAGACTTCTTGCAGTGTTTAAGAAACAAAATCCAGGAAAACGGTGGAATTTATCAAAAGAAACAATGAAGGTTTATTCAAGAGGTTACACATATAAAAAAATCCCAATGGGGGAAAAATTTCATTCAATGGATGCATCTCTCTCTCTCTCTCTCTCTCTCTCTCTCTCTCTCACTCTCACTCTCAAAATAACTCAAGTATGAAGTATAATGTATGATTGTGTCCTTCCAGCTGCCAGCCAAGCCTAATCAGCAGGGCTCACTGCAGGCATGACCACATGTGGTCCGGCAGCACTTCTGCTCACCAGGGCACTGGCCGTCATGGTAACAGTACTCCGCACACATCGGAGTCCCCTTGGGCTTGGTGCATCGACCAGGCTTCACTGTAAAGGAGAGAACGAAAATTACTCTATCCTTTCTGAATCATACAGATAGGGATGTCCCAATGCAGTGTTTTTTTGTTTGTTTGTTTTTCTGTTTTTCTTTGTTGTAATGATCGTACAGTGGTGTCTCAAGTACACTATATACATTCATATGTACAAGTTTAAACACGCTCGGTCAAACAAAAGCCTAGGCATTTCTCGGCCGCAGTGTCTGTGTTTACATCCAGAGATTTTTGCCGATCTGATTGAATACATTCCGATTACAGATTAAGACTGAGGCTTTTATATGCACAGTCTGTTAAACAATCTGATGGAAAATCTCCATTTACATGCTCACTACAAGTAATCTGATCAAAAATTACACGCATACGTAGAGAACCACTTAGAGTAAACGTTACTATGACAGCGAACATCACGTGAGTCCAGTCAGAGTGAGAGGTTTATGAGTTCTCTGCTTTTGCTGTGACGTGACACACATGCGCAGAACGTACTTACAAGTTCTGATAGGGAATGTAATCAGATACAGGTGTTTACATGGCTCTTATTCTTCTATTTAATGGATAATTTACAGGATTACCCACCTCGTTCAATCGGATAGAAATTGTATTCCGAATGGCCTCAACCGGATGTATTCTATTCTGATTAAGATATTAGTTGGATTATTAACGGATTATTAGGCTGCATGTAAACGTGGCTAATGTCATAACAGGCTGTTCCAAAGTGAAAGACTTGCATATGCAGCCTACGTTGTGACTGATTTCAAGGACGCATCAGATGTATCCTTCCAGGCCTTTGGTTACCCACAGTTCTCTGTGCCTGAACAAGGCGAAGGAAAAAAAACAGCATGGCGGAAAACTAAGCCGTTGGAGCAGAGCTCGTTTTAAAATGCAAGTTGTTCACGTACTTTAATTCTCTTCGTAGCTTTATAAAGTGTAAAATCACTGATTAATTAAAGCATCCGTCCCTATATCGTACATCGTCCATATGTCGTATTTTATTTAGAAGTATTTGTAAGTATGTAGTTTATCGTACTACATAAGAACATCTCCTCCATTTCCGTGAAGAAATGAAAAGAGCAACAAACTCAATGCAGCGGGCTCCATTTTCTCTCACTAGTTTCTTCATGAGTTTGGCGCCGCTCTGGTGGCGTCACCACGCAGCCTCGTTAGGACTGATCCATTTGTGTGACCAATAGTCCACTGTAGTCGTGTCGTCATTCTGTAGTCCTCGTTATGCCCATATTAGGAACTCCGGGTCTGAGCTCCATTTCTCTATGGGCCAGAATGAATAGGGTTTCGAAAAATCGCCTCTGTCGCCCCCTGTGTTAAATAAACGTGTTCAGAACCCGATACGTTTTGTCCTGTGTACCTTTTTCTCCCGAATATCACTGGATCCTCCGAATTACGAGGTCGTTAAAGAGCTATAATACTAAAATTGCTACATGTGAGCTAAAGCTACTGCGCATCAATTTGATGTCACAAAGCTACTCGAAACTAAGGCGGCTGTGGTGGAGCTCTGACCAGCTGTGCTTCCTTATCGAAATGTTCTACCGTAGCACATAATTACAGGTATACCCGTAAATAAAACCTCTGGGTGGGATATTTTGATAGATTAAACCTCCTTATCAAAAACACTACCCGTGTTAAACTACGAGGCTGAATTTAGCTTCTTTTTCGCAGCTTCTTGTTTGAATGTTCCCGTTCCGCCTTAAATGCTGCAGCAGCTGTGACTGGCCATCACAAACATTAGCAAACGACAAAATACTGACCTGTCGGTTCTGTGAAACAGCAAAAATCAGTTAATGTTACTCAGCTGTTAAGCAGAAATAGTGAAACTTCCTCATATCAGGCCTTTCAACCCTCCGTGAAGCTGAATCAGCTTCTTTGTCGTCGGCTGCTTGTTCGAATTTACCTGTTCCACCTTAAATGGCGCAGCAGTTCAGAACGTGACTGCTGCACCATTTAAGGTGGAATGGGAAACGTCAAACAAAAAGCTGGTGAATGTCCTGAGAAAAATGTTCCCAGCATTAAAATAATAATGAGGACATTCTGAGAGCCTAAATCAGTTTATCAGGGGTGAGCAGTGATCATTAAGCTGAGTCTGTACCGGATCAGCCTGAGTGCAGAAACGTTTGTAGAGCTTATCAAATCAAGCTAAAAGGTAAGATCTATCCTGTTTCAGTGAGAGTCAGATGAAGAACAGAGAATTGCAGGGAAACCTGCTGATTTTGTTCTGACTTGTTTTCATCTGCCCTCAGTCTGAACATGGAAATGTTTACTGACAAAGCCGGATTAAGGAGGCTGCCAGTCTAATGACGTGAATTCAGTGTGCAGTAGCTTTAGCTCACTTGTAGTAATACTCATATTTCAACTCTTTAATGGCCTCGTAATTCAGAGGATCCAGTGGTATTCGAGAGAAGAATGTACATGGAACAAAACATATTGGGTTCTGAACATTTTTATTGAACACAGGGGGCGCTAGAGGCGATTTTTTCGAAAACCCTATCCATTCTGGCCATAGCGAAATGGAGCTTAGACCCGGAGTTCCTAATGTGGGCATAAAAGCATGGAGCCGACTACAAAATGACGACACAACTGCAGTGTTTAATAGGCTACTAAGGAGGAGGCTTCATAGGACAGTCCTACTGAGGACCCGCCCACCTCGGCTGCAGCCTAGGCTCTGGAACACAGCTATTATATTTTTCATATTTCAGGTTGCTCAGCTTTGAACACAGTCTTACCACTGAGTAATAACCACACACTCAGATATTATAGACCGCTAGTCTGGGTTAGACTCAAGTCAGACACTGCCTTGGAGACAGATAATGTCTTACCTGTATAAGGGGCAATGCATTCATGGCCACATCCGTTGTGGCAGCATTTCTCCTCGTTTGGACAGTCGCTGTCGTTGGTGCAGTACTCCGCACACATCCCTGAGCCCCACTTCCGACGTGGGCACACGCCCGGCTTTGCTGTGACAGAACACAGGTATAAGCCAAGCGTTAGTCTCCTAGAGTCCTGGGTGAGTGGAGGAGAAGTCCACTCCTGTGTGTTCAATCTCCAATATAAGCTGATTTGCTTTCAAGCATCAGATGAATTTTAAGTCATGAATTTTAACACTGCTGAGAAAGGAGAAGTGAGAAGCTGAGATGAGCAGGTTTCTTACTGAAAGCTGGAGGCACACAGACGGCTCCGCAGTCAAAGACGCAGCATTTGTCGTCTCCTGGACAGTCGTCATCGCAGACGCATGCACGACTGGACGGTATGACTGTCAGCTTCCTGGGGCAGTGGCCAGCCTTGAACACTAGCACACACAGAGCTTGTTAACAGCCTTTTGATTCGTGATAGAGTGTGACTTAATTTACTGAACCGATTCACTTCAACGAATCAAATGTTCAGTGAATCAAATGATTCAGTAGCAGCCTACACTAATAACCCACCTTCACAGTTACTTTGTTACTTTATCTGTGTCTCCTTTTCTAGCTAACAAAGGTCACAATAGAAAAGAGGCAAATTTGATGTTATTTATCTGCATTTAATTTCATTTTCTTTAACAAATCTCTTGTTTTTGGTGAAACGGCTAACAGTGCAAATGTTTCAGAATCTCAGATTTCATGCAGTTCAAACTGCTGAACGATAAATAAATGTGAGAATTGTGAGGAATACGAGAAACAGGAATGGGAAGAGGTTAGTAACGGAGAAAAGTATGTTGGATGATGGAAAATTTAGTGAAAAGTTGAGCTACACAGGGCTGGAAAATGCTTAAGTCATTGTATGTTGTTACTAAAGTATTTTTTGGAAGATTTGTACTCTAAGGCCCAATCACATTTCTTCTTTTTACCCCTACCCCTTGTTTTCGACCCCTTGTGTCACCCTAACCCCTTGGAACAGTTACAATGGATAGTGGTTGAAATCTTCCCTCTGAAATGGGACCCTCAAATAAAAAGAGCATCATTTCATTAACAGCTACCAGCACTGCTCTGTAGGTGACCCTGCCAGTCTGCAGTGACAGCAGAGGAGGGTAAAGTTCAGCTCCTCACTGCTGGGCTTTAGTTACATTTAGGGCATCATATGCCTTCAAAGAGGGGGGCAATTATTTATTATCACCCACCCCTAATTCTTCAGTGATATGAAGCTGAAGTCAGATATTCACCAGCTTCTTGTTCAGATATTCCCGTTCCACCTTAAATGGTGCAGCAGTTACATTCTGGCGCTTCAGGCGTCAGAACTGCTGGACTATTTAAGGTGGAACGGGAAAGTTAGCTAACTACCGCATACTATTAGTGATTTTTTTGTGCTTGTTATGAAGAAAACGGCCATAATACACAAACAACATTAAACTAAGATAAAACAATGATTATCGTCATTTTTAACGGAGAAAATTCTCACATTTGTGGGTTTCTTTGGTCTCTTGTTCAGCTGTCTTACTGGTTTTTCTTTTTTTCTCATAACTCTCTGTTTAGAGTCTCTGAAAAACCTCTGTTTGGAGGGTCATGTAGCCCCAACACTTCACCCTACCCCTCTATCTCAACAAGAATCAGGACACCCTACCCCTAGACATGAACGCGCAAAACGGAGGGCTAAGGGCTCAGTGGTAGGGGTGAGGGGTGGAATGGGATTGGGCCTAAGTATTATTAAAATTGAATACTTGATCATTTACTCAATTACATTTCCAAGAGGAAAAAAAATACTCCTTACATTGTACACCTTCAGAGCACTCGTCACAAATCTTAAAGGCCAGGAAAATTTGCTCTTCTTCTCTTGCCAATCAGTGACATTCCCATTGATTTAAATAGATTGTTTTTAATAACACATGAAGAATCCAAACCCCGACCCAAACCAGGGAACCAGCCGTATGTCTGGAGAATTGAAGTTTACTCTTGCGCACAGGTACCAGACACCTAGCCAGCTCGTGAAACAATGGACTGACACAGTTTCATAGCTGGACTGATGCCAAGATTAGACCCAACTTATACATGACAAATGGCCGGTGTGACAGATATGACCACGTAAGGAAAAACAAAAATAGGCAGCCTAAATACAACATCAGCTCATGCACACACAATGCTGCATATAATGATGTATAACAGCACTAAACACATTACACAAAAATACATTCCTTCACACATCCAACCAAAGTGATACTGTAAAATTACACTGCCTACAACTGCTGTGTGATGACTAGTATGTGGATGACTCACCACTAAGAAACGAAGAAAACAATCTGTTAGAACTTTTACCTTTTTACATTTATAAACCCTGATAGCAAGAGGATAGTGGGCTGATGGCAGAGCTGGCGGTCCACTGCTGTTTTGCTCAGCGTTTTCTGGGCGGCCCACCGGTGGTTACGCAAAATATTAGACAAAATTCCACTTATCATCGCTCATTTTTCACTCACAGTCCAATTTACATCATTTTCCTTCCTTCCTTTCTTTAGTAATACTTTGTAAATTAGTTTAGTAAATAATTTTAATCCAGCTCAGTGTCAGCAACATTTTCTAAAATAATTTTATATAAGGCCTTTTTTTTTTCAATCAGTTGTAATATTTGTCTTGGTTTATTTTCCAAAATAAAAGTCTGTGTGCATTTAAAATCTGTTTGAGGAGATTAAAAACTAGTTAAAGCTTGTCTGCAGTACAGTGATCTGGGTGGACCAGCAGTGTCACACATGTTACTGTTTCCTAATGGGATCTAAAGGTGTCCTACAGGAGACGAGTGGTCTCTAATGGTAACTATTAAGCCAAGAACCGTTACAAAGCAAAACCATCAGGTTTTAATCTCAGTGTTTCTAATTGTTTTTCTTCAGCAAGGCACACTTTGTGACTTTCCTTTGGCTCCATTCTTCCACTTTAATTGAGTCTTTGATATAATAGTGTCATTTCCTCATTATTTTACCACTCCAGGCTCTAAAACACACAGAAAACATGCAGACCTACGCGGCCCTGCTGGTGACGTCCCATATAAATAAAAATAATGCGTGGCCACGCTTTATTGATGCGTGGAAATGAGATCCTAATGTGTGGCCACGACTTAGTAAGGCGTGGAAACAAGATCATGCCTTACTAAGTTGGTCACACATTAGGATCTCGTTCCCCTGCCCTACTAAGTCGTGGCCACGCATTAGGATCTCATTCCCGTGCCTTACTAAGTCGTGGCCACAACTTAATTATCTACGGGGCCCCGCTGGTGACATCCTGTATAAATAAAAATAATGTGTGGCCATGCCTTATTAATGCTTGGGAACGATATCCTAATGTGTGGCCATGACTTAGTAAGGCGTGGGAATGAGACCACGGCTTACTAAGTCGTGGCCACGCATTAGGATCTCGTTCCTATTATTTTTATTTATACAGGATGTCACCAGCGGGGCTCCATAATTATCTTATTCCCATGCCTTACTAAGTTGTGGCCACGCATTATTTTTATTTATACCCAATGTATCAGGATCGTACGGAGCCCCGCTGGTGACATCCTGTATAAATAAAAATAATGCATGGCCACGACTTAGTAAGCCATGATCTCATTCCCACTCCTTACTAAGTCGTGGCCATGTATTAGGATCTCGTTCCCATGCGCTAATAAGGTGTGGCCACGCATTATTTTTATCTACACAGGACGTCACCAGCGGGGCTCCTTAGGGATCGTGCTTACTTTTTTTGCATTTAAATGGAAAAAAACTGTCGATTCGTTTGGGAATCGATTCACCCGATTCAGTGAGGAGTCGTTCGCGAGTCACTCATCATCCGTCTATTGTTCCGAGCTCAGCTCGTTCCTAACGGACACCAGATGTTTTCACTTTTTTAGGGAAGTCTTTAAATCAGAACAGAGTCTGTCGCACCTTCTCGAAAGCTTTTCGCCACGTTTAACAGGTACAGTCCGCGATCAGCGGGGGTGTTTTGTTGAAGAGACTGAAGTAGTTTACGGTCCAAAGCGAGGTTTGGAGCGTGTTTGAGCTGAAGGAGCTGAAAGAGTGACTCACCGGTGGAGTTCCGTCCCGGTGCGGCTCCGGCGGGACTCGGCCATTCAGCCACGCTGAGCAGGACAAAGCTAAGAAAACACAGCAGTCCGGTCTTCATCTTCTCCTTTACGAGCTTCCACAGGACTGAACTTGTTAGGAAGACAAGCCGAAGTGACAGGACGGAGAGGCGGAGAGAGGGGAGGGTCTGCAGGGTCCCTCTGCCTGCTGAGTTCATCAACTCCACTCTGTTAGAGTCTCCGTGTTAGATCCGGTTACCGGCGATTTCATCACCCTCGGTTTTGTTTTTTACTGCAGTGAACTGTAGTTTCATACATCTGACTTTAAACATCAATTCCTCCACCCACTGTCCAGAAAAATCTGCATAATTAAACCGTTCAGACGTAAACAGTCACTCTTCTTATAGATAAAAGATGATAATAATAATAATAATAAAAATAATGCGTGGCCACGACTCAGTAAGGCGTGGGAATGAGATGATTAAGTCGTGGCCATGACTTAGTAAAGCATGCGAACAAGATCCTAAAGTGTGGCCACAACTTAGTAAGCCGTGATCTCATTCCCACGCCTTACTAAGTCGTGGCCACACATTAGGATCTCGTTCCCACATGTTAATAAAGTGTGGCCACGCATTATTTTTATTTATACAGGATGTCATCATCAGGGCTCTGTAACATCCTGTATAAATAAAAAAAAAAAAAAGTGTGGCCACAACTTAGTAAGGCGTGGGAACAAGATAATTAAGTCGTGGCCATGACTTAGTAAAGCGTAGGAATGAGATCCTAAAGCGTTCCCGCGCCTTACTAAGTTGACTTACTACGACCATGCGTTACTAAGTCATGGCCATGCATTAGGATCTCGTTCCCACGCGTTAATAAGGCATGGCCTTGCATTATTTTTATTTATCATCAGGGCTCTACGGATGATGGGCTGTGATGATGACATCCTGTACAAATAAAAATAATGCGTGGCCACACCTTATTAACATGTGGGAACGAGATCCTAATGCGTGGCCACGACTTAGTAAGGCATGGGAATGAGATGATTAAGTCGTGGTCATGACTTAGTACGGTGTGGGAACTAGATCACGGCTTACTAAGTCGTGGCCACACATTAGGATCTTGTTCCTATGCTTTACTAAGTCATGACCATGGCTTAATCATCTCATTCCCCCACCTTAATAAGTCGTGGCCACACATTATTTTTATTTGTACAGTGTGTGTCCTAATGTGTGGCCACAATGTGGGAATGAGATGATTAAGTCGTGGCCATGACTTAGTAAGAAGTGGGAACGAGATCATGGCTTACTAAGTCGTGGCCACATATTAGGATATCGTTCCCATGCTTTACTAAGTCGTGGCCACGCATTATTTTTATTTATACAGGATGTCACCAGTGGGGCTCTGTAGGGCTCCGTAACATCCTGCATAAATAAAAAAAAAAGTGTGGTCACAACTTAGTAAGGCGTGAGAACAAGATAATTAAGTCGTGGCCATGACTTAGTAAGGTGTGGGAACAAGATCCTAATGCGTTTCGTGGCCACGACTTAATTATTCCATTCCCATGCCTTACTAAGTTGTGGCCACGTATTAGGATCTTGTGGCCACGTGTTATATTTATTTATATGAGATGTCACCAGCAGGGCTCCGTGTCTTATACAGTCAGAACTGTTCACAGTGGTGGGCATAGGAACCAGACGTCTGAAGAGTTTAAAGGGGAATTCCACTTTCCTTTTATTTGCACATAATTAAATCACAATGTAAACAAAACCATTCAGAGTGGTTTAATATGAAATGCTGCATTGTAGAGTAACGTCCTGAGTCAGAAGTGTTCACAGTGGTGGTGATAGGAACCAGACGTCCACACAGGTCAGTGCCTCTGAAAGTTCCCTCACAGAAGTTAATACATAGAATGGTTCTAAATACAAGGCCTGATGCCTGAAACATTGTTTTATGCTAGTTCCTAGATCTAAAACATGGCCTAAAACAAACTTACATTAAAAATACCTTTTTTCACCAACTTTATCACAATTTTATCATTATCAACATTACATATCAAAAAGGGTGGATGAGATTCGTCCGGAGATGCTTAAGGCTCTGGATATTGTGGGGCTGTCGTGGCTGATACGCCTCTGCAATAGTGCATGAACCTCGGGAACAGTACCCTTGGACTGGCAGACCGGGGTGGTGGTCCTTATTTTCAAGAAAGTGGACCGGAGGGTGTGTGCCAACTATCGGGGTATCACACTGCTCAGCCTCCCTGGGAAAGTCTATGCCAAGGTGCTGGAAAGGAGACTTCGACCGATAGTTGAACCTCAGATTGAGGAGGAACAATGCGGATTCCGTCCTGGCCGTGGAACAATGGACCAGCTTTTCACCCTCTCACGGATTGTTGAGGGGGCATGGGAGTTTGCCAACCCAGTCTACATGTGTTTTGTGGATTTGGAGAAGGCTTACGACCGTGTTCCCCGAGATATCTTGTGGGAGGTCCTCCGGGAGTATGGGGTGCCGGGGTTACTACTCCGGGCCATTCAATCTCTGTACGCCCGGAGTGAGAGCTGTGTTCGTATACTCGGCATTAAGTCGGACTCTTTCAGTGTTAGCGTTGGACTCCGCCAGGGTTGTGCCCTGTCTCCACTCCTGTTTGTGATATTCATGGACAGGGTGTCAAGGCGTAGCCGGGGTCAGGAGGGCATTATGTGTGGAGGCCGGAGGGTGGCATCTCTGCTATTTGCAGATGATGTTGTTCTTTTGGCTGGATCACATGGATGCCTCCAGCGCGCACTGGAGCGGTTTGCAGCTGAGTGTGAAGCTGTTGGTATGCGGATCAGCACCTCCAAGTCTGAGTCCATGGTCTTAGCCCGGAAAAGGATGGTATGCCCACTCCAGGTAGGGGGAAAGGACTTGCCCCAGGTGGAGGAGTTTAAGTATCTCGGGGTCTTGCTCACGAGTGATGGGAAAAAGGATCGTGAGATCGACCGCAGGCTGGGACAAGCGGCAGCAGTAATGCGGTCGCTGTACCGGACTGTAGTGGTGAAGAGGTTTACTGATCAGTCTACATCCCGACCCTCACCTATGGTCATGAGCTGTGGGTAATGACCGAAAGAATGAGATCGCGAATACAAGCGGCAGAAATGAGCTTTCTTCGCAGGGTGGCTGCTACACTCCATTTGATAGGGTGAGGAGCTCGGCCATCCGGGAGGAGCTCGGAGTAGAGCCGCTACTCCTCCGCATTGAGAGGAGCCAGCTGAGGTGGTTCGGGCATCTGATCTGGATGCCCCCTGGATGCCTCCCGGTGGGGGTGTACCAGGCACGGCCTACCGGAATAAGACCGGGGTCGTCCTAGGACCCGCTGGAGGGATTATATCTCCAAGTTGGCCTGGGAGTGGCTTGGGGTCCCCGGGAATGAGCTGGAGGAAGTTGCGGAGGACGGGGTCACCTGGGATTCTTTGCTCTCCCAACTGCTACCGCAACCCTATCTGGACTAAGCGGTTAACGATGATGATGATGATGATGATGATGATGATATCAAAACTCAGAACTCAGAATACATCTGTAGGTAAACTGGTCATTTTTGATGCTTAATAAAATAACTATATTTCCATTAGTGTGTTTGTGTGTATATATATATATATATATATATATATATATATACACATATACATATGCATGTGTATATATATATACATATATATGTGTGTGTGTGTGTGTGTGTGTATACACCTGATGTCTGTGACACTGTTTTACAATATTTTTGAGAAGTTTTTGGCCTGAAACGTATTTTGTTAAACACATGCATTTTGGATTGTAAATAAAATGGAACCATATATTTGGGTTGTAGACATTGCAACCCTTGGTTCCCACCAACACTACCTGTAAAGACATCAAAGTCAGTAAGTTTCTTTACAAAGCACCGTTTGGCATCAAATCAACACTGAGTAGTAAGTTTAAACTATGGGCTTATAATAAACTATAAACTATGGTCTTATAATCTGGACTCTGTTCCCAGTTTTGTTTTTGCATATAATGCACGATCTATATGCAAAATACTTTATTCTCACTTTCAGTCCACTAAGCTGATGGCTGATGGCAGATCCCACGCCCTGCTTTATTATCCCAAACCTGCTGTCCAACATTTTAAAGTAAGGAGATCATTTTCAAGATGAGTCTACACCTACTGGCAATTTGTCAGGACCCATGAACAAACATAAAGCTCAGTCTAAACTTCAGACTAAACTTCAGTAGAGTCTTTTCTTTAAGCATAAGATTGTAATTGAATAAAAGTTCCATGTTTTTTTGTATCTTTTCACTTTTTAACTGTCTGTATGTCAGTAAACTGCCCTGTGATGGACTGGCGACCTGTCCAGGGTGTATCCTGCCTTCCGCCCAATGACAGCTGGGATAGGCTCCAGCACCCCACCGCGACCCAGAAGGATAAGCGGTTTAGATGATGTATGTATATGTATGTATGTATGTTAGTAAATCACACAGTTGTATGTAAAACTATGGGCACCCCTCATTAAATTACATGTTTTGTTGATTTTCTAAGTGAGGAAAAGTGAATACATCATCTAATGAGAACATGTTTTATTACACAATGACTGGTTATTTGCTGAATTTTACATAATGGAAAAATAACATAGGAAACGTGGCCTGTGCAAAAGTTATGGCACGTTTTTTTTTCTCAGCCAATGAAAAGAAACTGTACCGAAAATGCCATTTTTGAGTTTGTTCCTTGAAGAGGATATGAACTTATTTTCAAAACCAACAAAACATGGGGTTTTCAAACTTTTGCATATGACTGTATATAATGCAGTATATAGTGACACCTAGTGACACTTTCCCAACACTGTTAAAATTTCAATTCACAAAACACTCTTCAATATTATACACCGATCAGGCATAACATTCTGACCACCTCCTTGTTTCTGTGCTCATTGTCTATTTTATCAGCTCCACTTACTACATAGGTGCACTTTGTAGTTCTACAGTTACAGACTGTAGTCCATCTGTTTCTCTGCATACTTTGTTAGCCCCCTTTTACCCTGTTCTTCAGTGGTCAGGACCCCCATGGATCCTCACAGAGCAGGTACTATTTGGGTGGTGGATCATTCTCAGCACTGCAGTAACACTGATGTGGTGGTGGTGTGTTAGTGTGTGTTGCGCTGGTCTGAGTGGATCAGACACAGCAGTGCTGCTGGATTTTTAAACACCTCAGTGTCACTGCTGGACTGAGAATAGTCCACCAACCAAAAACATCCAGCCAACAGCGTCCTGTGGGCAGCATCCTGTGACCACTGATGAAGGACTAGAGGATGACCAACGCAAACTGCAGCAGCAGATGAGCTATCGTCTCTGACTTTACATCTATAAGGTGGACTGGCAAGGTAGGAGTGTCTAATAGAGTGGACAGTGAGTGGACACAATGTTTAAAAACTCCAGCAGCACTGCTGTGTCTGATCCACTCGTACCAGCACAACACACACTAACACACCACCACCACGTCAGTGTTACTGCGGTGCTGAGAATGATCCACCACCCAAATAGTACCTGCTCTGTGAGGGTCCATGAGGGTCCTGACCACTGAAGAACAGGGTAAAAGGGGGCTAACAAAGTATGCAGAGAAACAGATGGACTACAGTCTGTAACTGTAGAACTACAAAGTGCACCTATATAGTAAGTGGAGCTGATAAAATGGACAATGAGCGTAGAAACAAAGAGGTGGTCAGAATGTTATGCCTGATCAGTGTATAATATAATCTAATATAATAATCATGTGTACATATATAGTCAGTCAGCTCGTACACAGAAGGGTGCGAAGACAAACAACAGTTACACATTTACGGATGAAAATGTATTTTATTTCAATCAAAACACACTCAGAAAAAGGAAACATCTATTAAAAGAAAAATAATTTCATGTCTGATGTAAACCTGAGTGTTTGAAACGGGAGTGCTTGTAAATAAGTGAAGGAAAAAACTGTTGTCACATCTGCACAAACACACACACACACACACACACACACACACACGTGAAACAACTGCAGAACATTCAGAGCCAAACTATCCTGTTCCAAAACTCTTTCTGGTGACGTTATTGTAGTGCAGGTTATCATAGAGTGAAACATTTGCTGACCTGTTGATATAATGCTTAAATTTTACAAATGTGCCATAAAAACATCTCAAGAAAAGAACAGCTACATAACATAAAACTGGGAAAAAAAATCAGTGAGTGGTCATTTAACCATGTTAAGGCCATTTAGGTTTCGTGAAACATATCAAGGTTTAATCAAACATGAGAGGAATGTTATTCTAAAAGAAAATAAACTGCAAAGTAAGGAGTTTAGTGAATAGGCAGGGCAAGGCTTTAATACTGTATGCTACCATAAATTCCCTAATTTCCCTAAATAATAAATAAACACATAAGTAACACACTCAAGTCATTTCATAGCACTGGAATATAAAATAAAAGACAACATTTAGCAGCAAAAAAAACAAATTCTAACGTCTCTGTAATGTGGTACCTTAATTATACCTGAAGTTTTAGAGCGAGAATGAAATTCATAACCAGTTTAAAAACGGCTTAAAAATCCTGTTTTAACCTAATTTCCTCTGCTTTATTATTTTATTAATATAAATATGCTATATGTAACATTATTTGTTGTGTTTTTTCTCCTTAATATTAATATTTGGGTGCAATGAAAATAGCTCTCTTATAAAAAATAGTTCTCTAATAAGGCTGTGCTTCATGCATTTAGAGTATATGACTAACAGTTTTAAAAATATTTTTAAAAAACGTAGCTGTAGGTGTAGTGCTGTTTACATATCACTTAGACACAACAGTTTTCCCATTCTGTGCAAAACATGACAAAGACATCCTAAAAAAATGCTGGTGAGCAGATAATATAATCGCTAACTAACTATTATGTGATTGTTCTCTGCAAATTACTCACAAATTCAGTGGGTCAGTTTTAATGTCACAGGTTCCTCCACTATGTGAACAGCACTACAGCAAAATCCCTCAGGTTTCCTCAGAATATTGCAATAACTATCCAGGATGCTGCATCCTATGAAAGGGGTCATCATTTCCAGGTGTAGAGGAGTTGAGTCCAGCACAGTTTGGTGATTTCCCTGCTCAAACACCCCTGATTCGCTTTATCATTCAAGCAATTCTCCAGCGTTTTTCAACGTCATCTCTTTGCATCTGTAGCACACGGCTGAATACCATGGACAGTCCGTTTAACCCTCTGTTGCACGCTGTTGCCTCTAGGCAACAAACACATTTTCCTCACTTTACAGTAACATTATACACATTTAACGACAACGACAGGGTTAATAATAAAGGGAAGAGTTTGAGTAAGTCAATAAAAGGATGTGTTTGGTCATACTATCTCTTAATGGACACTTTTAAACCTCTATTTAATATACAGTATAATTTTTTTTGTTATGAGAATTTGCCAAACTATGTTTGTTGCCTAGAAGCAACATTGTAGGTCAGTGGAATGGATTTAGCCAGTCACAAGCCAGATCTTACCACTTCAGGGAACACGGCTTCATATAATTTCTTCCCATTGTCACACAATGTTGCCTCAGGGCAACATACCCCAAAAGGACCCCTGCACACGTTATTATTTTAAAATATTTTTCAATGAATAATTAGGTCGATATCTTGCAAGAAAAGTGAATCTAATATTTTTTAATTGCTCTCATTATGCTTGCAGTAGAGGGTTAACACAATTCTGAGTGCTTAAGTAAAAGAACAAAAAAAAACCCTCATACTGACTCATAATAAAAGACTATGGGCAAGTGCTAAAACCCAGTGTTTTGAGTAAACAGGTTACTGTCTCAGGTAAATAACCATATGCTAGAACAAAGGCACCCAGGGATTACGCTGAAAAATACTGGAATATTCTTTTAATTACCAAGGTTACTTGGTGTGGACCAGAACTGCTGCCCCCTGTCCTATCTATGCGTGTTCCTCCCCTTTGCTCTTTGACTTGGCGTCTCCCTCACTGTCCTCCAGATTCTCTTTTATGAGACACTCCTTCAGGTTGGGCTGACTCCCCACGTCGACCCCAAGCTCTTGGATGTCCTGCAGGAGGGCTTCCCAGCGCCGCTTGTCTTTGGAGATCTTCCAGGACAGCCGGACATTGGCCTGCAACAGCGGCACCAGCAGTGGGTGTAGCTGGGGTGGCGGTGGCTGCTGCTTCAGGGCCTCCGGGGACGGCGCCAGGTCCTGTAGGGCTCGGTCACAGTTCTCCTGCGCCTCGGTGGGCTGTTCCGAATCCTGGAAACAGCTGACCAGCGCCGCCAACGTGAAAAGCCAGTGAGCCTTCTGCAGCGGCTGCTGCTGGAGCAGCTGCTGGCAGCCCAGCTTCTCCTGGAGCCGCAAGGCATTGAGCAGCGCCCCCACAGCTTCCTGGTAACGTCCCACGCGCAGCAGCATCTGGCCAGCACGCAGGTCGCCCAAGTAGAAGAACTCCAGGAAGGTGGGTGCGGCACGCAGCTCGGGGAGCGAGTACAGGTGGCCCAAGTACTGCTCAAAAGCCCGACTGCGCTTGGCGATGGTCTCGGCTGCAAAGTTTCTGCGCAGCTTCTTGCGGGGGAAGTAGACGCCCTCCATCTCGTCGCCATGCCGGCGTCGCAGACGGCCGTGCAGCCGCTCGAAGTCAGTGTAGCGACGTGTAATGACTCCTGGGGTTTTGTCAAACGTCCCAGACCGAATGACGTGAATAGTGTAAAGCTGTATGAAAACAAGAACAGGTTTTATCTTGTATAATCTGTGACACAAATGACCAGTAGGGTGTTTCAAAAGGCAGGATTACTTCTCAAACTAGATAGATATCTTGGGGATTGGTTTGGGGAAATGGAGACCTCTCTGGTGGACATCTGTAATTGCAAGCAATTGTGGTAGTTGTGTTTTTTGTCAGTTGTGTTGCTTTTTCCTGGGCAAAATAATCCTGCCAACTAGGGCTGGTACTCTAAAGTACCCTGTTTGTTCAACAAGCGACTTATAAAAGGTACATAGTGTCTGGAGTCTAGACCAAGAACTATTATTCACATAGCAGTGGCACTGATTGGCTATCTGGTAGCACTGGGAGTGCAACTAGACCCAAACAGTGCTTGAACCAGAACTAGTACAAAAGCAAAATGGATCATTTTGAGGATTGGCTGGTAGAAAACATTACAAACACTTATATGGCACTCATTTTAAAATACAGGGTGATTCAAAAAGATTCATTCGATTTCAAAATGATTTATTTCTCTTGTAAATCATTACAGATCAATGCAGTAAACTGTAAATGGTTTAAATGAGCATAAAGTTTATTATGTAATTGTACAAGGTCTCGGTATGAACCTCCTCCAGCTGTACAGACAACATCAACGCCATAGTCAAACTCATCCCATACTGGATTGATCATGTCGGGTGTCGCTGCACTCACGGCTCTTTCAGTGCGATTTCGGAGATCATCCAGTGTTGTGGAACCAACGACGAACGCTCTGAGCTGTTGGAGGTTCACTGCCCACGGAAATCACACTGCACAGTTATGACGGATTCACTCTTGTTGAAGTGGAGAACGCATAATGCTTTCTGCTCAGGGGTCTCATCTCCTCTCAGACTGAAGGGAGCCATCTTCCACTGACAGTCAGAAACTCTATGACCCCCTCTTTCAATTGGATTGTGATTGGTTCCTCTGCGCCTCACAGATGTAAAAAATATGGCGCTTTGAAATCGGATGAATCTTTTTGAATCACCCTGTATGTCATTTTTACAGGTTTGATACTGCCCCCTAGTGTACACGTTCACATTATGTGCACACATGAAGTACAACTTGGCTTCAACATTGCAATATCAATCTGTAAAGAAGCCTGTTAGAGTCTGAAAAACTGCCAAATCCAGCCCCACCGTTTTGACCTTTGAATGAACATTGTAGGCTTTACAAGGTGACTTGCTGCAGCACAAGGACACCAAGTTTTAGATTATTCTTTCTCTACTGACTCAGTAATACTCATTTCCAACAGACAGTCTTGCTTAGTGCAGCCAGAAGTGAGAACTGCAACTGAACAGGCTTGACTTTGGGCCTAATTTATCTACCCAACTGAGAAATCCTGCTTTGTGACATCCCCTCACAATATATTTTGTCCCCAGCAATCACTGTTTTTAATTGTACTGCTATTTGCAACCACTGCAAGATTTTACTTAGAAATTATGACCACCAATTTATCTAAGATAGATCTAAGCAAACTTTGAGAGGGAGAATAACTGGTGTTACCACTTACTACATATTTGGAGCTCATCTCTTGTACAACGTTGGCATCAGTCACTTCAAAAATGAGCTTTTCCGAAACACAGCGAGGCCTCAGGCTTCTCCAGCTCTCCTGCAGCTGCCTGGTGAGCATGTTCGAGCCCTTCAGGGTAGGGCTGGTAGGGCTTATGTCTAAAAAAGACAGCGCTAATTAAATGCAATTGTGAAACACCAAGAGAAGTGTGAACTCTTCTCACAGCTCTCTTATAAAAACAAGAAGTGAAAGCTAACTGCCCTTAAATATCTCCGTATATACCAGTTCATTTCTGGTTTCTTCTGGGTGCCGGCAGAGCAGCAGAAACCCATAAAATTTGCATTTTGGTTTAGAAAGGACTTTTGAGAAGACTGAAAATAAACCAAGATGAGCTTGTATGTGTTCAATATTACTTGGAGAAACATTTGTGTTGCAAATACAATCCAGTCTGTCTATTTTTGCGACCCAAATGACCACAAAGTCACTATAAACCATAATCTACTATCTACTTCCTTTGTGTACGACCAGTTATTACCGGACCTGAAGTGAATCCAGAAGTTGACAGAACTACTCACCTAGTAACACAACCTGAAAAACTCTCAGAACGATAGTAATATTGCTTTCGGTTGTTGTGTTCCACAGTGTAATAAAGTAAGTGGAAGGGTGGTAAGAACTACCTGTGCTGCTGCATGGATTATCCAAAGACTCCCCGAAGAAGTCTGAATCGCTGTCTTGGCCAGACGCTTCGCCTGCATCTTCAGAATCCAGGACTGCATCACCCTCAAAAGAGAGCGTTCCGCCAAGCCTGGCCGACACATAGTCCGTGTCGTCCTCGAGTTCAGAGCTTTCTGGAAAGTCGTCCGTTCCGTCTGCATCTCCGTCTGCATCTGCGGGGTGCTCTCCTTCTTTGAAAAGCGTGCGGCGAAGTCTGTCCAGCAGCTTAGAGGCCATCCCACGCTCAGAGACTATGGCACTGCGCATGCGAAAGCCAAAAACAAATGAAATTTCATACCCCAACCACAAAAAATGTTCAGTAGTACTGAATAATCTGTCACTTAGTTGCAATGGAAATAGTGAAGGCTCTACCCTTTCATGACATTCCACTGATCTGTGAAACCAGAGACCTAAACCTGGAAGAAGCTGAGCTGCCATTATGTTTAATTCATAGGGGGTGTGTGGCATTGAGTCTAAATAAACAAATAACTCCGGCTTTGGCAGATAAGGACCCAGTAACACTGACACAGTTTGGTATTTACCAGTGGTGGACAGTTGTCTGTACTTAAGTAGTTTTTTTGTGTATCTGTACTGAAGTTTTTCCATTTTGGGCGTCTGTTTACTTTCACTCCACTACATTTCAAAGTCAAATATCTCACTTTTTACTCCACTACATTATGAGAAATCTGTCGCTCCTTTTGGTTTGTGTGTGTATAAAAACGTAACATGTCAAAACGAAAGAAGAGTGAAGCAAGAACACCAATCAGGGCACAGGGGTCACTTTGTTTTGAGCTTGTTTTGACCTGTTGGTCATACCGACCCAGTGCAGCACACGGTTCAACATCAGTGCAGCAGCGTAAAATTTTGGGAGAGTCTATTCAACATAAATGATGAACTAACCTAACTTTGTGTAAATAGACCACAGTATAGAAATATGTACTCATATGCAGTTGTGACTGATGCGTCTTTTTTCTGAATTTATACAAACACTATTTAATTTTATAGTAAATTAGTTTTGGCTAGTTTATGTTTATGAACAGAGACCTACAGATGCAGTTTAGTAAAGGAAACTCATTTGTGAATCTGAGTTTAAAGTTTTTATTGAACTTAAACTTGTAACTAAGTTCAAATAAATCTTAAACTGAAACTTTGCTTGTTCGCAAAAAGTGATTTCAGAGCCACTCAGTTCTACCTGATGGAAACTGTTTGCCTCCAGTGTTTTGTGCTTATGATAATTTTAACAGACATCAGCGTCACTAATTAATGACATTCTATTAAAAGACTGGTTTACCAAGAGAGACACTGGAGTATTTTCACCTAAAATGAGTTAATGAAGCAGAGTCTTGTTACAAAAACAGTAATAGGACATCAGAGTCATGATTAATCTTTTACTTTTGATACTTAAGTACATTTGAAGGTGAATACTTTAGTACTTTTACTCAAGTGGAGGTCTAAAGGGAGGAACTTCTGCTTTTTCTGGAGTAATATTTTATCTTGGGTATCTCTACTTTAACTCAAGTACATGTTTTGCTGACGAAGCTAAAGTTAAATTGGCTTCTTATTCGAAATTCCGTTCCACCTTAAATGGTGCAGCGGTTACATTCTACTGTACAGGCGCCAGAATGGAACCCACGGCACCATTTAAGGTGGAACGGAAATTGAAATAACTTCAACGCCAACTTCAGCCTCGTCACTCATGAACTTCGTTTAAAACACACAGATTAATTCGCCAAATAAACAAAATAAACATCCCGTCGAGGGAAAACGACTGCGCTACACTGGCTAGCCCGCGTTAGCTACGTAGGTTCACTAGCAGAGGCGCTAATAACAGACATGCTGAATCAGCCGAAGTGGCTTAAAAACAACATGACAGTAAGAGCTCAAGCAGTAAAACCGCTTTCGCTTAGATAATCTGTACATTTCAGTAAGAGAACACTTAAAGAAACTTTGCTGAAGAGCAACAGGTCACCCGCTAACGACCAGCTAACAGGCTAATTCGGATGACAGAACTTCGGGAATACCAGACTGACGTTAACCTACACAGCTCCACGGAAAAAGCTGTGAAACGTGGACTTACCCGCTCTGCTGATCGCTACTGAGCACAGTCCATGTTCACAGACATGCCGTTAAAGTACGGTCCAAGAGGAGGTCGGACACGGACACTGGCTGAGCGCAGGACTGGGAAAACAGCAGGAGCGGATCCACCGGCCTGGGTGTGCTGAGGTAGGCGGACACTCACCCCCTCACACTGGAGCAGACAGGATGAGTTACACATGAGTGATAGTGGAGAGAGGAAGGCTCGCCAAGGCTGATAGCAGTGTGTATGAACAGGACCAGCTCTGTAAACGGCTTGAAGAACAATGGGTGACGAGGAATGAGCCTTATATATAGTGATTTATAAATTTAAACAGAAAAAGTTAATATGACTTTTAAAAAAAGAGAGTATTGGAAGAAAAAGTTAAACAAGAAAAGAATAATAGTCAATTAAGTCAGTTGCTGTGTCATATTTTGTAGCTCTACAGTTACAGACAGTCCATCTGTTCCTCTGCATACTGTGTTACCCTGTTCTTCAGTGGTCAGGACCCCCGTGGACCCTCACAGAGCAGGTACTGTTTGGGTACTACCTTGTCGGGCCGCCTTGTAGATGTGAAGTCAGAGACGATAGCTCATCTGCTGCTGCACAGTTTGTGTTGGTCGTCCTCTAGCCCTTCATCGGTGGTCACAGAACGCTGTTTGCTGGATATTTTTGGTTGGTGGACTATTCTCAGTCCAGCAGTGACACTGAGGTGTTTAAAAACTCCAGCAGCACTGCTGTGTCTGATCCACTCAGACCAGCGCAACACACACTAACGCACCACCATGTCAGTGTTACTGCAGTGCTGAGAATGACCCACCACCCTGTTCTGTGAGGGTCCGTGGGGTACCAGTCTGAGGTCCCGAGTGCTCTGGCTCAGGTTTTCATTAAGAATATCTCTGTATTTTGCTCCATTCAGCTTTCCCTCAACCCTGACCAGTCTCCCTGTCCCAGCTGCTGAAAATCAACCCCACAGCATTATGCTGCCGCCACCATGCTTTACTCTAGGGAGGGTGTTGGGCAGATGATGAGCAGTGCCTGGTTTCCTCCAGTCATGATGCTTAGAACTGAGGCCAAAAAGTTCAATCATGGTTTCATCAGACCAGAGAATCTTGTTTCTCACAGTCTGAGAGTCCTTTAGGTGCTTTTTTCAAACTCAAAGTGGGCTTTCATGTGTCTTTTACTGAGGACAGGCTTCTGCCATAAAGCCCAGATTGATGGCAAGCTGCAGTGATGGTTGACCTTCTGGAAGTTTCTCCCATCTGCACACAGGATCTTGGGAGCTCAGCCAGAGAGACCACTGGGTTCTTGGTCACCTCTCTCACCAAGGCCCTTCTCCCCCGATTACTTAGGCCCAATCCCATTTCACCCCTCGCACCTACCACTTAGCCCTTAACCCTCTGTTTTACGAGTACACGTCTAGGAGTAGGGAGTCCTGATTCTTGTTGAGATAGAGGGGGAGGGTGAAGTGTTGGGGCTACATGGCCCTCCAAACGGAGGTTTTTCAGAGACTCCAAACAGAGTGATAGGAGAAAAAAAGAAAAACCGGCAAGACGGCTGAACAAGAGACCAAAGAAACCCAAAAATGTGAGAATTTTCTCTGTTAAAAAATTACAATAACGACTGTATTATCTTAGTTTAATGTCGTTTCAGTGTATTATGATTGTTTTGTTCATAACAAGCATAAAAAATCGCTAATACCATGCTAATGTCTCGGTAGCTAGCTAACCTTCCCATTCCACCTTTAATAGTCCAGCAGTTCTGACGCCTGAAGCGCCAGAATGTAACTGCTGCACCATTTAAGGTGGAACGGGAAAATTCGACCAAGAAGCTGGTGAATATCTGACTTCAGCTTCATATCACTGAAGAATTAGGGGTGGGTGATAATAAATAATTGCCCCCCTCTTTGAAGTCATATGATGCCCTAAATGTAACTAAAGCCCAGCAGTGAGGAGCTGAACTTTACCCTCCTCTGCTGTCACTGCAGACTGGCAGGGTCGCCTACAGAGCAGTGCTGGTAGCTGTTAATGAAGCAATGTGTTTAATTTGAGGGTCCCATTTCGTAGGGCAAGATTTCAACCACTACCCCTTGTAACTCAGTTCCAAGGGGTTAGGGTGACACTCGAAAACAAGGGGTAGGGGTAAAAAGAAGAAATGGGATTGGGCCTTAGTTTGGTGGGGCAGCCAGCTCTGAGAAGAGTCCTGGTTGTTCCAAACCTCTTCCATTTAAGAATTATGGAGACCTCCACACAATCCTGTCTCTGAGCTCTACAGGCAGGTCTTTCCTCCTCATGGCTTGGTTTTTGCTCTGATATGCATTGTCAGCTGTGCGACCTTATATAGACAGGTGTGTCTTTCCAAATCATGTCCAATCAACTGAATTTACCACAGGTGGACTCTTATACATATAATAATATAAACTTGTACATATAAAGCGTCTCCTTGTTTCTACATTCACTTTTTCAGCTCTATTTCATCTGTTTCTCTGCATACTTTGTTAGCCCCCTTTTACCCTGTTCTTCAATGGTCAGGACCCCCATGGACCCTCACAGAGCAGGTACTATTTGGGTGGTGGATCGTTTTCAGCACTGCAGTAACACTGACGTGGTGGTGGTGTGTTAGAGTGTGTTGCGCTGGTCTGAGTGGATCAGACACAGCAGTGCTGCTGGAGTTTTTAAACACTGTGTCCACTCACTGTCCACTCTATTACACATCTAAGTTGTTGGTCTATCTTGTAGATCTAAAATCAGAGACGATAGTTATTGCTGCACAGTTTGTGTCGGTCATCCTCTAGTCCTTCATCAGTGGTCACAGGATGCTGCCTACAGGACGCTGTTGGCTGGATGTGGTTGGTGGACTGTTCTCAGTCCAGCAGTGACACTAAGGTGCATAAAGCGTCTCAAAATAATGACTTTTGAAATTTGAATTTCACCAATTCTTTGAAATTCTGCATAACTCATGTATCTCTCCACCATGGCTGGATTTTAAAAATTTGTTTCAGGCCCAATTTTTTTTTTTCCAAAGTTTTATAAAAGGCAACATAAGCATTTCAAGAAATAGCTTTCTGTGAGGGAGCTTTTAGAGGAATTAATTGCTTCAGACTTCTGGTTCTTATCAACACCACTGTGAAGAATTCTGACTCAGTAAGTTTCTCTGGAACGGAGTGTTCCACACCAAACCACTCTGAATGACCTTGTGTACAGTTTTCAAACAAATAGTGGAATTTCCCTTTTAAAAAGCTCCAAAACTAAGATAAGATGACTCAAAGCTGGCAAGCGACCCTGAAGTCTTGCCAGAAGAAAGGCTGACTTCTTATCAAATCATAAAAAGCCATTTAGAGTTTACTAAAATCACCAGAACTTTGATTTGAACTAAGATCAGATAAGAAATGGAGATATTAAGCCTTTTTGGTCACAAACACCAGGGGTGGAGTTGGGATAAAAAGGGAGATGCTTGTGCAGAAAAGAATGTAATATCCACAGTGAAGTGCGGACAGAGTAATGGACTCGAAGTCCAGGGTGAAGTATGGAAGTAACAAAACAAGTCATTTGCTCTGACTCTCCTACTGTAGGCCTACTAATAAGCCTGCAGCTATTTACATTGCAAAGCAGGCAGGATCTATTACATGAGTAGATACATGTCCATTACATACTGATCTGTGTCAGCTGAGAATACAATAACAAGGGTTTCAGTGCATACCAGCATAACGTGAGGGAATAAAGTATATAAGAAATGACTTTACATTTATTACTAAATCACTTTGTGGTAACCCAATGGTGTTTACAATGGCTACAAAAATAAAGACACACATGCATAAGAAACAAACAGACAGGCCTAAAACAAAACGGAAAACAATATGCTTTAATTTTCATACTTATGTTGAATCCAGAGTCTGAATCATACCAGAGAAGGAATAGTTTTGTAAGACCAGACATGGGTAGTTAGTTTGGTCATTTGGTCAGTTCCATTAACTAAAGTTAAAAACTGGTGGATTTTAAATGATAATACTTTTACTGAAGTATATTTGTGTATAAAGTAAACTTTTTACTCAGTTCCATTTTACTTGTTGACAGTATTACTAATCCCTTTTTGTGTTTAATTTCACTATGTTGCTTTATTTATGTGGCACAGTGGCGCAGTGGGTAGCTCTGTCGCCTCACAGCAAGAAGGGCCTGGGTTCGATTCCCGGCCAGGCGACCAGGGTCATTTCTGTGTGGAGTTTGCCTGTTCTCCCCGTGTCTGAATGGGTTTCCTCCGGGTACTCCAGTTTCCTCCCACAGTCCAAAGACATGCAGTCAGGCTGACTGGACATGCTAAATTGCCCCTAGATGTGTGTGTGATTGTATGTGTCTTTCTGTCTGCCCTGCAGTGGACTGGTGGACCCTGTCCAGGGTGTTTCCTGCCTTCCGCCCAATGACAGCTGGGATAGGCTCCAGTTCCCCCTGCAACCCAGAAGGATAAGCGGCTTAGAAAGTGTGTGTGCATGTGTGCGTGTGTGTGTGTGTGTGTACTTTATTTGCCTACTAACCTACCTAGGTCAACAGCTTTGGCCACACCACCACACCAAAATCTTTTTCTTGCTTTTTTTACTTTTCCTTCTTGCACTGATAATGGTACATGATAATGCACATGTTATATTACAGGTGTTGGTGAAGCTGTGTACCCACTGCTCAACTAGCCAGTCCCCTAAAACGGCGCACTCTTGTCAAACAAACAAAGAAAAATAAATAAATAAGTAAATAAATACATAAATATATGGGGAAAAAAAGATGGACATACAGATACACTCCGACAGACATAAACACAAACCTATGACATCTATAATTTAGATTGATATTAGATTGCATAGGAAATATTATCTTTTGTATTATTGCTGTTTTTTATACCTCAGTCCCTCAGTGTCCAGAAGTGGCTTGTCTTAAACATAACACCTGATATCCCATGAATTATGTCACATTGTTGACAACATCTATACTGCTCTACATTATTGATGAGGCCGTTCCTTGCTGTTACTGGTCGGCAGTTCTCTTCATGTACTTCTCCCGTTAATGTTCCATGAAAAATTCACTTATTTTGGCTCTCACCTCCTGCTTCAGACCACGGTCTCTCCCACAGTCCCATGCAAACAGTTTGACATATCCCAATAACAAAGTCTTGTAAATGCACGAATCCAGTACAACACAGATGCTAAGCTTATCACTTGTGAGGGTGAGAAGATTGTTCACCTGGATCGTTAAGAAATGCTAAGATTAATATCTGTTTCATCACATTCGTTTATCAGTCTACTCAGGCTTTAGCAGAAACTTGTAAAGAAGCTGTTTACTGAGTGTTTCACAGCAGGTCCTGGAGGCCCACTGCCCTGCACATTTTAGTGTTTGTCCTACTTTAACCCAACCACGAAATCTGATATCTTGAGATCACAACACAATTAAGTCATGATCTCAAAGTCAGAATCAGAATCAGAATCAAGCTTTATTGGCCAGGTTTGCTTACACATACAAGGAATTTGGCTTTGGTTACAGGAGCTCACAGTGCACAGAATCAGACAGACATTTACATGTAGTGAATAAAATAAAATAAAATAAAATACAATAACATAAAATATTTGATTGTATTTTATTTTATATGTATTTTGTTTTATTTTATATAACACTCCAGAAAATGATAGCCACATCTTATGACCTCTCTGGACTTCCATATCTCTGAGGCGTTGTGTGACAAGAACAAATTACGGAAAGATCAGGAATGCTACAAGCATAGCTAAAGAGCACAGAGCTTCAGCAAACATGTAAATGTTGTAAAGACTCCTTGAAAAAGCTCAGATAACAAACTGCCAGCTCAGCATTACCCTTTGCTCTTAACAGGCTCTCTTTAACTGGTTTACACTTTATTTTCTCTTTATAACTGGGTTCTGACCTTACCAGAGTAGGCTGAGCAGGTAGCGGAAAGCTAACCAGCTAACAGGCTAATGCTACAACAATAAAAGACAGACTTCAGGTTCAAACGGTTAAATAAAGCATTACTCAAAGACTGAGGCTTACAATATAAAGAATGTTACTTAGTCAAGTCAAATTTATTTATATGGCGCCTTTTACAACAGATGTTGTCACAAAGCAGCTTTACAGAGAATCCGGGTCCACGTCCCCAGTGAGCAAGCCTTGGCGACAGTGGCAAGGAAAAACTCCCTCAACAGAAGGAAGAAACCTCAAGAGGAACCAGACTCAAAAGGGGAACCCATCCTCCTCTGGTCGACACCGGATAACAGCACAGACACAAAACAGTATAAGTGGATACAGTTTTACACTTCTGTACACTGTTGGGTATGGAGTTGTACAGTGAAGACCACACAAGGATCCACATAGCACAAGGCTCTATGATGCACGCGAGCAGCCCATCCAGTCATGGCAGACGAAGCGACAGCACCACACAGGACGGAGCGCCGGCCGCATCAGACCCCCCTGGGACGGGATTGAGTGGTGTTCACATCAGACTCTCTTGGGACGGGCAGCCGCTCAGCTCAGGGAAAGAGAGGGGGAGGGGGAAGAGGGGGGAGGGGGGATAAGGGGGACAGATAGTTAGTTCTGTCATGGATGACCGAACAGAATAGAGAGTTGACAGAGTGCAGCGGTAGGCCTGGCTATGGCAGCATAACTAAGAGGGAGAGCCAGAAGGTAACAAGGACATGAGGGCTCCCTGAGAAGTCAGCGCCCCTCTGCTCCATCGTCAACAAACTTGAGTGAAGCAGTGGGACGACAGCACCAACATTCCCAGATTACCATAAGACTCTCTGTCCGTGAACCCCCAGATCTGCACCTTATTCTAACAGGAAAACTAATTAACCAATGGCTCGACTAAACAGGTAAGTTTTTAGCCTAGACTTAAAGATGGAGGCTGTGTCTGAGTCCCGAACACAGACTGGTGGGCTATTCCAAAGCTAGGGGGCTTTCTTTGAAAAGGCTCCTCCCCCTGATGTAACTTTATTTATTCTGGGTACTAATAATGAGCAGCACCTTGTGATCTAAGTGGGCGTGTCGGTTGATAATAGGAAATAAGGTCACTGAGGTACTGAGGATCAAGGCCATTCAGAGCTTTATACGTCAGCAGAAGAATTTTGTACTCAATGGGGAATTTAACTGGCAACCAATGTAAGGTACACAAAATTGGGCTAATGTGGTCAAATTTCCTGGTTTTGGTGAGAACTCTGGCTGCAGTGTTCTGGACTAACTGAAGCTTGTTAAGGTTTTGGCTGAAACAACCAGAAAGCAGAGCGTTACAGTAATCTAACCTGGACGTGATGAAGGCGTGAACTAACGTTTCTGCATCCTGTAGCGACAGTGCATTTCTTAATTTAGCGATGTTACGCAGGTGGAGGAAAGCTATTCTGGTAATATTGGTAATATGCTCATCGAAGGCCAGACTGGGATCGATCGTGACACCATGACTTTTTACAGATGTGCCTGGTGCAATAGAGAAACTATCGAGATTAAGAGTTAATGTAGGCAGATTATCTCTAGCAACCTTTGGACCAAGAAGAACTTCTGTTTTGTCCGAATTTAGTAAGAGGAAGTTACTTGACATCTATTCTTTAATGTCTTTGACACAGTCCTCTATCTTATTAAGTTCAGTTTTGTCCTCTGGTTTAGCTGAAATATACAATTGTGTATCATCGCATAGCAGTGGAAACTGATGCCATGTTTTCTAATGATGGTACCTAGTGGTAGCATATATAAGATAAATAATATGGGTCCTAAGAAGAGCCCTGTGGAACACCATACTTTACTCTTGTGAGAGCTTTACCTGTCACTCCTAATAGCTTTTCAAGCCTGTCTAATAGAATGGAATGGTCTATTTGTCAAAAGCTGCACTAAGATCAAGTAGAACCAGTAGGGATATGTTTTCATTTGTCAGCAGTTAATAAAAGATCATTCACAATTTTCACTAACGCTGTTTCAGTACTATGGTGAGGCCTAAAGCCAGACTGAAATTTTTCATATATATCACTCCTATGCAGATGGGAACATAATTGTTTTGCCACAGCTTTCTCTAAAGTTTTTGATAAAAAGGAAAGATTTGAAATAGGTCTACAGTTTGATAACTCAGAGGGATAAAGATTAGGTTTCTTAATTAGGGGTTTAATTACAGCTAATTTAAGAGACTTACAGCAATATAGCCGAGGCTGAGAGAAGAGTTATTATAGATAGAAAAGGCTTGGTTATTTCTGGCCAAACGTCTCTAAGTAAACCTGTAGAAATAGGATCTAGTATACAAGTTGTTATTTTTGAAGATGAAATAATTTGGACAAGCTCTGTTTGTTGGAGTAAAGTAAAAGACTCCAGCATCTCTGTAGTGGTTATACTGCACTCTAGATCTAGATTACTTAGAGGCCTGTTAGGAGCTTAAATGTCTGTATTTAAACCAGAGCTGACAAAAATCTCACATAGCACTGAGCTTGATGCTAACATACACTATTTTGCCAAAAGTATTCACTCACCCATCTAAATCATTCAATTCAGGTGTTCCAATCACTTCCATGGCCACACGTGTATAAAACCAAGTACCTAGGCGTGCAGACTGCTTCTACAAACATTAGTGAAAGAATTGGTCGCTCTCAGGAGCTCAGTGAACTCCAGCGTGGTTCCGTGATAGGACGACACCTGTGCAACAAGTCCAGTCGTGATATTTCCTCGCTACTAAATATTCCACAGTCAACTGTCAGTGGTATTATAACAAAGTGGAAGCGATTGGGAACGACAGCAACTCAGCCACGAAGTGATCGGCCACGTAAAATGACAGAGCGTGGTCAGCGGATGCTGAGGCGCATAGTGCGCAGAGGTCGCCAACTTTCTGCCGAGTCGATCGCTACAGACCTCCTAACTTCATGTGGCCTTCAGATCAGCTCAAGAACAGCGTAGAGAGCTTCATGGAATGGGTTTCCATGGCTGAGCAGCTGCATCCAAGCCTTACATCACCGAGCGCAATGCAAAGCGCCGAATGCAGTGGTGTAAAGCGCCGCCACTGGACTCTAGAGCAGTGGAGACATGTTCTCTGGAGTGACGAATCACGCTTCTCCATCTGGCAATCCAATGGACGAGTCTGGGTTTGGCGGTTGCCAGGAGACGGTACTTGTCTGACTGCATTGTGCCGAGTGTAAAGTTTGGTGGAGGGGGGATTATGGTGAGGGGTTGTTTTTCAGGAGTTGGGCTCGGCCCCTTAGTTCCAGTGAAAGGAGCTCTTAATGCTTCAGCACCAAGAGACTTTGGACAATTTCATGCTCCCAACTTTGTGGGAACAGTTTGGGGACGACCCCTTCCTGTTCCAACATGACTGCGCACCAGTGCACAAAGCAAGGTCCATAAAGACATGGATGAGCGAGTCCTGACCTCAACCCGATAGAACACCTTTGGGATGAATTAGAGCGGAGACTGCGAGCCAGGCCTTCTCGTCCAACATCAGTGTCTGACCTCACAAATGCGCTTCTGGAAGAACGGTCAAAAATTCCCATAAACACTCCCAAACATTGTGAAAAGCCTTCCCAGAAGAGTTGAAGCTGTTATAGCTGCAAAGGGTGGGCCGACATCATATTAAACCCTGTGGACTAAGAATGGGATGTCACTCAAGTTCATATGCGTGTGAAGGCAGACGAGTGAATACTTTTGGCAATATAGCATAGCTAACCTAGCTGACATGGTGAAAGGACAAGGAGCATTATGGAAGCATAGGTTGAAAAAACAGATTTCTCCGTTAGACATTGCTGTGTAATGGCTTTGCTCTGTGATTCTCTGCCTGTACCTGACTCTGAGTGTAAACACAATTGATAAGTTTAAATGAAATGACTTTATTCGCATGAATAATTGCTGTAATGTTAACTTAGTGTATATGATGTCAGCAGTTTGATGTCACTAAGCTACACGAAACTAAGACGGTGCTCTGACGAGCTGTGCTACCTTATCGAAATGTTCCACCGTAGCACATAATTACAGGTACACCCGTAAATAAAACCTCTAGGTGGGATATTTTAATAGACTAAAACTCCTTATCAAAATACTACTGGTGTTAAACTACAAGGCTGAATTTAGCTTCTTTTTTTGCCAGTTTCTTGTTTGAATGTTCCCATTTCACCTTAAATGCTGCAGCAGCTGCGACTAGCTATCACAAACATTAGCAAACGAGACAAAATACTGACCTGTCGGTTCTGTGAAACAGCAAAAATGTGATGTGAATGTGATGATTAAGTCGTGGCCATGACTTAGTAAAGCATGGGAACAAGATCCTAATGCATGGCCACGACTTAGTAAGCCTCGATCTCATTCCCACGCCTTACTAAGTCATGGCCACACATTAGGATCTTGTTCCCACACGTTAATAAGGCGTGGCCACGCATTATTTTTATTTATACAGGATTTCATCATCAGGGCTCCGTAAATCTAACAATATTATTACATGATTTTTTTCAAGTGATGCGCTTTTGAAGTCTCACGCCGCAATCCAGCTCAGTAGGGGGCGGTAATGCGCCACACGTTGGCCTGCCAACCTCCATTCACATGAAAGAAGAAGAAGAAGAAGAAGATCAAACGCGGAGGGAAGCCGCGAAAAGCTTTGTTTACAGAATGGCGACCAAGAAGAGTCTAAATGTTCGGAAAGTGCAGAAAACGGCCGCTGAAGACTCTCAGAAGTAAGAAATCAATACTCTAACAGTTTACAGGACTGGTAGAATGAACCAGCTGGCTGAGGGGAAACGTTGGTGCCTTTATAGCAAAACAATACGCAGATTTCTGTTCAGTAACGAAGCTATAAACACTGTTATTAACGTTACCACTGATGGACTGACTGACTCACACCAGACAGCCATGAGATTAAATAACTCAACCATACCCAGAATATTGTCTTTGTGTTTTGCTGAAACAGTAGCAGAGGTAGACGAAGTACACAAACCCTGTACTTGAGTTAAAGTAGAGATACCCAAGGTAAAATATTACTCCAGTAAAAGTAGAAGTTCCTCCTTTTAGACCTCCACTTGAGTAAAAGTGCTAAAGTATTTGCCTTCAAATGTACTTAAGTATCCAAAGTGAAAGTACTAAAAGATTAATTATGACTCTGATGTCCTATTATCATTTTTGTAACTCATTTTAGGTGAAAATACTCCAGTGTCTCTCTTGGTAAACCAGTCTTGTAATAGAATGTCATTAATTAGTGACGCTGATGTCTATTAAAATTATCATAAGCACAAAACACTGAAGGCAAACAGTTTCCATCAGGTAGAACTGAGTGGCTCTGAAATCACTTTATGCAAACAAGCAAAGTTTCAGTTTAAGATTTATTTGCAACTTAGTTACAAGTTTAAGTTTAATAAAAACTTTAAACTCAGGTTCACAAATGAGTTTCCTTTACTAAACTGCATCTGTAGGTCTCTGTTCATAAACATAAACTAGCCAAAACTAATTTACTATAAAATGAAATATTGTTTGTATAAATTCAGAAAAAAGACACGTCAGTCACAACTGCATATGTGTACATATTTCTATATTGTGGTCTGTTTACACAAAGTTAGGTTAGTTCATCATTTATGTTGAATAGACTCTCCCACAATTTTACGCTGCTGCACTGATGTTGAACCGTGTGCTGCACTGGGTCGGTATGTCCAACAGGTCAAAACAAGCTCAAAACTAAGTGACCGCTGTGCCCTGATTGGTGTTGTTGCTTCGCGCTTCTTTCGTTTTGACATGTTACGTTTTTATACACACATAAACCAAAAGGAACGACAGATTTCTCATAATGTAGTGGAGTAAAAAGTGAGATATTAGACTTTGAAATGTAGTGGAGTGAAAGTAAAAAAGTCGCCCAAAATGGAAATACTTCAGTACAGATACATGAAAAACTACTTAAGTACAGAAATGAATTACATTTACTTCATTACTGTCCACCACTGTCTAAACTTCGCTTTCTTTTCGTTTCAGTTCAGCTTCTGGAAATGACACCAGCTGTGGAAACAACAGCAGCGGAGCTCGAAGGAAGACTAAATGTAAAGTATTTAAACCGAATAGTCGATTAACTGAATGTTGTATTTGAACAGAACAGAATATTCGATTAAATATGTCTGTGGTGTTAAATTACTTTTTGCTGTCTTCTGCCATCTGTTGTCTTTTTCAGCATCTGGAACAATTGTGAAGTCTCGATATATGCAGACTGAAAAGAAAACATCTGTGGCAAAGGTAGTTTTTTCATTTATCATTTTATTATACATATTTATATAAAGTACAGGGTGTCCCAAAAAATTGACATCATTTGAGATCTCAATATCTAAGTAACTACATGTCGTAGGCAAACAAAATTAAATAGGCTTCATGTTGAACAATACAAGATTTATTTATCAAAATTAGAACAAGAAATTCAGAGGGATGTAGATTTTATAACCGATTTCACAGCTTCACAAACGTAATATCTTCCGATACTGGTGGTCGTCCAGACAGACAGCCTTCCTCTTTGAGTTTTTTGTGCCATGTCCAGATCTGCTTTCCAGTTGGTGCATTTTTAGAGAATTTTCTCGAAAATGCTGCTGCACTCTCTCGTTTGACTGTGTTTGAGCATATTCTAACACACAAAATGCCTCTTCATTTCTAGTGAACGCCATTCTTCAACCTGAAAAAACATTAAAAATTAAACTTGGTTAGTTTTTACACATTTTATTAAAATTTGAGATCATTTGAGGGAGAATTGGCTGTTATTAGACCACGAAATGATGTAAATTTTTTTGGGACACCCTGTACTTCTGTTTCAGAGAGGCTGTCTGCACACTGCAGAATGTCAGAACAGGTTATTTAATGCAGTTCTTTCCCTCTGTACCAGGATATGGTAGTACTGAGGCCTCATCTGTGTTCTGTGCTCTGTTTTTCTTTCAGAATAATATGCAGAATGAGTCTGTCCTTGTACCACCCAGGCCTGCTTCCCCTAAAGCAAGTGGTGCCCACAAACCCAGAGTTGGTACTCCACCAAGACGAACATTAACCGGATTATCCGGGCAACCTGATCAAAACTCCATGCGTATGTCATTGGCTCTGTTTGTGCTAATGCAGGGCAGTTGATTATGTTTTGTAATATTTTTATCTGTTGCTCACATTTTTGCAGCTCATCAGTACTTCTTTATTCAGATGACCTACAGATCGTTTGTATTTAGCTCATGTACAAGTTTAATAATGCTAGGATATCAGATGTTAATACTTATACAGTTTTATGTGATGGAAAATCTCTCCCACCGGCAGTTATGCCAAGCATTTTAGAGACCTCAGCTTTCGGAGGAAATGTCTTGCAGTCAACAGTGCTGGACGGCCACTGTTTGCGCCCAGACTTTGACCTCTCTGTGATTAAAGGTACGCCTTGACATTTGCACGATTTAGAAATACAGGAATACAGAATGCAGGTCTCTGTGATTCATACGAGGCAATATCTTTTTCAGAAAATGCAGCACCACCAAGTTCAGTGGACCCTAAAGCTCAGAAGAGGAACTTGGAGTTGGAGACGTTCTTGCTGGCCTTCCTCACTGCTAAGGTTAGGTCCAGGGGTGATCAAGGATAATAAGTCATTAATGTGGTTTGCAGTATTGTTTTTAAAGAAATTTGCTCAAAGTTGCTTTGTTTACATGCAAAGATTTTTGCCGATCTAATTGAATACATTCCGATTACAGATTAATACTGAGGTGTTTATGCTCACTCAACAATCTGATGGAAAATCTTCGTTAACATGCTCACTACAAGTAATCCGACCCAAAATGATGCGCATGCATAGAGAACCACTTGGAGTAAACGTTACCATGACAGTGAACATCACGTGAGGTCCAGTCAGAGTGAGATGAGTTTTCAGTAGGTGCGCTTGTGTTTTGAATTGCTTTAAATATGTCAGACTCAGGAAAACGTCCTTCACATGTCCTTATTAAAGAAGGCCGAGAGGAAGACGTCGTGTTCTGAGACACGTAAACTGGACGTCCGTCCCACCGCCGTCTTTTAAAGATCAGAGCATAAACTTCGTCTCCTCTGCAGACCAGTTTCTGCTCCGCCATGTTGAACAGTATAAACTTTCACTATGACGCGACGAACATGATCAGAACGGACTTAAACTTTCCGACAGGGAATGTAATCAGATACAGGCGTTTACACGGATATTATTCTTCTATTTAACGGATTATTTACAGGATTACCCACCTCGTTCAGTCGGATAGAGATTGTATTCCGAATGGCCTCAATCGGACTAGTCTATTCCATGGACGTTTACATGGACGTATTCTATTCCGATTGAGCTATTAGTCGGATTATTAACAGATTATTAGGCTGCTTGTAAACGTAGCTACTGAGCTTGAGCCAATAAAGTTGCTGGTCCAAGCTCCTGGAGATCTGCTGTCTTGCAGATATCATTTTCAAACATAATGAAACATGTCTGATCTGGTTCATTAGTGCCTTTAGGAGCGTCTGAATAATAATAGCCGTGTTTTGTCAAATTTGAGTTGCTTGGGCTGTTGTAGAGCTTCCTTTTCTATCGGCTTTCCTTGATTTTGCCTGATCTGTGGCCTCACTAAAGAGCTCATTAGAATTTGCATCCATATGGCATAGATCAGGAAGATATCCAGCAACGGAGATGGCAAAGGAAGTCTCATTCTGGATGTGGCTCTGGTCTGCAGTTGGAATGGACACAGGAGATGTTTTACTACCATTAGTGAATGAGATTATGGGATTTACTGATTAATGTAACATTACAGTTAGATTTGTACAAATGCAATGATAACAGAATAACCAAATGGTCATCTGAGCTGTGTTCCTTCACCCCTCTTATCACTGTTTGCTGTGCAACCTGTCATCTAGCCACTTTAAGCTGTTTGTTTTTATGCAGATTGAACATAATACCCATAAACTGAAGGAAGAGGCAGAGAGGAATCTCCTTATAATGATGGAGGAAGAGGAAAAGTTGCGTTTGAAAGTCATGAGCAAGAAGCGACAGTACCTCCTTCTTGAAAAACACAAGCAGCTCAACGATTTGCTCAACCTGCAGGTTACTTTTACGAATTCCAAAGTTCGTTTTCTATAGTCATGCGAATGTTTTTCAGTATTTATGTCATGCTTTTTTGGGGTGTTGTCTTCTGTCCGCAGATCACAGCACTAACTCCTGCAGCTGCCACTGCAAAACAATTCACAGAGGAGTACAAGACGTTTGCCACAGCCATAGACACGACTCGCCATGAGTTACCCGTGAAGAACCTGCACATTGAAGAGGATCGGGGGAAATTTCTGGGTTGGTGAAATGTTTCTCTATAAGAACAGAAAAACAGTAAAATTTTTATAATTGTCGCTGCCAGTGAGTAGAATTTCCGTCAGCATTCAAGAACAAGACTTGTAAAACATTTGTTATATTCTGTACATCTATAGTCCCAAAGGTGTTGTGCAGTTGGTGTTAAAGCAGTAGATCAAAAAACCTGCTAGAGCTTCAGAATTTCATCAAAAGCTCTATTTATTAATAGCAGGGTCATCACTTTATTACAAAAATGCACTGTCCACTTCATGTTACATATACACTGACCAGGCATAACATTATGACCACCTCCTTGTTTCTATGCACCCTGTAGTCCATCTGTTTCTCTGCATACTTTGTTAGTCCAATTTTTCCCTGTTCTTCAGTGGTCAAGACCCCCATGGACCCTCACAGAGCAGGTACTATTTGGGTGGTGGATCATTCTCAGCACTGCAGTAACACTGACGCGGTGGTGGTGTGTTAGTGTGTGTTGTGCTGGTACGAGTGGATCAGCTGGGGTTTTTAAACACCTCAGTGTCACTGCTGGACTAATAGTCCACCAACCAAAAATATCCAGCCAACAGCGTCCTGTGGGCAGCGTCCTGTGGGCAGCGTCTTGTGACCACTGATGAAGGACTAGAGGATGACCAACACAAACTGTGCAGCAGCAGATGAGCTATCGTCTCTGACTTTACATCTACAAGGTGGACTGGCAAGGTAGGAGTGTCTAATAGAGTGGACAGTGAGTGGACACAGTGTTTAAAAACTCCAGCAGCTCTGCTGTGTCTGATCCACTCAGACCAGCGCAACATACACTAACACACCACCACCACATCAGTGTCACTGCAGTGCTGAACATGACCCACCACCCAAATAGTACCTGCTCTGTGAGGGTCCATGGGGGTCCTGACCACTGAAGAACAGGGTAAAAGGGGGCTAACAAAGTATGCAAAGAAACAGATGGACTACAGGGTGCATAGAAACAAGGAGGTGGTCATAATGTTAGGCCTGATCGGTGTGTTCAAGAAAAAGACTTGTATAACATTTGTTGTATTCTGTACATCTGTAGTCCCAAAAGTGTTGTGCAGCTGGTGTTAAAGCAGCATTTTCCAATATTATGTCATTGCTCACAAACAGTAGATCAAAAACCTACTAGAGCTTCAGAATTTCATCAAAAGCTCTATGTATTAATAGCAGGGTCATCACTTTATTAATAAAATGCACTGTCAACTTCATGTTACATATAATGCTTTCTCTTGTCATACAGATAAGGCAGTTGTCTGTCTGAATCAGAGTCAGCGAGCCTTGGAGCAGTATGTAAAGGATGCTTCCACAGGCAGTGAAAGTGCTGTTGAGTGCCTTAAAGAAATGAAAAACACAGCGCATGAGATTGACCAGCAGCTGCTCAGGTAAGAGAATAACCATGACACCGCTACTAATGCAAAGTAGGCCTTTGTACACACACTGTGTAATTTAGAAGATGAAATACTGTACAGTGAAAATTCGAAATGAACATGTGCTACTCTGGACAACAAAGCAGAGAATGCCATGCTGCACCATTTCCTACAATTATGATGGTCAATATAATCCAAAACAGACTGGCAGCGTCAGTAAAGGCACATGCACAGATTTATTTGAGGCCACAAACAAAAAAAAGGTCCCTAACTGACGTTTGTAGTTACAGTGCGAGGTGCAGCACCTACCCAAGCAGCTAAACAAGCAGCTTAGTTCACTGCTTCACATAGTTAGCAACTTTTGCATAATTCAGCTTAACCTACTATAAAGTGGCTACTTTTGGAGTGCTGGCTTGTCAGAAAAAGTCTGAAATGGACTGTTCAGTTAACTCATACAAGAATGTATGTCTGCCTACTGCTCTTCAGTGTATAGAACAGACATAATGCTTTGTTGCTAAGATGTTTACAAATATCCCCATACATTTTTACAACTAATTAGGCCCCAATAGTTGTTTCATTTATTTAAGGTCCTTAAAGGCATGTTCTTCCAAGCGTTTGGTGATAGTTGCCCTGGGCTTCCCAGTCCTGAAGATCTACCACCCTTTGGAGTTTAGCTCCAAATAGGGCTGGGCGATAAAGCGATAACGATGATTGTTGGGATATAACTTTCCTCATTAGAAGTATAAGAAATGTTCGATAAATGTTTGATATAATAGAGCATCCTCACACATTTAGTGACAGCCCTGGTGGCGTTTTCTACTGCAAGGAAAGTGACATTACTGTGCTGCCGCCACAAGAGGGCGCACCTCCGAGTTTTTCAACATGATTTTTGGGGGGGGTTGGGTAAGGAGTGAAATGAGTCGCCAAATATACATTAGCAACGTCTGAAACGTGGAGTTATATATTCCCTGTTTCAGTGGAGCGACCGGCGATCTGCACTCCTGTGACCGAGTGTGAGTGACGAGATAAATGGTGTAACTGTACTGTCCTACAGTGAACTCACCTCTTTCTGTACATCCTAACAGCTTTAGCAGCGTTAAATCACGTCTGCTTTTCACAACTACAGCACTGTCACAGCGCTCAGTCATATTTTAGTATTAGTGCATTCCCAAACAACCAAAGCCCTGATTTAAACGAAGGTAAACTGAAGATGCTGTATGTGAGGCATTGGAGAGTGGGAGAGCGCTATCTTTCCAGGCTAGCTGTTTTTAGCAGCTGGCTAACTTGAAGCAGCGCTCCGTCACTCACACAGCACAGAGAATTGATGTTACTGTAGATCAAACATGGCAAAAAAGCACTGATTTCAGTTTAAATGTACCTAAAAGGAGGACTCTGTTTGTCTGGTGTGAGAGAATCACACTGCAGTTAATGCTTTTACACAGCGAGCGTCAGATATACTGCGGTTCAGCCCTCAAACTACTACGATACAATAGAGGAATCCAGACATCGCTAGCTGGTGTCTGAATACTGTGATACAGGTAAGACAGTGTGATCCATCACTGGCCTACTGAGTCAGCTAATGTTTGCTGTTCGTATTAAGCTGACGTTGAGAAACTAAACAGTTCAGCGCTCGTCACCAGACAGCTAAAAATAACCTATTTTCTATCTTAAATTATGACTATTACAAAAATTGCGACCGTGCTTTTCCAGCTGGTAAAAACAGCTCACCAGAAACTTTCTCCCACTGTCCCATGACAGATTTGTGAAATGTTCCACTGTTTGCTGAGTGTTTATCATGTTCTGACCATAAAGGATAGTTTAAAGCAGCAACTGACCACTCAGGAGCAAAAATCAGCCTTCAAACTTGCAAGAAATAATGATTTGACATTTATCGATATATCTATCGATATCAAGTGATATGAATTTTTTTATCGTCATACGATTTTTGGCCAGATCGCCCAGCCCTAGCTCCAAACCCTATCTAACAGTTGTGGTAAATCTTCTGAGATGTAGTATTAATCTCAATAGATAGAATAGAGAGTCCACTTTTTTGCCCAAGTGGCCAAAGTTGATTATGGACAGTCGGCTGTTTGATGCAAGTTTGTGAATTTTGTGAAAAGTTATTTACAATAGTTCGGATAACCATATTAACATAGTTGTGTTGCTTTCGTTTCAGTGTGTCTTCAGAGCTGTTGGAGCTGTCCTCACTTGTAAGCCGTGAGACTGTGTTGGTTCAGCAGTCTTTGGAGGAAGATAAAATTGGGCTTGGTACAGCGCAGACTCTCTTCTTAGACTAATGCAGAATTTGTTTCTTTGTTTTGTATGTAAAGTTATGGTATTAAAGCACTGAATTATCGCTGATCGTCATTGTATCCTGTTCTTTTTTCTTGTAGAAGTTTCAGTCATTATGACTCAGTGCTGATTCATAATGTGGCTTTCCTTTAGTGAAAGAAATAACCACAGACAAATGAAACTGGGCAGAACCAGATGTCATTATTTCTATATTACAGCCTATTGCAATGTTATCCATACTCTCCAAAACCTACATAGAATATATTGTACATCATCTTCAATATAATATTTTGTTACACGACATACATAATGCATGTTATCTTCTGTGTAGATTTACATTTTCAAAGCTTTTGTTACAGTTGATATTTTGTGTGTGACATAAAACAGCTGAAGAATTACTCATTTCTCTGAAATGCCACAGGTGGTTTTTTTGGATCATTATTAATGCAAAACTTCAACCTGATTGGCAAATGGTTGCTGAGAAACAAGCTATTTGCATGTTATAGTTTGAATACAGCTTCAAACAAAACAATAACAGCATTCTGATACCCTCTTTTTACCAGCTCCCTCATTTTAGTATGTTCCCGATTCCCAACACACCCACTTCAAGTGATGACGGGCTGAAGGGGTTGATGATGAACTGATTAGCTGGATCAGGTGTGTTGAGATCAGGGTAAAACGGGCAGAGCAGGGGCTTTTCCAGGATTATTGATTGATTTCAGGTTGACTAAGATATTTTGAATAAAATTACCAATCAATCATGTTTTTTTATTTTATATTATTAACTTATTTATTATATTTATTAATATATATGAGTTATTAGATGTTTTTATGTTATTATATATTTGTTATTAGCATATATTTTAACATAATTTGCTGCTTTCGGAAGAAAACCTCATATCTCCAAAATGGTAACTTTACAGGAGAAGGAGAAAGCCTACTTTTTAATGTAAGTCAGTGGAACCAGACTTTTTTCAGTCATTTTGGGTCATTTCTTTTGGTCCATTCATCATAAGTATTTGCAAATTATATATATATATATATATATATATATATATAAGGTTTTAGACAGACCTAAGTTGAACGGAGAGCGACATCTAGCGGCAGATTTTTTTGTTGTTTTCCAAAGACTCAGAAACTGGGCTCAGTTTGAACCGCAGGTGCGGTTTAAACCGCAGCTTCTAAAGCAAAACCGCGGCTAAATTTAATAACCCGCGTCACTCATTCAGGTTTAACCGTCCTGTCTGGTCGATTGCATTTGGGGTAAATAAGAAAACTGTCTACATTTGATTTGTGACCGAAGAATCGTTTTAGTCAACGATTACAGAATTTACCAGCCGTCAGATACAGATGTGCCCTCGGTGGTGTCTTAATCCGATCTAATTAATCTGCTCCATATATATATATATATATATGGGGTGTAAGGGAGAGACAATTACATCCCCCTTTTTCATTTTTCTTTTTCATGCACACTAAGGTTCTCAAATAGCACCTGGGCTCCTTGTGGAACATGTAGAAAGATGGTGTTGTTTTCCTATACCCTACTTTATGTATGAAAATACATAACAATAAAATAACATTCAACCTTTTCAAATAACCTTCTGTTTCTTTACTGGTCTATGTGACTATAGATATACATTCCTAGTGCCGTGTTGTCTGTTGTTCTCTATCTGAGGCGAGACGTCTGCGCGTCCGCCATGTTGGAGAGGTCAAGATCCGCTTGTGAACAGATTCACTTGTATTGAGAGACGAAGAGTCTCAGGATTAAATCAGCCACAACTTCCTTATTACGCAACCGATTTTCACCACATTTGTTTTGTTATAATCCTCAGACGTAGATTAATCTGGGCTGCACGGATCTGCTCTGGGTAGCTTTTATTACTTTAATAACTGATCGTGATAATTCGCCGTCCGGACCAGCAGGAAAGTATTCAGTCTGTACCTGACGTTAAAAACCGAGTTTAGCGCGAGAAACACAATCAGACACATCAGCAAATCTATCAATGTGTGAATCACTTATAATCTTAATACACATAAAAATAAACCCCCAAAACACAGTGAGAAGGACGAAGCTGAAGTTGGCTTCCTATTCGCCGGCTTCTTGTTCCACCTTAAATGGTGCAGCAGTCACTTTCTGGTGCCTGAAGCTGCACCATTTAAGGTGGAACGGGAAAATTCGAACATGATGCTGGCTGATGCTTCACGTTCGTATAATAAGGTGCTAATCTATTATAAATATCTACACGGACTAAGGAGTGTAAGGACTACTAAATGAAATAAGCTTCATATAAAACCAGAGGAAAAACAATCACATCAACAGGTTCTCTATGCTTCACCAACCACACGGCCATATCTACACGAACACCACACAAACAATACACATCACACAAACATGAGTGTGGATCACTGCGTTCCCTCCGTTATATAATCCTATCCCACTTTCTGAGTGTAATATTCTTGAAATAGTGTAATTTTGGACAGTATCTTTCTTAACCTGCCGCTCTGTAATGGTACTGAATGCTGTCCAGCAGCGATGCTGACCGCCCCAAAATGGCGGCGCCGTTGACGTGCCTGGCTGGACCCAATGCGGCATCTAGGTATGTATATCTATGTATATGACGTACAACCCGATGTGACAAAAACGTACGTCACAGAGAGGCGCCGCTCTGCTTTGATTCTCTGCCGCCGCCAATGAACAGGAGCTCTGCGAGCCGCGCGTGAGCGTTTGTTTTTGATCTGATTGTTTTTGTATCCAGTAAAGCGTTTTAACTCTTAATACTTCCAGTGTGTTGAGTTTGCACGGCGTTTTAATCGGCAGGTAGCTCAGCTGTGTCATGTTCTCCGTAGTAAACACTGACTATGTAACTCACACTGCGTTCAGTTTAGACGCAAAATAAACGTTTTAAGCAGCTTTGAACCTAAATTGGTACTGATATCGACACAGCCTCGCTTACTGAGCAGATCATGAATCGATTCTCCTCTGCACGACTGGCTGCCCGAGTTTCTGAGACGATTAACGCGAATATTTTAACCTTAAACGCCTCTGAGGTTTTATTACAGTTTTTCTATAGTGGCCAACCTCGTAGAAGAGAAGTTAACCTTGTTGATAGTGGGTGTTTCACTGCATGAGACAACATAGTCCACAACATTGAGTTAATGTCCACATGTATTTTATACACCATATATGTTTCTACGCTCATTGTCCATTTTATCAGCTCCACTTACTATATAGGTGCACTTTGTAGTTGTACAGTTACGGACTGTAGTCCATCTGTTTCTCTGATACTTTGTTAGCCCCCTTTTACCCTGTTCTTCAGTGGTCAGGACCCCCATGGACCCTCACAGAGCAAGTACTATTTGGGTGGTGGATCATTCTCAGCACTGCAGTAACACTGACGTGGTGGTGGTGTGTTAGTGTGTGTTGCGCTGGTCTGAGTGGATCAGACACAGCAGTGCTGCTGGAGTTTTTAAACACCTCAGTGTCACTGCTGGACTGAGAATAGTCCACCAACCAAAAATTTCCAGCCAACAGCGTCCTGTGACCACTGATGAAGGACTAGAGGATGACCAACACAAACTGTGCAGCAGCAGATGAGCTATCGTCTCTGACTTTACATCTACAAGGTGGACCGACAAGGTAGGAGTGTCTAATAGAGTGGACAGTGAGTGGACACAGTGTTTAAGAACTCAAGCAGCACTGCTGTGTCTGATCCACTCGGACCAACGTCATTGGTTTGGTCATTTTCCTGCTCAAACATACCTACTAAACCTGCCTATTATCTGCTGATTTTAACCAGCAAGAGCAAACTCACCAAACTACACTGGATTAAGGCCTTTGATGGCCGTAGCTGGACACCCCTGAGCTAAACGTCTTGTTGTGAACTGCCCCATGCACAGGAGACCCCGCTCCAGGAAGGCTGGAGGGAGGAGGTGTGAGGAACACTGCAAAACAGAAGAGAAAGCAGATGATGTGGCCCCTCGCGGCAGCTGCACCACCATGTGTCCCATTTCAGAGGTGCGGCAGAGGGAAGCGCAGAACCGGCTGCACCGCTTCGAGATCCTGGCCGGCACGGAGCGAGAGCGCCTGCCCCGTGCAGACGACGGCCGTGTAGTCAAGGAATACAGCCGTCCAGCAGCCGGGAAGGATACCACAAGAGCCAGTGAGCTGCGGCCGCCGGACGTGCTGCTGAAGACTGTGTGCTATTTGGTGGACGACATAGCAGCCTGTCCTACACTTCAGCCCTGGACTGAGGTGAGCAGCTGTGTCCCTGTATGTCTTCACGATGAGTGTAGATGCTGATCATATCCAGCTTAGACTCCTGTCGTGATTTGTTATGAGCTCTAACCTGTTTCTGCTCTATACCTGCCATGGTCTCTTATCTAATATCTTGTATTTTGCTGCTGTCAGACCAAAGCCTCGTATTTCCATTTTTGATGTTTTTTTAGTTTTTGACATAATTTGAAAGTGTCTGTTGCCCTTTACGTTGTACATAAATTTCATGATGAATGGACCAGAAGAAATAACTCAAAATGACTTGGAAAAAAGTCTGGTTCCATTGACTTACATTACAAGTAAAGTAGGTTTTTTCCTTCTCCTGTAAAGTTACCATTTTGGAGATACAAGGTTTTGTTAAACCATTCGATTTGTTCTCACAGTTTTCGGATAGACTTATAACATTAGTCATGGGCTTATCTCACAGACTTTTTTCTGTTTGATCTTTGATATGGTATATTAACAGAGTGCCTCTTCGGTGCAATTGTAAACTTATTTTGATGTTATCTGGTACGGCCAGGTGAGTACGGATTCCATTCAGTTCATCTTTGAGACTTGGGTCCGATCCTATTTCTTCTTTTAACCCCTACCCCTTGTTTTCAAGTGTCACACTAACGCCTTGGAACTGAGTTACAAGGGGTAGTGGTTGAAATCTTGCCCTACGAAATTAAAATAGAAAAAATTTCACTTCATTAACAGCTACCAGCGCTGCTCTGTAGGCGACCCTGCCAGTCTGCAGTGACAGCAGAGGAGGGTAAAGTTCAGCTCCTCACTGCTGGGCTTTAGTTACATTTAGGGCATCATATGCCTTCAAAGAGGGGGGCAATTATTTATTATCACCCACCCCTAATTCTTCAGTGATATGAAGCTGAAGTCAGATATTCACCAGCTTCTTGTTTAAATTTTCCTGTTCCACCTTAAATGGTGCAGCAGTTACATTCTGGCGCTTCAGGCGTCAGAACTGCTGGACTATTTAAGGTAGAACTGGAAAGTTAGCTAGCTAGCTGCCGAGACATTAGCATGCTATTGGTGATTTTTTTTTATGCTTGTTATGAAGAAAATGACCATAATACACTGAAACAACATTAAACTAAGATAATACAGTGGTTATCGTAATTTTCTAACAGAAAATTCTCACATTTGTGTGTTTCTTTGGTCTCTTGTTCTCCATCTTGCCAGTTTTTCTTTTTTTCTCATATCACTCTGTTTGGAGTCTCTGAAAAACCTCCGTTTGAAGGGTCATGTAGCCCTAACACTTCACCCTACCCCTCTATCTCAACAAAAATAGGCGGCACCCTACCCCTAGACGCGAACACGGAAAACAGAAGGCTAAGGCCTAAGTGGTAGGGGCGAGGGGTGAAATGGGCCTTGGTTCTAGTTTTTCGTACCACTTTTGGCATCTGCTTACTTGGTAGAGATCCAGAGCCGGATTTCTACAAAGCTGCTTTGTTATGATGTCTGTTCTGAAAGTGGTGTAGAAATGTAGAATTGACTTTCATACACATTAAGCGAATTTGAAATTTGGGTCTGGTAGCCTGTATATTGGCCTGTTCACCAAAAGTCATACAGTGGAGGAGGAAGAAAATGAACAGGAGTGTGCAAAAATATGTTATCGTTGAGTGAACAACTTAATTTAAAAGGGAATTTTACCAATTTTCTTCATTTCTGAATAATTCAGTCATTAAACAGTCATTCAGAGTGATTTAATGTGAAATGGTGGCAGTGACGGGGAACAGGGGTCACAATGTCTACAGTGCAAATATAGCCATTTTATTTACTTTCCAAAACCAGTGAACCTTCATATACCTTCTGAGTGTTTATATGTAATGTTGATAACAGTAAAATAGAGTTAAATCTTTTTTTGGTACAGTTTTACCTTACAGTGCTCTGTATGTACCGCTCCACTATAAATGCATTTAAAAATATGTTTTACACTCTCAAAAATAAATGTATTAAACCGTCACTGGGGCAGTTCCCCTCCTGTCACTGGGGTGGGACCCTCAAGGGAACATCTCAGTACCTTTAGTCAGGGAACATAACTGAACCATAATCCACTGAAATGATATGTTCTAAGCTGTACTGACTCCACACACCCCGTCTCGTCTCCAGGCTTTTATTTTACTGTTCTGTTTAAAACATTCAGTTATGAAAAGGTACAAATACGAACTTTTCACCTGGAAAAACTTATTTAAGGTTCACAATCAGACCTTAAAACTACTGTTAAACCTTTGAGGGCACATTTACACTGTTTGTACCTTGATGAAGGAAAAATGTACCTGCACAGAACCTTTATTTCTAACAGTGTAGGCCACAAGCTTGTCTCAAATCTGTTATTAAATATCAGGCAGCATATTTGTAACCATTTTGTGTAATTTTTCCATGAGGGAGCTTTTAGAAGCAATATAGATGCTTCTAACTTCTAGTTTGTATCACCACCATTGTGAACAACTTTGACATTTTAAGTTGGCACATTTCACATCAAAGCAGTGCGTATACATGCACTCAATAATCTGATAACTGCAGAACATCTGATTTTGTCAGTAATCCAATCAACATGTTTACATGCTCTTGAGTAATCAGATAATGGGAAACTTCGGGTCTACATGAGTCAGACAGTAATCAGATTTCTGCTTTGTAATCAGCCAATAAACTCTCAGAAGAAGACGCGACGTAAACATAATGTAAAACTCAAACTTCATACCGCAGTTTTTTTTTTTTTTTTTTAAATCCCGCTGGAAAATATAATATTTGCCTGGAAATATAAACGTACATCATCTAGAAGATGAAGAATATTCAAATCCTTCATTTCGTATTTGGTTTTAGCGCCGCTCCAACAGTGTTTTGCTGCGTCTCGTGACTTCCACCGTCTGTTCTCGCACATGCTCAGACTGAGAAATCCGAAAGAAATCAGAGTAAGAGTTTATATGCACTAAGAAATCTTACTGATCTAAAATCCAGCTCTTCTTAATCAGATTTCTTAATCAGATTAAGGCAGACCGGAGTTTGGTGTTTACATGACCATTTGAATAAACGGATGACTGCAGAAATCTGATTATGATCGGATTATTGAGTGCATGTATACGCACTCATTGTTCCCATTTTTCCAGCTCATCAGTAACATGGACAGGTTTATTTTGTCTCTGGATGTTATTCAGGTCTACAGCTTTGTGTTTGACCGGTTGCGCAGCGTGCGGCAGGACATGGTTATCCAGCGCGTTTCTGGGCCGGAGTGTGCGAGCGTGCTGGAGCGAACGGTGCGCTTCCTCCTGTACGCCTCTTACCGACTGTGTGGTCAACCTTTAAGGCTCTACGACCCGCACATCAACGACACACACCTACAGGAGAGTCTGAGCTGGCTGCTGGAGTGCTACAGTGAGGGACAGCACCAGCTCCAGGACGAGTTCCAGGCCCTCAGCCTGCTCTACAACCTGGGTGAGTGGATGCGATGCCTTTGAGTGTGTTTCTCATGCAGGAATGTTAGAATGACACTGAGTTGCCAGTTTATTAGGTGCCTACCACATGTACACTCACTGGCCACTTTAATAGGTACTTTGTGTCTACACTTGTCTTTTTTTTATCAGATCCACTGACCGTATATGAGCACTTTGTAGTTCTACAGTTACAGACTGTAGTCCATCTGTTTCTCTGCATACTTTGTTAGCCCCCTTTTTTGTTGTTCTTCAGTGGTCAGGACCCCCATGGACCCTCACAGAGCAGGTGTTATTTAGGTGGTGTCATTCTCAGCACTGCAGTGACACTGACTGTGTACACTGTAAAAACATTATGCAGCTTTTAACCTTTCCAACTCCTTGAGACCACCGGTGGTTCCAAAACGCACTTCGTCATATTCTTCATAACTTTCATATTTCATAAGCCTCATTCTAAAGGTGGGGGTCGTATGAGGCTGTAACTGTCTTCTTTCCAGTCAAATAGATGGGTGATGTAATTTTAAACCCTTATAATAAAAGAAGCTGAACTTTTTACTGAAAGTTGACCAATTTTTCCACAAATCTGGGCTATAAACTATAAACAGATGGCGTCTCTTCAGTGATCTGCTCTGTAAAAATTATTTTTATAAAATAATACAAAGAGCGTCTAAGATTTTTGGCTTTCAGCAGTAAATTGTAAGCATATAGCGATATGTGTATGATCATAAAACACATGTTCTGTTAATTTGAGGGGAGCTTTTACAAAAAAATAAAATAATTAGGACTATTTGGGTGGTGGATCATTCTCAGCACTGCAGTGACACTGACATGGTGGTGGTGTGTTAGTGTGTTGTGCTGGTACGAGTGGATCAGACACAGCAGTGCTGCTGGAGTTTTTAAACACTCAGTGTTACCTCTGATCGGCTCTCAGCTTCATTATTAGAGTGAGATGAAGGAGACAAAAGTGAGATGTGCTGCTTTTCCACTGTTTATAGGCTTTAATTTCTGTTCGGCACTGCTGCCATGGTAACGCTAAAGGGCTGATAAAAGCACATGAATTCCGATCTAAGCGTCACATTAAGGTCACATGGCCACGAATCAGATATGTATCCGATCTAGGACCACATATGAGAGTGACTCAGGTCGGATTTGTAAAGATCAGATTTGTGTCCACACAGCCCTGAAAACATCAGATCTGGGTCACATTAGGGCAGAAAATCCGATTTGTGCCACTTCAGCCTGGTAATGTGAACGTAGCCTTGGTCATTCTTTCCTAAAGCTTCCTTCTCTTTTTGTGTGTTTCCAGGTTCACCACGGGCTCTCCAGCATGCCCTTGAGCTACCTCACAAGGTGCGGCACTCTTCACCGGTTCAGTTGGCTCTGGCAGTCAATAGGGCCTACATGGAACGCAACCCTGTCCGGCTCCTCCGCCTGGCCCAGAGATTGGACTTTCTGCAGGCCTGCGCCCTCCACCGGCACCTGCTGTCCTGCAGGAGGGATCTGCTTCTGCTCTACAGCCACGGACACAGCAGCCGAAACTGCCGTTTCCCCGTCCAGAAATTAGCAGACATCCTGTCTCTGGAGTGTTCCCTAGCTGCTCGGCTTTGCCAGACTCATGGGATACACGTTAACGGGGACTATGTTGTCTTCTCAAAGGGTTCTTTCACAGAGAGCCCGTCTGAAGAACTGCAGTGTGCACATATGCACAAGCTAGTGGATGACAAGCAGCAAGACCTTTCACTTAGCAACATCATTCATGGCATTGCTTGAACATGGTTTATAATAGGGCTGCAACTAACGATTATTTTCACTGTCGATTAATCTGTTGATTATTTTCTCGATTAATCGATTAGTTGTCTGGTCTATAAAATGTCAGAAAATGGTGAAAAATGTCGACGAGTGTTTTCCAAAGTTTGGTGTCACAGAGAAGTAAAGAAACCAGAAAATGTTCAAATTTAAGAAGCAGAAATCAGAGAATTTTTTACCTTTTTTAAAAAAATTTACTCCAACTGATTAATCGATTACCAAAAATAGCGATTAATTCAATAGTCGACAACTAATCAATTAATCGATTAATTGTTGCAGCTCTAGTTTATAAAGGGGTTGTTTGCCAAAGTTTAAAATGTACTTTATTGTTCAGGTTTTTATGGTGGTAAACCAGGAGTGATGTTTTAATTCTGGGGATGTTCTGTGCTGCTTTTAAAGCCCTGTGCTATTGTATTGATCTGGGACTGTTTACTAAAGGTCACTGTTAAATCAATAAGGTGATCTTTTGGCAGGATTTCAGGTGGTACACAAACCCTTTTGCCACATGCCTTTCAGGGAAGTTCTATAGTTTTTTGCAGGTGAAACTGTTAATTTGAAAAATAAAAAATGTTTTTTTATGCAATGTTCTGTGGACTAAATGTTGTGGCTTGTAATTTTATCATATTAATATAAATTTGCTGTAGACAGACAGACAGATAGATAGATAAACAGACATCGATAGATGAACAGACAGGTAGATAGATGGACAGACAGACAGAGATAGACAGACGGACAGACAGGTAGATAGACAGACATAGATAGATATATAGACAGAGATAAACATAGACAGACAGATAAACAGACATAGATATATAGATAGAGAGACAGACAGAGATATATAAACAGACATAGACGGGTAGATAGACACAGACAGATAGATAAACGGACAGGTAGATAGATGGACAGACAGACAGATAGATAAACAGACATAGATAGATAGATACATGGATACATAGACAGAGAGATCTTTATTGATCCCGAAGGGAAATTGCAGTGTTTCAGTAGCAAGACATATAATTGCACATAAACTTACATATACTATGCAGAAAATAAAGACATAGACATAAGTTAAAGAGAGTAGAAATAAAAGTATCTCTATTTGCATATTTACATAGCATATAAGACAGATTTGTTGTATTTACATGATATCAGGCACTGAGTGGAATGAGGTCTAAAGGCACAGTGAGTACAGACATAACTAGGAGCTGCAGCAGTGTTACAGTGTAAAGCGCAGTGAGAGTGTCATATTCACAGACTTATGAATGGGGAAACCTTTGCTGGGTCTAAAAGTGGTAATTTATACCTCCGTTTTTACGATATACCTCCCTATGCGTTGCGATATGAAACACTGTGCGGCCCGTGTAGCCGGATTTGTTTTGGCCCTGTTGTAGGCGGGCTTTGAGGACTCTCCACTGCAGGAGCCTGGCTGGTCGTAGTAAGGCAGCCACTGGAAACTATGGGTGAAGCTGAAGCAGTCCCAGCCGACGAAAAGCAAGGGGATTCCGGGAGCTGTGCCGCTGATGAGTCGGTGGTGTGGAGTCAGGAGGTGGAAGTGTGTCTTTTTCACGCCATGCTGGGTCATAAACCTGTCGGTGAGACACATTTCTGTATTTTCCGTACGGGCTCATCACACTAGGCCTCAGTCCCCGGCGTAGAGTGCAGCTTTCAGTCCGTTAGCCGGCAACCCGAAAGCCCGCATACGGGACGGCCGTGTGGTCGGCCACATTTTTCCGGAGCCGGGGAGCCAGCGTTGTGAGGAATTTTTTAAGTGTAATTAAAATAATTTTAAAATGCAAATATAATTAGACAGGGTTCTGAGATCATTTTAATTAGACTGGTAAACCAGCGCTTTGAAACTGGAGTCAGTTAATTTGCCGGCTAACTAGCTTAGCTTAGCCAGTTAGCACAAGAAGCTAACTTATTGAGCTGTTTAGCTAACCAAGCACAAAGAACGACGAGTAAAGTTAGAAGAAACGGAGGTAAAAATAAATAAATAATTCGAGCGAACGTTTTGCAGGTCGTACGCGCGTTTTCTTTTATTCGTGGTCACGATTTCTTAAATCGTTCCCTCATTTTCTTTAAATCGTGCGCACGTTTTCTTTACATCGTGGGTACGTTTTTTTTTTCATTCATGATTACGATTTTCTAATTCGTTCGCTCGTTTTCTTTTAACCGTGGTCATGTTTTATTTTTAACTGAATGCACGTCGTTTGTGTTTGTGTTGTGACAGAAATGCTCATCAGGTCTGATTTTGATTTGGGGGTTTATGAATAAACTGCAGCTCCTCTTCACAGCAAACAGCTCAAGGTGTTTCTGCCCCCGGTCAAGCTGCGGTGTTAGAGACCATCACACAATTACAGGACAAAATGATCAGCGTTTCAACATCCTCACAGTGGTGGACAGTAACTAAGTAAATGTAATTCGTTTCTGTACTTAAGTAGTTTTTTCGTGTATCTGTACTGAAGTATTTCCATTTTGGGCGACTTTTTACTTTCACTCCACTACATTTCAAAGTCAAATATCTCACTTTTTACTCCACTACATTATGAGAAATCTGTCGTTCCTTTTGGTTTATGTGTGTATAAAAACATAACGTCAAAACGAAAGAAGCGTGAAGTAAGAACACCAATCAGGGCACAGCGCACTCTGTTTTGAGCTTGTTTTGACCTGTTGGTCATACCGACCCAGTGCAGCACACGGTTCAACGTCAGTGCAGCAGCGTAAAATTTTGGGAGAGTCTATTCAACATAAATGATGAACTAACCTAACTTTGTGTAAACAGACCACAATATAGAAATATGTACACATATGCAGTTGTGACTGACGTGTCTTTTTTCTGAATTTATACAAACACTATTTAATTTTATAGTAAATTAGTTTTGGCTAGTTTATGTTTATGAACAGAGACCTACAGATGCAGTTTAGTAAAGGAAACTCATTTGTGAATCTGAGTTTAAAGTTTTTATTAAACTTAAACTTGTAACTAAGTTGCAAATAAATCTTAAACTGAAACTTTGCTTGTTTGTAAAAAGTGATTTCAGAGCCACTCAGTTCTACCTGATGGAAACTGTTTGCCTTCAGTGTTTTGTGCTTATGATAATTTTAATAGACATCAGCGTCACTAATTAATGACATTCTATTAAAAGACTGGTTTACCAAGAGAGACACTGGAGTATTTTCACCTAAAATTAGTTAATGAAGTGAGTCTTGTTACAAAAATGATAATAGGACATCAGAGTCATAATTAATCTTTTAGTACTTTTACTTTGGATACTTAAGTACATTTGAAGGCAAATACTTTTGTACTTTTACTCAAGTGGAGGTCTAAAGGGAGGAACTTCTACTTTTTCTGGAGTAATATTTTACCTTGGGTATCTCTACTTTAACTCAAGTACAGGGTTTGTGTACTTCGTCCACCACTTTCTATTAAACTCTCTCACCATTTGACCTCATCCCACATGAATGTTTCTGTGTGTATAATTTGAGGATGTTGAAATGTTGACGCTGATCATTTCTTCCTGTAATTGTGTGATGATCTCTAACACTGCAGCTTGACGTGGGAGCAGAAACAGCGCTAAGCGTTTGCGCTGCGTCTCTGTCTCTGTTAAATATGATCATTAGAAAATGCAGTTTAGTGAACATTGTGGTTGTAGTTTATCGTCTTCGTTCATTTCTCCACCAAACTGCAGCTGCACTGATGAATCTGTGGGCTGTTTGCTGTGAAGAGGAGCTGCATTTTCCTCATAACCCCTTAAATGAAAATCCTGATGAGCATCTCCGTCCATCATCTCATCAGTTTAACACGTCAAAACCCGTCAGACAGTCTCAGGGAGCTGTTAGTTACTCCTGCACAGGACAAATAACACGACCTGCATCTACTACGTTGATCTTGCGCTCAAATAAAAAAATAAACAACATGCATTCAGTTAAAAGTTAAACATGAAAACGATTAAAAGAAAACGAGAGAATGAATTAGAAAAACGTGATTACGAATAAAAAAAAAAACGTACGAACTGCAAAATGTTCGCTACGGTATTTTTTTTTTGCCTCCGTCCCTTCTGGGGCTCCGTAGTTTGTTGTAGAGTAGCTGATCAGGGCGAAGCTAAAGTGAAGCTTCTTGTTCGAATTTTCTCCGTTCCACCTTAAAATCTACAGCAGTTACATTCTGGGACCTGGGGCTGCTGCACCATTTAAGGTGGACAGGGAAAAATCGAATAGAAAGCCAACTTCAGCCTCGTCTGATTAGCCCTCAGCGGGTGCTTTAGAGTCACTTCTACCTCAAAATGTGTTTAAATATGTTTACAAAATCATTTAATAGCTTGTTTAACCTCCCCTCTCGGTTACGTTCATACAGAAGTCAAATACAATGTCAGTGACACAGGAGGCCTCGTGGTCACTGTGTTCCTGCTCCAGTACTGGTGTTATGATGCTTAAGTACAGCTACCCCATATAACCAAACCCTTCATAAGCCATGCTTTTCTCTGCACAGAGAGCTTAGGACAGTATAGAGTACAGAGGCCTCAGATAAATAAGAGAGGGTGGGAATGGGGAAAGAGATGCATGATGTTATTGGCTGATTTCTTTTTCCCTACCTGCTGGTGAGGTATTATATCTTTTTTTATGACTCGATATGAATGTGACCCATAGGGGTCATGAACTAAGAAGGTAAACGGTTTTCAAGTTGGCTTCAGTCGGGGCGCATATCGGGTTTGTAGGGTTCATGTGGTTAAATACTACGACGGCGTTTTACGGCCACTGTGAATCAAAATAAAAATAGTAGACTTCGAGAAAAAAGTTGTGATATTTCGAGCAATAAGTCGTATTATTTGGAGAAAAAAAGCAGAATTACGACATTAAAGTGGCATTAATACCAGGAAAGGTTGCAATATCGTGGCCAAAGGCTTTGCAAAGGGAAGGCAGCACCTCCTCGTGTTAAATGAGGGGCGGTGAGTTGGTGGAGTTCTACTTTCATATCGATTCACCCATAAAGAAACACTCAGTCTCCCTGTCTCTCCTGCACATCAGCACCAGCCTGTTATTAGTATAAGAACCGGCTGAAACGGCTGAGCAGGAAACTGTTTATCTAGAATAAAGAGCCAGACGGACTCGGAGGAAACTGTCTGTCTGTGTTGAAGGAGAATCTCAGGCAGGGTCGTCTACACGGCTATCGGGGGCTACATCTCCACACCATTCAAAGAGGGCATGAAGTTTCACAGACAGAGAGAATGATGATCAAAATGATCCACAAGGAGACAGGAGTGTGTGCCCAATTTATCCTCGAAATATTACAACTTTATTCTCAAAGTCTACTATTTTTATTTTTATTATCAGTGGCCCTAAAACGCCCTCGTAAAATACAGCTAATTTGGCTCATCCTAGTTCATCTCAGCTCACTTAGGAAGTGTTAGAAGATGGAAAAGCTTTGTTGCCCGGAAGGAATCCAGTTTGCCAATCCTGATTTAGACAAAACTGAATCTGCAAATGTGAAATGTAACGTAAATCAGTAATTGGTCAGTAATCATTTACGACATAAGTCTGTATAGCACTGTAAATGTCTTATGCATGAGTAAACTATAGCTGTTAATCGAACCTGCTTTAGCCATGCTGGGGCTTACTGCTTCTTGTCTTATTGCAGGGGTCAACCGTCACTTCCATATGATTTGCATTCGTGATAAATTTAGTCAAAACATTGGGAGGCAGGTGTCTTCAAAAGTCATCTGGGATCACCTGGGGACAATGTACGACATGCAGGCACTGGTGAGTCAACCACCTGACTGAGAATACAGTTTAATTTATGGTAAGAAAAAGTAATTAACCTGTTTTCATTTCTACAGCACGAGTCTGAAATACTGCCCTTTCCCAACTCAGAAAAGACCTTTGTGCTACCTGAGGACATAATACAGGATGTTAAAGAAGGTGAGATGCGTTTATCTAAATATTTAAGGTTTGTTTCTTCGTATATAGTATTTGCCGTGTCTTGACTGAATGTCTTCTTTGGTTCTTTCTACAGGGAAGGTAGGCTCAGAGGACGACTTGAAAGAAGAGTTCAAAGAAGAGAGGGACCTTTCCGCCACACATGAAGAAGGTTCTCTCTCTCTTTTTTTTTTTTTTTCCCCCTCATTTTCTTCCACGTTGCTGTCCTCTGCCTTTTTGCTTTGCCCTCTCTTTCATTCTCTTTCTCTCTTTCTGACGCAAGACGTCTTTTTACATCTGCGTCATTGCATTTTTCTTCTTTTTCTTTTCCGGATCGTTCTCCCATTTGGCTCGTAGCTCGGTGCAGCTCACCCTGGTGATTTGTGTCTCATTTTCAAAGGTCTGGGTCCCAGTATGGCTGGCCAGGAGTTTGCAAGGTATGGACAGAAGAAAACGTTTCACTCTGTTCCAAAACTCCAGCTTGAGCTCAGTACAGACCAGCTCAGAACCAGAGGCCTCTGTAGGCAGCCTTCAGAGACCTCTGAGCATGTGCGTCTTTCTCTCTCTCTCTCTCTCTCTCTCTTTCATTTTTCTCTTTCTCTTTTCCTTTTGTGTTGCTGTGTGTGGATAGAGGCATGCCTTGTGAAGAAGTTGGATGTATGGGGCTGCTGAATACGAGTCTTAGGCCCAAAGCATACTTCACGCAAGGACGCTTCGAACTACGCAGACGGTAGTTGCATTAAAAAATGTGTATATATTTCATAACGCGACGCAAGCGCGAGCTGCATTCTGAGCGTTACAGCAGGGGGCGCCATAACGCCAGCCAAGCCTGACCAAGCTGTCTTGTACCTCCAGCGTGCTTTCTTAACTGCCATAGCAGACAAGCAGTTGAGTCTCACGCAAAGACGGCATAAAACTCCTTGAGACCACCGGTGGTTCCAAAACGCACTTCGTCATATTCTTCATAACTTTCATATTTCATAAGCTACATTCTAAAGGTGGGGGTCGTTTGAGAGCTGTAACTGTTTTCTTTCCAGTCAAATAGATGGGTGATGTAATTTCAAACCCTTATAATAAAAGTAGCTGAACTCAATTTTTTTGTCTACTGAAAGTCGACCCATTTTTCCACAAATCTGGGCTATAAACTATAAACAGATGGCGTCTCTTCAGTGATCTGCTCTGTAAAAACTATTTTTATAAAAAAATACAAACAGCGTCTAAGATTTTTGGCTTTCAGCAGTAAATTGTAAGCATATAGCCATATGGGTATGATCATAAAACACATTTTCAGTTAATTTGAGAGGAGCTTTTACAAAAAAATAAACAAAATAAAAACATACATTTATTTCATGCAGTTACTGAATAATTTGGTTAATTATCGCATTTCCAGTCCAAGAGAAGAGGTAAAGCAGCTCACTCTCCTCTACTGTCTACTACATGTTTAGCTGTTGAGGCTGTTGGAATAACAGTAGATCCCTCTCTGATTTGTCCTCTATTGCCCCCTTCAGTACTGAGTGTTTTAACCTCCGCAGCAACGTAAGAATGCGCGTTGAGTTTGTACAGAAGGACCGAGCGACCGAGAAAAAAGCAACCGAGAAAAAAGCGACCGAGAAAAAAGGTGTGATATTTCGAGCAATAAGTCGTATTATTTGGAGAAAAAAAGTCATACAATTACAACATTAAGTGGCACTGATACCAGGAAAGTTCACAATATTGTGGCCAAAGGCTTTGCGAAGGGAAGGCAGCACTTCCTCATGTTAAATGAGGGGTGGTGAGTTGGTGGAGTTATACTTTCATATCGATGGCCGAGTGTTTGCAGTGCATTGGCCAAGCGCTGTCATTTGCATTTGCGTCCTTGCGTAAAGTATGTTTCAGGCCTTAAAGCGGCTGTCGACTCGATTGCAATTGAAGATTGTAATCGAAATATCTCAGTGATGGTAAGGATAAGTGAATTTGACGATTAACCAAAGTTAGATTTGAAAGAATTGTATGCTAAACCATAATTTAAGTGAAGATGAAAGGTACTGAAAAATATTTGTACCATCAGAACTGTGTGGGTGTTTCAGACCGCAGTGATTGGCATAGCCACGGCAACGTAAACAACCCCACAGCAGTGGGCAGTGTGTGTTTTTAAGCTTTGCTTTTCTGACAGAAGTTGGGCTTTGAATCTGTGAGAGATGGCTGATTATGTCTGATTACAGAGATAGTTACAGTCAATGGGTCAACGGGAGAGACTACGGTAACCGTGAAAAGTAATGCAAAACATGCAAACACAGCATTTGCTCTGATAGGGTAATGTGGCTGAGATGGGTGACAAAACAAACAGTGTTAGCTTTTGTTTCACACATTGTTATACATATTGTTTTAATATTCGCTGATACTGAGTCCGATATCATTCTGGCTGTGTTTACATGCAAAGATTTTTGCCAATCTGATTGAATACATTCCGATTACACATTAAGACTGAGGTGTTTATTTTCACTCTACTCAACAATCTGATGAAAGTCTCAGTTTACATGCTCACTACAAGTAATCTGATCCAAAATGGCATGCATGCATAGGGAACCACTTAGTGTAGACATTACCATGACAACCAACTGTCTTGTCCGAGTGAGTCCAGTCAGAGTGAGATGAGCAGCAGTGAGCAGTGCTTGTGTTTTTAATTGCTTTAAAATGATGTCAGACTCAGGAAAACGTCCTTCACATGTCCTTATTAAAGAAGGCCGAGAGGAAGACGTCGTGTTCTGAGACACATAAGCTGGACGTCCGTCCCACCGCCGTCTTTTAAAGATCAGAGCATGAACTTCGTCTCCTCTGCAGACCAGTTTCTGCTCCGCCATGCAAAACGTACTTAAACTTTCCGATTGGGAATGTAATCAGATACAGGCGTTTACACGGATATTATTCCTCTGTTTAACTGATTATTACCCACCCCATTCAATCAGATAGAAAGTGTATTCCAAATGGCCTCAATCAGACGTATTCTACTCCGATTGAGCGATTAGTCGAATTATTAACGAATTATTAGGCTGCCTGTCAACGTGGCTACTGAGTAACTTGCTTAGAATTAAGCAGTTGTTAATGTAAATGAGGGCAGCGTATTTTAACAGCTAAATCATTAAATTCAGCTGATTTTAAATGATGTGAATTAGCTAGTTATGCTACACTAGTGACCTTTTATCAAGCAGTGCTGCAGTAGTGAAGAGTTTTGCTGCGCATCAGAAAAGCGCTTCTGTACAGCTATAAATAAAGTATGTTTCATAGTTTTGAACCCCAATCTATTCTTAGGCTCAACACCCTGTGCAGTCTCTGTAGCTCAGTGACAGCAGGAGTCACATCGGAGGCTAATCCAAGGAGCTCGCTTGTGGAGTTTTATGTCTGAAGTGTTTTGTTTGGCTGGTTGAGCTGAATGTCCTCTGAGGCCAGACTTAGGCCCAGTCCCATTTCTTCTGTTTAACCCTACCCCTTGTTTCCGAGTGTCACCCTAACCCCTTGGAACTGAGTTACAAGCGGTAGTGGTTGAAATCTTCCTCTACAAAATGAGACCCCCAAATGAAAAGAGCATCACTTCATTAACAGCTACCAGCGCTGCTCTGTAGGTGACCCTGCCAGTCTGCAGTGACAGCAGAGGAGGGTAAAGTTCAGCTCCTCACTGCTGGGCTTTAGTTACATTTAGGGAATCATATGCCTTCAAAGAGGGGGCAATTATTTATTATCACCCACCCCTAATTCTTCAGTGATATGAAGCTGAAGTCAGATATTCACCAGGTTCTTGTTCGAATTTTCCCGTTCCACCTTAAATGTAGCAGCAGTTACATTCTGGCGCTTCAGGTGTCAGAACTGCTGGACTATTTAAGGTGGAACGGGAAAGTTAGCAAGCTGGCTACTGAGAAATTAGCATACTATTAGCGATTTTTTAATGCTTGCTACGAAGAAAACGACTGTAATACATGGAAACAACATTAAGCTAAGATAATACTGTGGTTATCGTAATTTTTAAACAGAGAAAATTCTCACATTTGTGGGTTTCTTTGGTCTCTTGTTCAGCCGTCTTGCTAGTTTTTCTTTTTTTCTCGTATCACTCTGTTTGGAGTCTCTGAAAAACCTCCGTTTGGAGGGCCATGCAGTCCTAACACGTCGGCTTACCCCCCTAAATTGGGACACTCTAACCCTAGACATGAACGCGGAAAACAAAGGGCTAAGGGCTCAGTGGTGGGGCGAGGGGTGAAATGGGATTGGGCCTTAGAGTGTGATTTTAGAAATCTTGTTCTTGTACTCGCACTGTAACAAACGCTTGGTCTATGGCCAATTTCAAATAAAGTTTCATTCAAAATAACATGCAGTGCACGGAGCACTGATCACAGTGAATCTGAGCTACCTCTCTGCTAACACTGCACTGAAGCTAAAAGCCAGGCGTGCATTTTGTCTGGCTTGCATGTGCATGGTAGGATAGTATGGTCTTATCTACAGCCTAATGTTACTAAAGTTTCATAAATCACCGTATTAACATTCATAACTAGCAATTCTATTCAGTCAAACAGAGTAAAGTTGGCATAGACGGACTTTGGTAGCAAATGTCAGCGTTTTTCTCTCTCTGTTTAGCTGGTCTGTATGTTTTGAAGTGTAGGTCTGGCAGGAATATAACAAGGCTCTGTCCATGAACACCCAGATCTGCACCTTTTATCTAACAGGGGAAAACTAATTAACCAAAGGCTCCACTAAACAAGTAGGTTTTAGCCTAGACTTAAAGACTGAGGCTGTGTCTGAGTCCCGAACACTGACTGGAAGATTATCCCAAAGTTGGGGGATTTGTATACCTCATCTATGTTTGGCAAAAGGAGACAGCTGTGTAAATTTGATATTTCATTCGTTCATTCGCGAGTCATTCGTTTTTTCATTCGTGAGTCATTCGTTTAAGGCAAATTCCACCAGTTTTGAAGTCAAATGTGTTTTTAACAAGAATCAGACTACTCGATAGAAAAGACTGGGAGCATAACTTGGACTGTATGTATTGCAGTGGGAGAATATTTCTCCACGATTCTGCTTGTGTTTTGGCTAATAGACTATCATTCTAATGAAGCTGATGCTTGCTTGTTTGGTCAGAGCCACATCTCAGAAACTATTTTAGCCTGAAAATGTGTTGACCTTTTGGTTTAAAATGTCTGGCACAGACATTTTATAGGAAATGCACAGTTGAATTAATTGAATGTCTGGACATTTGCTGATACGTTTGTCCGAAATGTGAAATATATGACCATCACATTTTCTTCCTGGGCCAATGGCAAATAATGCTGTTCAAAATCATTATTTAAAACATTGCTATTAAAAAGAATATGAGGTGCATTTAGTGCTTTAAAATGTATTGCATAGGCTTTAAAATAGTATCATTTCATTTGTAAACAGGACCATCAGATTTACCACCAAGACTGGTGGCGCAACCACACATTACTGAAAACCTGTGCTTGAACACCCATATAAATTTATGTCCTTGAACTCAAGTTTATACATATGTAAATAAGTACACATTTTCATGGTTTTCCTGGGGTTGTCCTACCTGACTACCTGTAAACTGAACCAGCCTAATTAACTTGTATATTTGTGCAAGGCTATTGGGATTGCACTGCAAAGGTTTCTTGGGGTCTTCATTATGATGAAATACCCTGCCCAGTCTTTCTTAAAAACAAGTCAGAATGAAAGTCCTTTGTTGTCTGTTGTGCTACATGACATTTGGGGAAATCCGTATTTACAGACTAACATTTCTTAAGGAGTTGCATACTATCAACACCCCCCTATTTTGTGACGCTATTATAATTTTAAAAACATGACAAACAATTGTATTTAAAATTTTATATGACTGAATTACCCTTTATAATAGTTTTCTTAATCTGTATGTACCCTGATCAGGCATAACATTATGACCACCTCCTTGTTTCTGTGCTCATTGTCCATTTTATCAGCTCCACTTACTTTGTAGTTCTACAGTTACAGACTGTAGTCCATCTGTTTCTCTGCATACTTTGTTAGCCCCCTTTTACCCTGCTCTTCAGTGGTCAGGACCCCCATGGACCCTCACAGAGCAGGTACTATTTGAGTGGTGCAGTGGTTTTTAAACATTGTGTCCACTCACTGTCCACTCTATTAGACACTCCTACCTTGTCAGTCCACCTTGTAGATGTAAAGTCAGAGACGATAGCTCATCTGCTGCTGCACAGTTTGTGTTGGTCATCCTCTAGTCCTTCATCAGTGGTCACAGGACGCTGTTGGCTGGATATTTTTGGTTGGTGGACTATTCTCAGTCCAGCAGTGACACTGAGGTGTTTAAAAACTCCAGCAGCACTGCTGTGTCTGATCCACTCAGACCAGCGCAACACACACTAACACACCACCACCACGTCAGTGTTACTGCAGTGCTGAGAATGACCCACCAACCAAATAGTACCTGCTCTGTGAGGGTCCATGGGGGTCCTGACCACTGAAGAACAGGGTAAAAGGGGGCTAACAAAGTATGCAGAGAAACAGATGGACTACAGTCTGTAACTGTAGAACTACAAAGTGCACCTGTATAGTAAGTGGAGCTGATAAAATGGACAGTGAGCATAGAAACAAGGCGGTGGTCAGAATGTTATGCCAGATCGGTATGTATATCAGAGCATTGCTTTAGTAAAGATCTTTCATTATGTTTACATCGAGTTTATCAGGCCAATATTTGACCTGCATCTTGGCCCCATTTACTGTGTTTATTATCCAGATTCATCTTGAAACTTAGCAAGTAAAGCATAAAGAGAGGAAAGAATGAACTACTTTTGAAAGATTGGTGGTTCTTTCCTTAAATAATGACTGTATATGAAGCCCTTTATGGAATGTTGGACATTTAGCTGTGAGGAAAATGGGCTGAGACTTAAAAGGATACTCCACTAGAATAATACTTAATCCACACGTACTGCACTCCTGCAGTACGAACTGATCAGGTGGAGTAGCCTTTGAAAGTGAAATGCACTTCATCTACTTCTACTAACCCCTCTCTTTATCCTTCCCTCTGTTTCTTTCTGTTTTTTGTTTCGTCAGGCAGCAATTCTTCAGTAAAGACGGAGCGCTCGGGCAGCGGGCGAGAGAAAGAGAGAGAGCGCGACAGGGAGAGGGGGGCCTCGGGTGAGTCGGGTGGAGGATCGAAGGAGGCCACGGGCGAGAAGAGGAAAAGGAACCGCGCCACGGACAAGACGCTCGGCTCTGGCAACCCGTCCAGCCCCGGGGGAGCCAAGCGCCGCAGGACGTAGAGACGGCCGGCGGCGGGCGACCTACAGACCAGAGGCACATGGAGAGGCTGGCTGGTTGAGACTGAGAGAAATGGCATGCACTAGCCTAATCTGCAGTTCAGATGAGGTTGAGGCGCGAAGATCTGAGATCGTTAGATGTTCCAGCATTTGAGGTTATTGCAGAAGCTCACAGTGATGAGAGGAAGCTGTTGTGCTTCATGCATACAGAGCATTTCGCAGAAGAAAGGCAGAACTCTAGAAAAAAGTATCAGGAATTGAAGAGCAGTGGAAACCTGTAGACTTGCATCCATGTCATTGCTCATTTGGAAGGTTAGAAGCAGATGAAGTCGTGTTCTTTGTTAATGTTTTTTTCCATCTTAAACAGAATTTTTGTGTCTTAATTTTTTATGTTTTCCAGGTAATCTCATTGTGAATTTCCACACCTGAAAATGTGTCTTTTTGATTGAATTGCTGCAACAGGAAGATATGAGTTGCGTTCCAAAGCCTAGACTGCAGTCAGCATCATAGCAGCCTGTTCCAAAGTGAAGGACCCTTCATATACAACCTAGAAATGCAGCCTACGTTCTGAGTGATTTCAAGGACGTAGATGTATCGTTCCAGGCCTTCGGTTACCCACAGCTCTCTGTGCACAAACAACGCGAAGGAGAACAAAAAACACCACGAAAACGAAGCCGTTGAAGCAGAGTTTGTTTTAAAATGTAAGTTGTTCCCGTCCTTGAATTCGTCTTCGTTACCCTATAAAATGTAAAACGACTGATTAATTAAAGCATCTGTCCATATATCGTATATCGTCCATATATCATTTTATTTAGAAGTATTTGTATGTATGTAGTTTATCGTACTACATAAGAACATCTCAACAAAAAAGCAACAAACTCGATGCAGCGGCTCCATTTTCTCTCACCAGTTCCCTCCCGAGTTTGGCGCCGCTCTGGTGGCGTCACCACGCATCCTCGTTAGGACTGATCCATTAGTTTGACCAATAGGCTACTAAGGAGGAGTCTTCATAGGACAGTCCTACCAAGGAACCGCACTACCTCAGCTGCAGCCTAGGCTCTGGAACGCAGCTGTGGAGTCGTATTGCATCATTTGGCAGCTGTTGGAAATATGAATATGGTCTATGTTGGTTAGTTAGAATATATGGTATCGTAGTGGTCAGTTAGTAAAGAGATTTTTAAGTACATAAAGACATGGACTCAGTTTGGTTTTGATGTTCTCATGAGGCTCTGGATTTGTACTGAATGACTGCATAGTACGAGGAACCCAGCCTTGCTTGTTCTGAAGGTACATACACCCACAGTGCTTATATACTTCAGTCATACACTATAGCTGAAATTTATTTTTTTCATATGTGATTGAAAAACACTGTTGAACACTGTTACATGTGCCGGACTATGCATCACCATCCCTTACATTCTGTTTGTTGAGGAGAAATGTGATTTTTACAGCATTGTTTTACTGTATTTATTAGTTCTAAAAGCCTTGTTTCTAAAAGGTGTAAACCTTTTATTAAATCAAGCTGTATTTTAACGTCATTGGTGTTGTGTTATGAAAGTAAGACATGAGTGTAGATGTTCTTAGTCTGCTTTGGTGCATAATTCTACGACCTTTCAACTGTTTTGTATCCATAGACCCCCGATCAGTCATACCATTCTGACCACCTCCTTGTTTCTACGCTCATTGTCCATTTTATCAGCTCCACTTACTATATAGGTGCACTTTGTAGTTCTACAGTTACAGACTGTAGTCCATCTGTTTCTCTGATACTTTGTTAGCCCCCTTTTACCCTGTTCTTCAGTGGTCAGGACCCTCATGGACCCTCACAGAGCAGTTGGTGGGTCAGTCTCAGCACTGCAGTAACATTGATGTGGTGGTGGTGTGTTAGTGTGTGTTGCGCTGGTCTGAGTGGATCAGACTCAGCAGTGCTGCTGGAGTTTTTAAACACCTCTGTATCACTGCTGGACTGAGAATAGTCCACCAACCAAAAATATCCAGCCAGCAGTGTCCTGTGGGCAGCGTCCTGTGACCACTGATGAAGGACTAGAGGATGACCAACACAAACTGTGCAGCAGCAGATGAGCTATCGTCTCTGACTTTACATCTACAAGGTGGACTGACAAGGTAGAAGTGTCTAATCGAGTGGACAGTGAGTGGACACACTGAGGTGTTTAAAAACTCCAGCAGCACTGCTGTGTCTGATCTACTCGTACCAGCGCAACACACACTAACACACTGCCACCATGTCAGTGTTACTGCAGTGCTGAGAATGATCCACCACCCAAATAGTACCTGCTCTGTGAGGGTCCATGGGAGTCCTGACCACTGAAGAACAGGGTAAAAGGGGGCTAACAAAGTATCAGAGAAACAGATGGACTACAGTCTGTAACTGTAGAACTACAAAGTGCACCTGTATAGTAAGTGGAGCTGATAAAATGGACAATGAGTGTAGAAACAAGGAGGTGGTCATTATGTTATGCCTGATCGATGCATGTATGCTGTCTTAAAAATAAAGCAGACAAAAGGGGTTCCTTGGAGCAGCACACTTAGAAATAAAGGTTCTGTTCAGGTACATTTTTCGTTCATCAAGGTACAAACAGTGTAAATGTTCCCTCAAAGCTCCAACAGTGGTTTTAAGGTCTGATTGTGAACCTTAAATAAGTTTTTCCAGCTGAAAAGTTTGTATTTGTACCTTTTCATAACCGAATGTTTTAAAACAGAACAGTAAAATAAAAGCCTGGAGACGAGACGGGGTGTGTGGAGTCAGTACAGCTTAGAACATATCATTTCAGTGGATTATGGTTCAGTTATGTTCCCTGACTAAAGGTACTGAGATGTACCATTGAGGGAACCACCCCAGTGACAGTTTCATGCCCTTATTTCTGAGAGTGGACACTATCAAAGAAAAGCTTGGTTCACTAAAGAACAATGGACGGTTCTTTAAAGAACCATTTTTGTAAATGCAAGCATGAAGAGCCTTCTGAAAGTGCGAAGAGCCTCCATATAATGTGAAGACTGTACACCAGTTAAAGGTCTTTCCTAGAACCATACATCAAAGTCAGGAACCATTAAGAAACCTTAATTTTTAAAACAAATACAGTACTGCGTCAGAGTTACAGGCCACATTCCATTTATTTAATTTTCAGTCGAAACAGCCGTTATGTACAAGTTATTCATTTTTAAGAGTCGGGGAAACAAGCTGAAAACATATTTAACAGAAATTAATACAGAACCCTTTGCCTCTTATAATAGCTATCATTGTGCCTCATTCCCAACCGTTCTTAAGAAGAAATCTCTTCTTAACCTTTTTAACTTAGTGGGACCACCGGTGTTTCCAAAACACGCTTCATCATAGTCTTTACTTCATAACTTTCATATTTCATAAGCTACATTCTAAAGGTGGGGGTTGTATGAGGCTGTAACTGTCTTCTCTCCAGTCAAATAGATGGGTGATGTCATTTTAAACCCTTATAATAAAAGAAGCTGAACTCACAATTTTGTTGTTCTACTGAAAGTCGACCCATTTTTCCACAAATCTGGGCTATAAACTATAAACAGACGGCGTCTCTTCAGATTTTTGGCTTTCGGCAGTAAATTGTAAGCATATAGCAATATTGGTATGATCATAAAACACATGCTCTGTTAATTTGAGGGGAGCTTTCACATTGCATTTATTTTATGCAGTTACTGAATAATTTGCCTTACGATTGGGCATGTAAATTCAGATGGAAAAACTGATATATACCCACAAGCATAAGAGGTTATGTGTTTTCTTATTTGGGATTTGTTCTTAGGTAAGAACAGGGAGCACCTGTGAACTTAGACCCTTTTTCAAGAACAAATTTAAGGAAAATCTCAGAAAGATATTGGTGAATGAGGCCCATTGTTCTCAAGAGAGGTTTCCTGCAGGGATATTTCTTCTCCAAAGTTCAGTCTTAGAAGTTGGTTGTATTTTCTGCTTCACACAATCCAAATAATCACAAACGCATTTAATGATGTTGAGGTCTGGACCCTGGGGTGGTCAGTTCATTGTTCTGAGAACACCAGGGGCTTCTTTGTTTGATTTTCCTTTTTTATGTATTTTCTTTTCTCAGTGAGGTTCTTCTTGAACAGCTACACATCCTTTCAGACCCACAGCGCTGAGTCATCTTCTCACAGTGGAAGGATGGACAGAAACACCTGTGGATGTTTTCAGATCTGAAGCAGCTTGATTCTCTCAGAGATGAAAGTTTGGTAACACTTTACTGCAGGGTGCTGTTCATAAGGCTACATAACACTTACATAACGCTGTTGTCGGAAGAAAACCTCGTATCTCCAAAATGGTAACTTTACAGGAGAAGCAAAAAACCTACTTCACTTTCAATGTAAGTCAATGGAACCAGAAGTTTTTTCCAAGTAATTTTGGGTCGTTTCTTTTGGTCCATTCTTCAAGAAATTTACAAACAATGTAAAGGGTCATAGGTATTTTCAAACTATGTCAAAAGCGATAAGCTTGTCATGACAACTGACATAACCCTACATAAATGTTTATAAACGCTTATTCCAATAGGTGTCATCTGTCATAAACACTGCTTTAGCTAACTTTGATCAAAACTGGCAAATGTAGCCTTTATAATGAATGACACCTATTGGAATAAGTATATATAAACATTTATGTAGGGTTATGTCAGTTGATATGACAAGCTTATGTCATGTAGCCTTATGGATAGAACCCTACAGTAAAGTGTTGTCGAACGTTGTTCATTCTGTTTATCTGATGGTGGCGGTTTTGGTGGTTTAGCAGGTCTTGCATGGTTGTTTGGAGTCCCGTTTTCTCTGTATCTGCCAATATTTTTTTAAATCCAGTTTTGGAAACTCCTGTGTTGCTGCTTCAGTGGTTTTAGATATTTTTATCAGATATTTCTATGGTATACTGAAGTACAATTATGAGAATTTTGTATGTTTTATCCAACTTTTATTGACAAATATATCAAGTTTATGCAAAGACTCAATATTTACAGTGTTGACCCTTCTTTTTTCAAAACTTCTACACTTCGCCCTGGCATGCTGGACATCAGCTTCTGGGCCAAATCCTGACTAATGGCAACCCATTCTTCCCTAATCAGTGCTTGGAGTTCTTTACAATTTCAGTTTCTGAAAAAAAATTCTGTTTTTGTTTGTCCACCCTCCTTTTGGGGATTGACCACAGGTTCTCAATGGGATCGAGATCTGGGGAGTTTCCTGGCCATGGACCCAAAATTTCAATGTTTTGTTCACCGAGCCACTTAGTTATCACTTTAGCCCTGTGACCTGGTGCTCCGTCATGCTGGAAAAAGCATTGTTCATCACCGAATTGCTCCTGGATCGTTGGGAGAAGTTGCTCTTGGAGGATGTTTTGATACCATTCTTTATTCATGACGGTGTTCTTAGGGAAACTGTGAGTGAGCCCACTCACTTGGATGAGAAGCAACCCCACACATGATGGTCTCAGGATGCTTTACTGTTCACATGACACAGGACTCATGGTAGCACTCACCTTTTCTTCTCTGGGCAGTCATTCCCATTTCCAGATGTCCCAAACAGTCTGAGGGTGGCTTCATCAGAGAAGATAACTTCACCCCAGTCCTCTGCAGTCCAGTCCCTGTACTTCCTGCAGAATATCAGTCTGTCCTTGATGTTTTCCTGGAGAGATGTGGCTCCTTTGCTGCCCTTCTTGATACCAGGCCATCCTCCATGTGCATGCAGAGGCACTCACACCTGCCTGCTGCCATTCCTGAGCAAGCTCTGCACTGGTGGTGACCCCATCCCATAGCTGGGTCAACTTTAGGAGACGGTCCTGGCGCTTGCTGGACTTTCTTGACCGCCCTGAAGTCTTCTTCAGGCAATCTTACAAGCAGCAGTATCTTTGCCTGTGAAGCCCTTTTGATGCAGAGCAATGATGACTGCACGTGTTTCCTTGGTGGTAACCATGGTCAACAGAAGAAAACAATGATTTCAAGCACCACCTCCCTTTTAAAGCAACCAGTCTGCTCTTTTAATTAAATTCAATTTCAATTCAATTCAAATAACCTTATTGGCATGATTTGTAGTAAACTATTGTTGCCAAAGCAAAAAGTAAAAAAGAAAAAGTAAAATGATAAAAAATTCATATATATATATATACAAACTATATTGCCATAAGTATTCGCTCGTCTGCCTTCACACGCATATGAACTTGAGTGAGATCCCATTCTTAATCCATGGGGTTTAATATGATGTCTGCTATAACAGCTTCAACTCTTCTGGGAAGGCTTTCTTCCAAAAGCACATTTGTGAGGTCAGACACTGATGTTGGACGAGAAGGCCTGGCTCGCAGTCTCCGCTCTAATTCATCCCAAAGGTGTTCTGTCGGGTTGAGGTCAGGACTCTGTGCAGGCCAGTCAAGTTCTTCCACACCAAACTCGCTCATCCATGTCTTTATGGAGCTGCTTTGTGCACTGGTGCGCAGTCATGTTGGAACAGGAAGGGGCCGTCCCCAAACTGTTCCCACAAAGTTGGGAGTATGAAATTGTCCAAAATCTCTTGGTGCTGAAGCATTAAGAGTTCCTTTCACTGGAACTAAGGGGCCGAGCCCAACTCCACAACCCCACACCATAATCCCCCCTCCACCAAACTTTACACTTGGCACAATGCAGTCAGACAAGTACCGTCTCCTGGCAACCGCCAAACCCAGACTCGTCCATCGGATTGCCAGATGGAGAAGCGTGATTGGTCATTCCAGACCAATCTCCACTGCTCTAGAGTCCGGTGGCGGTGCTTTACACCACTGCATTCGACGCTTTGCATTGCGCTTGGTGATGTAAGGCTTGGATGCAGCTGCTCGACCATGGAAACCCATTCCATGAAGCTCTCTACGCTGTTCTTGAGCTGATCTGAAGGCCACATGAAGTTTGGAGGTCTGTAGCGATCGGCAGAAAGTTGGTGACCTCTGCGCACTATGCGCCTCAGCATCCGCTGAACCCGCTCTGTCATTTTACGTGGCCGACCACTTCGTGGCCGAGTTGCTGTCGTTCCCAATCGCTTCCACTTTGTTATAATACCACTGACAGTTGACTGTGGAATATTTAGTAGCGAGGAAAATTCACTTGTTGCACAGGTGGCGTCCTATCACGGTACCACGCTGGAGTTCACTGAGCTCCTGAGAGCGACCCATTCTTTCACTAATGTCTGTAGAAGCAGTCTGCAGGCCTAGGTGCTTGGTTTTATACACCTGTGGCCATGGAAGTGATTGGAACACCTGAATTGAATGATTTAGATGGGTGAGTGAATACTTTTGGCAATACAGTGTAGATATATATGTATATATATATATATGTACACATTGTAAAATCATACATCTGTCAATGGATGTATCAGTCAGCATGACAGAGTGATATCAGCTGCCTTGTCCTCATTAACACTTTCTCCTGAGCTAACGAGAAGATCACTGAAATGATGTGAGCAGGTGATTTTGTGGCAGGGCTCAAATGCAGTGGAAATTAGGTTTTTGCGATTACGGTCATTTTCATGGCAAGGAATGACTTTGCAGTTTATTGCAATTCATCTGAACAATCTTCAAAACAATCTAGAATTAATGCAAATTGCCAACACAAAAACTAAAGCAGAAACATTTTGAAAATCAAAATCTGTGTCAATCTCAAAACTTTACTGTATTATTTTTTATTTAGTCTTCTCAGATGCATCACCTGAAAAATGATTATCTTCACTTGATGGCTGTTTTGACTTAATTAAATACACAAGGGCTGCTCTCTGACTACTGCACAGTAATATATGCAACATGGAAAACAGGAGGGGAGCATATAAGTACAAATCTGCAATTTAAATATAATTGCACTGTAACTTTTTTACATCAAAGGTGCCGGTCAGGTACCAGCTGTCTCGCCCGTGTAACTGACACACTTAGGAAAGGAGTGATTAATCAGATTCTGTGTCTGAAGGGAATTGGAGTGAATGCGCTGAGTCACTCAGCCTTGCACTGTGCTGCTTTCTCTTTCCCTTTTCCTCCCTTTCTCACAACTTCCAACCCAGACCCCACCCCGCCCGCACTTACTTTCTCTTGCTGCCTTTGCAGTTCCCTTGCTTTAGCATCTCTCTCCCTCTTCCTCTCCCTCTCCCCCTCCTCCCTCCTTACTTAAAGTGCCGCATTGCTGTATCAAAGTGGGGTGCGTTCACTACGCAGACGGATTCAGAGCCTGCCGCCCCCTGTGTCGGTGTGCTGAAGGAGAGGGTGTTCAGAGGGAACACGCTGCGCTGCCTGAACACAGCTGCAGGTAAGCTGTCTGGTAATGTTTATGCTTCTTCCTTCCACAGCAGTCAGAATTCATAATAGGGCATTTTTGTGGGTGCATGTTTTTGGTTCTTCTAAGCTGTGGTAACACTTGTGTGCTTCAACATTAAGCTGCTGATGCTCACTGTACATTGAATATAACATCTGTGATGTTGTTTACAAACAGCACACATGACGTGATTTACTTCAACATACTGTACACTTCCAGTTTAGTACACGCTATAAAACACCTAAGCTGTAAATGCCTCAAAGACTACATATTTAATGCTTTACTATAGTTTGTACTTTAAATTCTACCTACTGACCTACAGTTACTGTCCATATATTAGTCTCTATGCACTTCTCATCTTTGCATTATTGTTGTTATTTTTATCTATATTTATCACTGCAAACCTGCATTGGTACAATGACAAAGCTGAGTTTAATTAAATTTAGGAAATTATTATTATTATTACGTTTCTTTTCGTCTGTTTAAAGGTTCAGATAGGCTTCATGTCTGTATCCAGTTGTGCTTGATGAGTCTGCAATAAGCTTGTTTTTCCGATACGCTGTCATGTCATGTCTGTGAAGAGCAGGGAACGCTGGGTGGCAACATTCTCTCGTCTTTCCCTCTGTGATCCCTTCGTCATGGGGAAGGAGAAGATCCACATTAACATCGTTGTGATCGGCCATGTGGATTCTGGGAAGTCCACCACCACTGGCCACCTCATCTATAAGTGCGGGGGCATCGACAAGAGAACCATCGAGAAATTCGAGAAGGAGGCTGCAGAGGTAGAACCGGACATTAGCTTCCCACCAGCTTCCACGTTTCATCTGATAGCCCTACTGAAAGTAGAGAATACAGAGAAAAGGGTGTGGGTTGTGCGTTTGAAGTGACGTCCCTGGATTTGAAAGGCCTGTCAGTGTGTTAATGTGAATACGTTATGCTTTTATGTGACTGTAAGGAAGAAAAGAGTTTAGTCTGGCTTGTGTGAGGCGTAACTGCAGGTCAATACTTGTGTGGTGTCAAGACTGGCACTTTATATGACAACATTATATTACATTTATATTAGATTATTTATTTAGATAAACACTTTTTAAATGAAATTTCAAATTTGAGGTGTATAAAATTGAATTCTAACATGAAAATCCATATTTTACCAGTAGGAATTTTATTTTAGAATGAAAAAAAAAGATACATATCTGTCAATAATTCTGTTTTTCTAATTAAGTTGAATGGGAGTCATAATTTCTCCTTGCATATATTACATTTTCATATGTAGTAATTGAATTTTCACAAGTAAAAAACTTAACATGTAATAATTAGATTTTTTAACATGTAAAAATTTAACATAAACTTGCAAAAAATGAATTATCAAATGAAAAACTACTATAAATTGTTACCCCCATTGCAATGAATTGGGAAAGCCATAAGTTATTGTTAGATAACTGAAATGTTGCATGATAAAATACATGGTTGGGATGTAACTAAATCCAAATATTGGATTCAGATTACAAAAATTAAGTGTCTGTATTCCATCCAAGTTACATTTTGTAAAGGCAGTTGCTTTTTGCATTTTTAGGAGAATACTTTTAGAATACTTACTCATACATTTAAAAACAGTACACACAGATCAGGCGTAACATTCTGACCACCTCCTTGTTTCTACGCTCATTGTCCATTTTATCAGCTCCACTTACTATATAGCTGTTTCTCTGTATACTTTGTTAGCCCCCTTTTACCCTGTTCTTCAGTGGTCAGGACCCCCATGGACCCTCACAGAGCAGGTACTATTTGGGTGGTGGATCATTCTCAGCACTGCAGTAACACTGAGGTGGTGGTGGTGTGTTAGTGTGTGTTGCGCTGGTCTGAGTGGATCAGACACAGCAGTGCTGCTGGAGTTTTTAAACACTGTGTCCACTCGAGGAGTCATAATGTTATGCCTGATTGGTGTAATTTCTAGTAGTAAATTTTAAATTTTGACAAGTTTTAATAAAATGTTTACTTCTTCAATTTGAATTACTGGTATCAAGAAACTAGCAATAAAGGCTAAAATAACTTACTATAAACAGTTTCCCTAAATTGTATCAAGTGAAGATGGTCATCATTGTAACGTGACAGGTTATTAAACTTAGTTCTGCTAGTTTTACGTCCAAGTTTTCTCCTCTCCCTCTGACCCAGATGGGGAAAGGCTCCTTTAAATACGCCTGGGTTCTGGACAAGCTGAAGGCCGAGCGAGAGAGAGGCATCACCATAGACATCTCCCTCTGGAAATTTGAGACTTCTAAATACTACATCACCATCATCGATGCTCCAGGACACAGAGATTTCATCAAGAACATGATCACTGGGACCTCCCAGGTAAAACAGCCTCACATATCTGGTTAACGATATTCTCCACTTAAAAAAAATTCTTTGAGACTTTATTTTGTGGTTCTATGTTCCAGATATTTTATGACAGCTCTTTTAATGAAGGTGGAATAAATCCAGTTAAATCTATATAAGTCTTCATCTGAAAAAAAACACACACCTCAGCATTTCTAAAGAGATTTTTAACAGTAATGAATCTTCTTTGACTTTTAAATGTCAGTTTATGTCCTGTTTCCTTGGAACAAGTTAAAAATCGTCTTTCAAAGCCTTTTTAAAGCCTCTGTTTCATTTTGCTGTAGTATTTAAATGTAACTTCATGATTACATAATTAAGTAGTATGATGATTAAGTAGTAACCAGTTATTCTCCAGGGTAAATTTTGGTTTTTCCATCAGAATTTTGGTGTTTTTTTGTAAAAGCTCCCCTCAAATTAACAGAAAATGCATTTTATGATCAAAAACAATGTCATATGCTTACAATTTACTGCCGAAAGCCAAAAATCTTAGACGCACTTTGTATTTTTTTATAAAATTAATTTTTGCACTGCATATCACTGAAGAGACGCCATCTGTTTATAGTTTATAGCCCAGATTTGTGAAAAAATGGGTCGACTTTCAGTAGAAAAAAAAACAACTGAGTTTAGCTTCTTTTACTATAAGGTTTAAAACTACATCACCCATCTATTTGACTGGAAAGAAGACAGTTACAGCTCTTATACGACCCCCACCTTCTGAATGTAGCTTATGAAATATGAGAGTTATGAAGTAAAGAATGTGACGAAGTGCGTTTTGGAACCACCGGTGGTTCCAGGGAGTTAAAGAGGTTAGTGACATAATGTACACTGCTGATCTTAAATTTGGAATCACTATTATAATATTTTCAATAATATACCGGTTTGGTCGCAGACAAGTGTATAAAATTATTCTAATATGCTATTATAATAATATAATAGGACACTTGGGAGATGCAGATAAAATTAAGAGAAGTTACATGTGTACAGAATGATGGAGAGAGCCAGCCATATATGACTAAAAAGACTCAGAAAGCTGTAGCACACCAAAAATGAAATTCTAATAAAATCAATTTTCAGACATCATTACATTCTCAGAAATAAAGGTATTAAACTGTCACTGGGGTGGTTCCCTCAATGGTCCATCTCAGTACCTTTAGTCAGGGAACATAACTGAACCATAATCCACTGAAATGATATGTTCTAAGCTGTACTGACTCCACACACCCCGTCTCGTCTCCAGGCTTTTATTTTACTGTTCTGTTTTAAAACATTCAGTTATGAAAAGGTACAAATACGAACTTTTCACCTGAAAAAACTTATTTAAGGTTCACAATCAGACCTTAAAACCACTGTTGGAGCTTTGAGGGAACATTTACACTGTTTGTACCTTAATGAACGAAAAACGTACCTGCACAGAACCTTCATTTCTAACAGTGCATAACTCGAAAGTGAAGATCAATCTCAAGTCAGATAACGTGATGAAAATGAATGTAAACAGATAATTACAGTGCATTATTTGTCATTTAATAACTTCATGTTCAAATTCTTAAACAAAACATCTACAATGCATTTGGCAAATAGTTTGTAACATTTATATCCACATTATATAATTAAACTGCAATGCCAAATAACTAAATGTGTTAATATTGTAAGCGATTCCAAGCTGTTGAAAGGTAGTATCTATTTAACGAAAGCTGAAGTCTGCATTTCTGACCTTTTCTGTCTGTTTCGATAGCTGTCAATGCCACAAGTTGGCAAAAATGTAAAGGGTGTTTTTTCTTTCTGCAAAACAAGACTCTGAAGTACCTTCTCTTCAGCTTATGAATACAAATGTGATACTGATTAAAAGTTAAAGAATCTGCACTTGCAGTAGTTTCCCTACTTATGTAAATGAGCTACAAGTCAGAAACAACATCATTTTGTTATTTCCTGCAATATCTTCAACTTTGAGAGGTTAAATCGAACTTAAAAATGACCTTTGTTAAAAACTTTGGTCATTTTTTTCAACATATGCCTAAACCTGACTCCCCTGGCTCTCTCTAATAGGCAGACTGTGCCGTTCTGATCGTGGCAGCTGGTGTGGGCGAGTTTGAAGCTGGCATCTCCAAGAACGGGCAGACCCGTGAGCACGCCCTGCTGGCCTACACGCTGGGCGTCAAGCAGCTGATCGTAGCTGTCAATAAGATGGACTCCACGGAGCCTCCCTACAGCGAAAAGCGCTATGACGAGATAGTGAAGGAGGTCAGCGCTTACATCAAGAAGATCGGCTACAGCCCGGCCGCCGTGCCCTTCGTGCCCATTTCGGGATGGCATGGGGACAACATGCTGGAGCCTTCCTCTAATGTAAGTCCTGAGGATGTGTGTATGTGTGGAATTGTGCATAGTTACTGCCATTATCAGTGTGTAATACCATCGTCCACTGCAGATGCCGTGGTTTAAAGGCTGGAAGCTGGACAGGAAGGAACATCATGCCACTGGAATCAGTCTGCTGGAGGCTCTGGACACTATCATGCCCCCCACACGGCCCACTGACAAACCTTTACGTCTTCCCCTCCAGGATGTCTACAAGATTGGAGGTACCGCAGACAAAATTCATTTAACAAGGGTTAAAGTGATGATGATGATGATGATTATGAATTTCCTTACTACAATACCCAGCATGCATTATGGAAGTATATCATACAACTACTGGGAGTCCCTGTGATGTCAACCAATCCTGACTGCTAAACTAGATTACCACTGATCAATAGGCTAGTAAATACAACCAAACTAAGATTAGTGTCCACTCTCAGAAATAAAGGTACTAAACTGTCTCTGGGTCAGTTCCCCTCTTGTCACTGGGGTGGGACCCTCAAGGCTCCATCTCAGTACCTTTAGTCAGGGAACATAACTGAACCATAATCCACTGAAATGATATGTTCTAAGCTGTACTGACTCCACACACCCCGTCTCGTCTCCAGGCTTTTATTTTACTGTTCTGTTTAAAACATTCAGTTATGAAAAGGTACAAATACGAACTTTTCACCTGGAAAAACTTATTTAAGGTTCACAATTGGACCTTAAAACCTTGATGAACGAAAAATGTACCTGAACAGAACCTCTATTTCTAACAGTGTAACTGTTACCTCAATTGTCAAACTAAATTGCAAAGGAAGCAGCAATTCTATCTTTATTCAGCACAGAATGGATGCCAGAGGCAACGTTTTTACCCTTTCAGCCAGAAAAAAGTGAAACTGAGGTGAGACCTTGACTCATTTCTGTCATTCGAGTTATCATTCACTCCTTTGAAGTGATGATCTGAAGACAGTTCCTACAGTTATATGGCTGCAATAAGATATTCTGCTTCTCAGGAGGAACTTCATTCATTCACCAGCTTAAAAATAAATCAGAACAGCCTGCTGCTAAAAATTCACCCCAAAGCAGTTCTAGTTTTTCAAAAGTTTCTCCCATCGTCAAGATACATTGTGTCTTTAAACGGGGAAATTTCACTGTAAAGATGACTGCGTTGCCGCTCTGGAATGGGAGTATGTTGTTAACAGATGTAATGATGGTCAAATTTTTCATTTTGGCCGGAATGTCTGTTTAAGATGTTTAACAAAATCTGTTTGACGCATGAAATTCTTGCATACGTTCATATTTAAAAAACGTATCATGTAAATTAATATGTCAGAGACATTTGCCATGAGTGTTACAGTATTCTGAAATACATAATACACACATTTGTTCACAGGTACAAGGTGATCCAAAAAGATTCATCTGATTTCAAAATGATTTATTTCAGTTGTAAATCATTACAGATCAATGCAGTAAACTGTAAATGGTTTAAATGAGCATAACGTTTATTATGTAATTGTACAAGGTCTCAGTATGAACCTCCTCCAGCTGTACAGACAACATCAACGCCATAGTCAAACTCATCCCATACTGGATTGAGCATGTCGGGTGTCGCTGCACTCACGGCTCTTTCAGTGCGATTTCGGAGATCATCCAGTGTTGTGGAACCAACGACGAACGCTCTGAGCTGTTGGAGCTTCACTGCCCACGAAAATCACACTGCACAGTTATGACGGATTCACTCTTATTGAAGTGGAGAACGCAGAACGCTTTCTGCTCAGGGGTCTCATCTCCTCTCAGACTGAAGGGAGCCATCTTCCACTGACAGTCAGGAACTCTATGAGCCCCTCTTTCAATTGGATTGTGATTGGTTCCTAAGAGCCTCATGGTTGTAAAAATATGGCGCTTTGAAATCGGATGAATCTTTTTTGAATCACCCTTTATATTCATGTTATCAGAATAGTCATAATTGTAAAATTAATTTGGGAACACCTAGCTATTCAGGTAATAGCTAACTAATATTCTAATAGGTAATATTTTCGATATGTGAGCATGTTTTCTTTATCCGTTTGCCATAACGTATTAAAAGATAAACGTTCTTTTGCAAAGTTGAAGGAGTATGAAGAAAAAATCAAAACGACACATCAAACTGTGTCCCTGATCATTTCTTCAGAATGTTCCCTTCATGCAATTTACAAATACAGTACATAATCACACATTTGGCATCACAGTGGCCTGGCGTCTGTGGAAGCTGCAGCTCTTTGCTCAGGGTCTTTATGCTGCTGTCTCTGCTCAGGCATCGGGACAGTGCCTGTGGGAAGGGTGGAGACTGGCATCCTGCGACCCGGCATGGTGGTGACCTTCGCTCCAGTCAACATTACCACGGAGGTGAAGTCTGTGGAGATGCACCATGAGTCTCTGAGCGAAGCGCTGCCGGGTGATAACGTGGGCTTCAACGTGAAGAACGTGTCTGTGAAGGACATCCGCAGGGGGAACGTGTGTGGGGACAGCAGGTCAGACCCACCCCAGGAGGCCTCAGGCTTCACAGCACAGGTCAGACAAACGCTGGACTGTTTTTGTGTTAACTACAGCAGCACACTGTGACTGGAACTACAGTACAGTAACACACACTAGAGGTTCTTTTAATTGACAAAAGACAGACAGACAAATAAGATAAAAGCCACAAGCCACACAAAAAACCTGACAACAGACAGACGGTACATAAGGCAAACAAAGTGAAAGCAAGACAAGCCAAACAAGGGGAAAAATACATATAATTATAATAGTAATTATGCTCACCCGGCCAGGCCCTTCTTGCTGTGAGGCGACAGTGCTACCCACTGCGCAACCTCATATTATATCATAATTATAATATTTTATAATACATATATTTACTTTCTTTGCTTGGTACACCGATCAGGCATAACATTATGACCACCTCCTTGTTTCTACGCTCATTGTCCATTTTATCAGCTCCACTTACTATATAGGTGCACTTTGTAGTTCTACAGTTACGTGACTGAAGTGCCCTTGAGCAAGGCACCTAACCCCCAACTTCTCCCCAGGTGCTGTGGATAGGGCTGCCCACCGCTCTGGGCAAGTGTGCTCACTGCCCCCTAGCGTGTGTGATTCACTAGTGTGTATGTGGGTATTTCACTGCACAGATGGGTTAAACATGTAGGTGAATGTCCCCTTGTGGGATTAATAAAGGATAACTTATTACTTACTTATTATTAAAATACAAAATCTGCCTTAACTTTTGAATGGGACACTTTTAATGTTTTGTTATATAATGTTATGTTAAATTCAGCAAATAAACAGTTATTTTGCATTAAAATGTGCAGCAGTGTGTTCTCTGAAAGAATGTGTTCACTTAGAAAATCAACTAAAAATGTAACTTCACCAAATTTTTGCATACAACTGTAAATCTGGGCCGTTGCGGTTCAATCCAGGCTGTCCACGATAATTTGCAGAAATCATACAGATACTTTATCCTCTATTAACAGTTGAATCTCTTACAAAATAAAATACCCAACTTTCCCTGCTAAACTCATCCAGTGCTCAGGACAGATACTACATTAATGGCTGGATTAATCCATACATCTAATGCAAAATGTTTCATGAAGCTACAGTGCACACCCTGTTGAATTGCACTTAAAACCCCCAAAATACCCCCAAACTCCCCCTTCTTTCTTTCAGGTAATCATTCTGAATCACCCAGGTCAGATCAGCGCTGGCTACTCTCCTGTCATCGACTGCCACACGGCTCACATCGCTTGCAAGTTCGCTGAGCTGAAAGAGAAGATTGACCGTCGCTCAGGCAAGAAGCTGGAGGACAACCCCAAGACTCTGAAGTCTGGAGATGCTGCTATTGTGGAAATGGTCCCAGGCAAACCCATGTGTGTGGAGAGCTTTTCTCAGTACCCTCCTCTGGGTGAGTCTCTGCTCAATAGCAAGTCACAAAGTATTGTGAGTAACAGTGTTGTTTATGAATCAGAACTGGCTTTGAGCGCATGGTGATAAAGGTCACTATACTGGAGAGATCTGATGTAGATCAGCAGTTCATTTATTAGACTGCAAACCAACTAGAAAAAAAAATCCAGAAAACTGTATTGCATATATACACTGATCAGACATAACATTATGACCACCTCCTTGTTTCTACGCTCATTGTCCATTTTATCAGCTCCACTTACTATATAGGTGCACTTTGTAGTTCTACAGTTACAGACTGTAGTCCATCTGTTTCTCTGCATACTTTGTTAGCCCCCTTTTACCCTGTTCTTCAGTGGTCAGGACCCCCATGGACCCTCACAGAGCAGGTACTATTTGGGTGGTGGATCATTCTCAGCACTGCAGTAACACTGACGTGGTGGTGGGGTGTTAGTGTGTGTTGTGCTGGTCTGAGCGGATCAGACACAGCAGTGCTGCTGGAGTTTTTAAACACCTCAGTGTCACTGCTGGACTGAGAGTAGTCCACCAACCAAAAATATCCAGCCAACAGCGTCCTGTGACCACTGATGAAGGACTAGAGGATGACCTACACAAACTGTGCAGCAGCAGATGAGCTATCGTCTCTGACTTTACATCTACAAGGTGGACTGACAAGGCAGGAGTGTCTAATAGAGTGGACAGTGAGTGGACACAGTGTTTAAAAACTCCAGCAGCACTGCTGTGTCTGATCTACTCGTACCAGCACAACACACACTAACACACTGCCACCACGTCAGTGTTACTGCAGTGCTGAATGATATATATATATATATATATATATATATATATATATATATGTATGTATGTTTGCTGTATTTCCAAAAAGGTAGCAAACACCTGCTCAATCCAACATCCTGTCTAAAATCAAGGGTATCAACAGGGTGTTTGTCCATCTTTGTTGCAGTAAGAGCTTCTACTGTTCTGAGAAGGCTTTACATTAGATGTTGGAACATTGCTGTGAAGGTTTGCATTCAGCCACAAGGGCATTAGTAAGGTCAGCTACTGATGTTGGATGATTAGTTCTAGATCGCCACTTCAGCTCAATCCAAAAGTATTGGATGGAGCTCTATCACTCCAGAGAGTACTTGAAGTGTTGCCTTTTGTTTACTGTTAGTTTGTCATCAGCTGCGTTCCATCCAAATGATTTTTTCAATAAAAAAAACAAGTTAACACTTCAAAAAAGTTGTGGATGTAGGCTGTGGAAATGAAAATTGTCTGTAATATTTTATGAATGTCACTAAACCTGTTTTCCATTCAGCTTTAGCTGTAAATTGTTTGTTGGTAACTGAAGTGTGAGACATGCGAAAACCTGCATATAAAACAGCATATTTTAGGGGAAAATCACACATTTTTGCATAAATTTAGTATAACAGATTTAATGTAGCAGATTTCACCTCAAATGTGTCAACAAACACAAAAAGCATGAAAAAGATGTAGAGCTGATGTCGAGACGGGAGTTCTTTTAAAAGAAATGATGCCTCTTTTTTTGACTTTTGGACTTTGGATATATATAAAATGAATGTACAACGAACTACATATATATTTCAGCTTTTTCAGTTCTTCCTTTTATTTTTATATTCTAAAAAAATCTTTCATATCACAGATCCTGTCTTTTTGTCTTAACATAAGATCTGACAGGTCAAGATAAGATTTTTCACAAACTCGTATTACTGAAACAAATCTGATCTTAATTTAGGAATCTTATCTTATCTTACAGCATCTTTTCTTATCTCAAGTTAGGAAATCTTAACTTACTCGACTGAAGTCGACAGTCAACTGTTGTTTCTGTTACCTAGCAACCGACCATACATACACAGCTGAAACGTAAACACACAATCAGAATAATAATAATGTTAGCTACCGTTACTGGGGTAAAAATCGGTCAAACAGAACTAAAGCGCGATAAACTGAACGTTAAGAATATTGTGTCAGCGCCCTCTGCTGTTTATCAGAGCGTCGCCACTCCACAGTTTCAGTCTCCATTTCCCAAACGCGTTAGCCGAGCACGCTAATGTTACTCCTCCTAATAAACAGACACACGTTCAGCTCTGTCTCCTCATTATTCACCACCATCACTGTAATATTTCATCATCAACATTAACACACGAAGGTGATCAGAGGGACGGTGGAGATCGAGTCTGCAGCGTCTGGGCTTTTAAAAAAACACTGTTTAAGAAAAAACCTCACAAGTCAAAACACCGTTTTCAGTGTAGATAAATGGAGCGTCATTATGCTGGTTATAGTGAACTGAGCTGCCTGTCACTGCATAAACAATAGAAACAGACGGTTAATCTTACAGTTAAGAAAATATTTAGGATATTTTGGCAACTTAGGATGTTTCTGTAAAACCGTTTCTTATCTGGAAATAAGAGAAGATTATAGACTTAAGACCTGTTGTTCTGTAATGGCTTCTGTCCTAAACTCTGTCTTAACTGAAGTTACCATGACAACAAAGCAGATAAGATATGATCTCAGACTTAAGAATTTTCTGTAATTTGACCCCTGGTCTCTGTGTCTTGACCACTCTTGGTCTTGACTCAGATTTGCTTACTACAAAGTCTTGGCCCTGACTCGGACTCGCCTCTAATTGACTACAACACTAGTTTGACGCAAACAAGCTTCTGGACAGCAGCTTTTTACGCATTTTCATTGTATCGCTTAACATTTGTGCAGAAAGTCGATGAAAACAAAACTATTGGCTTATGCTTCATAAATGACCTCTAAGGCTTTCATATAGTTAAACTAGGCCAGTTTAGCCTCTCACCTCTCTCCATGACCTGACCTGGCCTCACAGCCCTGTCAGCTTGCTTTGGTCTCCATCTGTTTTTCTTTTCTTTTCTTTTCCTCTTTCTCTTTTTAAACTTGTACTCAATGACCTGAAGCCTGGTTTGTGTAAGGCACAGATAACCCACACCACTTGAGACATGGAACACTAAAAGGCACGGTTTCTATCTGTGCCACATTTCCATAAAATACGCCTGCTAACCCTTAGGGATCTGCAAACGCTTAAGTGGGAAAGGCAGTTTATGTAATGCCAGCTTCTTCAATCAAACTCTCCTAAAAACCACTCATTCGTGACTTACTTTCACACACTGCTTACATTTACACCGATCAGGCATAACATTATGACCACCTCCTTGTTTCTACGCTCATTGTCCATTTTATCAGCTCCACTTACTATACAGGTGCACTTTGTAGTTCTACAGTTACAGACTGTAGTCCATCTGTTTCTCTGCATACTTTGTTAGCCCCCTTTTACCCTGTTCTTCAGTGGTCAGGACCCCCATGGACCCTCGCATAGCATGTACTACTTGGGTGGTGGATCATTCTCAGCACTGCAGTAACACTGATGTGGTGGTGGTGTGTTAGTGTGTGTTGCGCTGGTCTGAGTGGATCAGACACAGCAGTGCTGCTGGAGTTTTTAAACACCTCAGTGTCACTGCTGGACTGAGAATAGTCCACCAACCAAAAATATCCAGCCAACAGCGTCCTGCGGGCAGCGTCCTGTGACCACTGATGCAGGACTAGAGGATGACCAACACAAACTGTGCAGCAGCAGATGAGCTATCGTCTCTGACTTCACATCTACAAGGTGGACTGACAAGGTAGGAGTGTCTAATAGAGTGGACAGTGAGTGGACACAGTGTTTAAAAACTCCAGCAGCACTGCTGTGTCTGATCCACTCGTACCAGCACAACACACACTAACACACCACCACTACGTCAGTGTTACCGCAGTGCTGAAGTCATGGTTCTATTTGTGAGTGTGCATGTGGGTGTTTTTCAGGACGCTTTGCTGTCCGGGATATGAGACAGACCGTCGCCGTTGGGGTCATCAAGAACGTGGAAAAGAAGGTCGGCGGGAGCGGCAAAATCACCAAATCGGCGCAGAAAGCTCAGAAAGCAGGCAAATGAACCTGAGCCTCCAGTTCGCCCTTATAGCCCGGACCCCGTCCTGCTCCTACACAACTAAAAACCCCCTCTGTCTACCTGGGCATGCTCAGCCCGTCCTCTTGCAGCTCAAACTCATTCTGCATCGCTGATTGGATGAAGGTCAACTGAGTGTGAAGGACAGAGAACGTCTGTCGAAGGGTTTTGCCACGGCCTTGTTGCAATTTATTCATTTTTACTGTACTGCTCAGGCTGCAGCTTATATGTATTCACATCATATCAATATAATATGTAGGAGGTTTGATTTTGAGGTACCGGAACCTTAAAATAAATGAAGATGGTGTCCATGAGCTACGCAGTGTGAGTGGACAAACATCTGTTTGGTAAGACTGTTCTAATGACTGAAATGTTTGAGAGAAATAAAACGTTGTTTATTTTATATTGCTTATAATTTCCTGTTGTTTACAAAGAGCCATTACACAACATAATTAATTCATGCTTGGTGCGTACTTGTCCTTACTATAAGAGGGGACTTTGTGACCCTGAGGCTTAAATGATTCATGAATAAACATGTTGCTGAATGTGTCCAGACTTTGAGTTCACCATGGACTCAGGCTGTTCGCTTTTTTCTTTCATTTAAAGCCTCAAACAACCTTTTTTTTACTACATTAAAATGATTAAAGCTGTAGGTCAGACGCTTCACATGCATTTGAAAGCTGCAATGCTGGACATTCACTGGGGCATTCGTATTACTGAGAACACGCTCGCCATCTTAATTAAAAACACATACCGAGTACTCTCCGCAGCCACTTTATGAGCTTCACCTACCTTATCACTGTTCCTTTTACTGTGCAAAAGTCAGAGACCACCCTCTATGTACTCATTTCCAGTCAGAATGGCTGTTAATTTAATTTAAATTTAATTTCATTTTGCAGCAGGAAATAAAGCAGAAAACACATTCAACAGAAAATGACACAGAAGACTCAACTAATAATGTAATTGAATATTTTTTAGTATTTATTTAGGCTTTATTACAGCTTCCGTTCTTATTGGTTGCAAATTCTGGTTCTCATGATCCAAGTAATACCAAATGCATTCAGTGATGTTGAGGTCTGGACTCTGAGGTGGTCAGTCCATTGCTCTGAGAACATCAGCAGCTGTGTTTTATTTTATGGTTGTCTTCTCACAGTGGAACAATGGACAGAAACACCTGTTGATTTTTTTTTTCAGATCTGAATAGGTGTTAAGTGTTGTTTATCTGATGCAAACAGTTTAGGTGGTCTACCAGATCTTACATGGTTGTTAGGAGTCCCATTTTTTCCTTTAGGTTTTAATTATTTCTTAAATTTGACTTTCCCCTTCCTTACACGAATCAATTGTCCTCAAAAATATATCCTGAAATTTAAAATTACTTGCAAAAATAGCCATTTTGACTGGAAATGAAATAAATGAAGGGTCTCAAACTTTTGCACAGTACTGTACGATATGTATGATCAGGCATAACATTATGACCACCTCCTTGTTTCTACGCTCATTGTCCATTTTATCAGCTCCACTTACTATATAGGTGCACTTTGTAGTTCTATTCTAGAGAATAGTCCACCAACCAAAAACATCCAGCCAACAGCGTCCTGTGGGCAGCGTCCTGTGACCACTGATGAAGGACTAGAGGATGACCAACACAAACTGTGCAGCAGCAGATGAGCTATCGTCTCTGACTTTACATCTATAAGGTGGACAGACAAGGTAGGAGTGTCTAATAGAGTGGACAGTGAGTGGACACAGTGTTTAAAAACTCCAGCAGCACTGCTGTGTCTGATCCACTTGTACCAGCACAGCACACACTAACACACCACCACCACGTCAGTGTTACTGCAGTGCTGAGAATGATCCACCACCCAAATAGTACCTGCTCTGTGAGGGTCCATGGGGGTCCTGACCACTGAAGAACAGGGTAAAAGGGGGCTAACAAAGTATGCAGAGAAACAGATGGACTACAGTCTGTAACTGTAGAACTACAAAGTGCACCTATATAGTAAGTGGAGCTGATAAAATGGACAATGAGCGTAGAAACAAGGAGGTGGTCATAATGTTATGCCTGATCGGTTTATATCAACTATGTAGGTTTGCAATTACAGATTGTAGATCTTGTGCTATGCACAATTTGTTAGCCACCCTCTATCCCATTAATCACCGGTCAGTTTTTTAAGCACAGAAATGATGGTTATCGACGATGCACCATTCTCAACACTAGCATAGCAGTGTTTGTGATGATAACAGCTTAAATAGTGGCTAACACAAGCTGTGTGTGGCCTACAGTCTCTAATTCTACACCGGCAAGGTGAACCTATAGGGTAGGTGTTTCTAATAAAGCTGTCAGCGAGAATAAAGCGATGTGAACGCTAAAGGAGAAGGACTGAAGCAGAATGTGTCTAGTCTGGATGCCAGTTTTGAGAAATGGATCTCAGATTATAGATGGAGGCCTCAGTGGAGGCCAGATTGCTGAACTTTAAACGAGACACAGCTGGATCCTCTAATCGTCTTTCACATACTTCTCTCCCAAAGCCAATCTCCATTAGTTAACCACTGATTAGAGCGATAACTACCCCGTTTATGGTCACTAACAGATGTCCGAGAGCAGAGTCAGTTGGGATTCGTTGCTGCAAGGCAAGTTTTAGGTCTCTTGTAATGGAGGAAAGGTTAAGAGGACTAAGTGATAATGGACTTAAGGGCTCCTTTTTGACCAGATGAACTCCATTTGGCAGCCGAATACTGATACATGTCAAGAATCCAAGTGTAGTGATGATTTTGATGATAGGAGGTTTAACGATGCAAGAGGGAGCTTGACCTTTGACCACTGCTGATGATATTGCATGTCTGTTGTACACAAATCACTTCTTCCAGTAACAGTTACTACTTCTAAGCACTGTAGACACAATTATTTCTCAGTGCAAGTTCTTTTTTAGCAGTGGTGGACGAAGAACACAAACGCTGTACTTGAGTTAAAGTAGAGATACCCAAGGTAAAATATTACTCCAGTAAAAGTAGAAGTTCCTCCCTTTAGACCTCCACTTGAGTAAAAGTACTAAAGTATTTGCCTTCAAATGTACTTAAGTGTTGAAAGTAAAAGTACTAAAAGATTAATTATGGCTCTGATGTCCTATTATCATTTTATAACAAGACTCAATTCATTAACTCATTTTAGGTGAAAATACTCCAGTGTCTCTCTTGGTAAACCAGTCTTTTAATAGAATGTCATTAATTAGTGACGCTGATGTCTATTAAAATGATCATAAGCACAAAACACTGAAGGCAAACAGTTTCCATCAGGTAGAACTGAGTGGCTCTGAAAGAACTTTTTACAAACAAGCAAAGTTTCAGTTTAAGATTTATTTGAACTTAGTTACAAGTTTAAGTTTAATAAAAACTTTAAACTCAGATTCACAAATGAGTTTCCTTTACTAAACTGCATCTGTAGGTCTCTGTTCATAAACATAAACTAGCCTAAACTAATTTACTATAAAATGAAATAGTGTTTGTATAAATTCAGAAAAAAGACACGTCAGTCACAACTGCATATGAGTACATATTTCTATATTGTGGTCTGTTTACACAAAGTTAGATTAGTTCATCATTTATGTTGAATAGACTCTCCCAAAATTTTATGCTGCTGCACTGATGTTGAACCGTGTGCGGCACTGGGTTGGTATGACCAACAGGTCAAAACAAGATCAAAACTTTGTGACCGCTGTGCCCTGATTGGTGTTCTTGCTTTGCGCTTCTTTCGTTTTGACATGTTACATTTTTGTACACAGATAAACCAAAAGGAACGACAGATTTCTCATAATGTAGTGGAGTAAAAAGTGAGATATTTGACTTTCAAATGTAGAGGAGTGAAAGTAAAAAGTCACCCAAAATGGAAATACTTCAGTACAGAAACACGAAAAAACTACTTAAGTACAGAAACTAATTACATTTACTTAGTTACTGTCCACCCCTGTTTTTTAAAAACACATTATTCCCTCTCTGAGTAAAGTACCAGTGTTCAGCTGAAAAAGCAGAAAAAAGCAAGAGGCAGAAAAGCCTAACACACACTCTACTATGTGTTTTCATAGACTGTGTTGGTTAATGCACTTTAATATGCTTAGTTAGGCCACTTTATTAAAAAACACCTACGTAGCTCCATCTGTCTGGCATACAGATGTAGCCCATCTGTTTCCATTCAGTTTCTGTTAGCCATCCTCTAACCTCTTCATCCGTGGTCAGTTTCTGATCGTAAAACTGCTCATTAAACGTTTTAGACGTCTGGTTCCTATCACCACCACTATAAAAAATTCTGACTCGGTAAGTTTCTCATGAAAAGAGCATTTCACATCAAAACACTTTGGATGACTTTGTTTATACTTTACTGATTTAATTGTGCAGAAATTTTGAAAAACCTGTGAAATTCCCCTTTCAGCCCTAAGTGAGGATTGTCCGGTAGAAATGTCCCTTAGCTCTCCTCCTACAGTAACAGCACTGACATCACACCGATCAGGCATTACATTATGACCACCTCCTTGTTTCTACGCTCATTGTCCATTTTATCAGCTCCACTTACTATATAGGTGCACTTTGTAGTTCTACAGTTACAGACTGTAGTCCATCTGTTTCTCTGATACTTTGTTAGCCCCCTTTTACCCTGTTCTTCAGTGGTCAGGACCCCCATGGACCCTCACAGAGCAGGTACTATTTGGGTGGTGGATCATTCTCAGCACTGCAGTAACACTGATGTGGTGGTGGTGTGTTAGTGTGTGTTGCGCTGGTCTGAGTGGATCAGACACAGCAGTGCTGCTGGAGTTTTTAAACACTGTGTCCACTCACTGTCCACTCTATTAGACACTCCTACCTTGTCGGTCCACTTTATAGATGTAAAGTCAGAGACGATAGCTCATCTGCTGCTGCACAGTTTGTGTTGGTCATCCTCTAGTCCTTCATCAGTGGTCACAGGACGCTGCCCGCAGGACGCTGTTGGCTGGATATTTTTGGTTGGTGGACTATTCTCAGTCCAGCAGTGACACTGAGGTGTTTAAAAACTCCAGCAGCACTGCTGTGTCTGATCCACTCAGACCAGCGCAACACACACTAACACACCACCACCACATCAGTGTTACTGCAGTGCTGAGAATGACCCACCACCCAAATAGTACCTGCTCTGTGAGGGTCCATGGGGGTCCTGACCACTGAAGAACAGGGTAAAAGGGGGCTAACAAAGTATCAGAGAAACAGATGGACTACAGTCTGTAACTGTAGAACTACAAAGTGCACCTATATAGTAAGTGGAGCTGATAAAATGGACAATGAGTGTAGAAACAAGGAGGTGGTCAGAATGTTATGCCTGATTGGTGTATTTGGCTTTTCTATGCACTGTGTTTGTCAAAACTTAAAAAAGCTTGATCATGATAGTCCTAAAATGTATGACAGGCCTACAGGCATCAGTGCAAACTGATTTCACTAGTACTGCCACCAGGGGTCACTATTGTACTTTTAAGTACATCACTTACGTGTTCTCTCTCTCTTTCTTACTTTAGTTTTTTTACCTGTTATATCAGTCTACGGCTGTGGTTTCACACACTGGTCTGAATCAGAGCCGGGTCAGCAACAACCACATGCCCTGACCTCTCGGCACTGGAAGGAAAGTTTTGCGAAAAAGATTTCCTTTTTTGTTCATGTGTCCTGTAATACCCCCTCCAGACAGTTTTCTCTGGTGTTACAACAGAACATTGAGCCCAGTAAAAGGCTTATTTATAGTGTCAAGTGTAGGAGCTGTTCGTGATGGATTTTTAACGGATATTAGGCTTAACTTGGCATCCAGAAACAGAATTACTTCTCCCTAAGTTGAGAATGTTATGTTTTTGTCAGCCTAGCTGCAGGTACAGATCCCATTAGTTTCTGATTTGCATTTCCAAAAGTGCCTCTCTGTTTGAACAAATGCTGCCTGTTCTGTATTATTTAAGGATGCAAGTTATGAGATTAAGAGGTTTAACAGTGCAAGAGGGAGCTTGACCTTTGACTGGACATGGTCATTAATGTTGTGCACCCAAAAATCAGTTATTTCAGTAATGCTTACTGCATGTAAGCACTCCAGATACCATTTATTCTCCAATGAAAGGTTTTTCTTTAGATGCATATTTAGATGCATATTAGATGCATCTTTACTTCATGGTAGGCACCAACACAGTAAAGCATGAGCAACACATCAGCACCCCATTAAGCTAAGAACAACAACTTATTTACAAGAAATGTCTCTCCCGCTATGAGCATGGCACCTCCTGAGAGCCTCCTTGCATGACCGGCCTACATGGCCATACCTCTCACGCTCCCACGGCTCCCAGTGGTGGGCGCCACAATAAAAATTCTACTATTTGTTTTCATAGATTACAGTAGTTAATGCACTTTCATGCACTTACATTCTGGATACTTTATTTAAAAATTTGCTCCTTTGTAGCTTCACTTTTCTGGTGTAGAGTGCGAAACTGTAGCCCATCTGTTGCCATTCACAATTTCTGTTAGCCATCCTCCCCCTTCATCAGTGGTCAGTTTCTGAACACAGAATGAAACATGATGTATAAAACCCCAACAACACACTCGTACAGCACATAAAACCATGCCGTGTTACCGTTGCGCTGGGAACGGCCTGCCGCCCAAAAAATAATCTGTCAGCCTAGCTGCAGGTACAGATCCCATTAGTTTCTGATTTGCATTTCCAAAAATGTCTCTCTGTTTGAACAAATGCTGCCTGTTCTGTATTATTTAAGCATGCAAGTTGTGAGATTAAGAGGTTTAACAATGCAAGAGGAAGCTTGACCTTTGACTGGACACTGCTATTAATGTTGTGCACCCAAAAATCAGTTATTCCATTAATAGTTGCTGCATGTAAACACTCCAGATGCCATTTTTTCTCCAATGCAAGATTTTCTCTAGATGCATATTATTTTGCGTTTGAGTAAATTCTCTAAATTCTAGCCACACATCTTTACTTCATGGTAGGCACCAACACAGTGAAGCATGATTAACAAATCAGCACCCCATTAAGCTAAGAACAACAACTTATTTACAAGAAATGTCTCTCCCGCTATGAGCATGGCACCTCCCGAGAGCCTCCTTGCATGACCGGCCTACATGGCCATACCTCTCGCGCTCCCACGGCTCCCAGTGGTGGACACCACAATAAAAATTATACTGTATGTTTTCATAGATTACATTAGTTAATGCGCTTTCATGCACTTACATTCTGGACACTTTATCTATATTTTTCTAGCGCCACCTGTCTGGTGTACAGAATGTAGCCCATCTGTTGCCATGCACAATGAGCCATCCTCCCCCTTCATCAGTGGTCAGTTTCTGAACACAGAATGAAACGTGATGTATAAAACCCCAACAACACACTCGTACAGCACATAAAACCATGCCGTGTTACTGTTGCATTGGGAACGGCCTGCCGCCCAAAAAAACAATCTGTCAGCCTAGCCGCAGGTACAGATCCCATTAGTTTCTGATTTGCATTTCCAAAAGTGCCTTTCAGTTTGAACAAATGGTGCCTCGCTCTGTATTATTCAAGCATGCAAGTTATGAGATTAGAGTCAGATCTGATCTCTTTGAAAGCATTAACAGTTCATATTTCCACAGCCTTTCTTACTATTCTCTTTCAATACCAGTGGACTTAATGCATGCATTTTAAAGGCTCTGAAGATTTGAAGTAATGTTTGTGGTGACAGCACTTTCTGTCCTTTCGCTTCTTCCTGTCATCCATTCTTTAGAAAGCCACTTGTTGCTTTTTTAAATCGTGCTCTTAAAAGGATTTGGGGCTGAACTGCGGTTGTTAATGCCAGTTGGCTTTTTTGCTCCACTATGAATGGTGGCTTAGGCCGCGAGCAGCCTTTTCTGAAGCGATAAGTGAAATAATTACGGCGGGTGAGTGGGAATGCCCGCGGTGGGTCGGGCGCTGGGCTGTCGTGGTAAATGAAATTGTCAGGCCCCTTTTGTTCAGTGCTTCAGTCGCAGGACGTTAATCATACCGTAGTCTGAGAGTGTGTGTGTGTGTGTGTACTTGGTGTGATGGAGGAGGGAGATGGAAAGAGTGGCTGTGCACACCCAAGGCGCAAAATTATTTCCAATATCCATTTTCGACGAGTGCATGAGGCATAAAATAGAAGACCTGAATTGATTCGAGCAGACAGGCAGTGTGACAGATATATCATGACTGGGATGGGTTGTGTGGGCGGCGGGGAAATAACCACTGGGCTGTGCGACCTTCTCAGTTTTCTCTGGCCCTCTGCGCATGCTGACATTTACAGGAAGTAATTGCTTGCGGAAAAGAAGAAGACCTTGTTGACCTCAGCCACCTTTTGCCTTTGTGCACACACTCCATCCATGGCAGATTAGCGGCGAGACAGTGGCCCCCTGCTCTCCGGCTGGACTTCGAACTGTCTCGCTACTTCTGCTCAACTGTTTATCAGCCTCAAGAGTATCTTCACCCGCTACACGAAGGCTGAAGACTGCTCGCTGCCGGAGAGGCAGCAGCTTGACTCTAATTATTCTGAGTTAAAGTGTGCGTTCCATTGCCTTCTCCGCTAAAGGCTCCTCAAGGAGCTGTTTTCCTCAAGGCATTTTCTGTATTAAATGGAGCTTTGATATCTGAACAGAGTTCTTCCACACAGACACAAAATAAAAACTCTTTGCATTGCTTTTCCAAGACGCTGCGTTATTAATCAAACTGCGGTCTGAGCTTTCTGACTGTATTTCATGCAATCCTTTGGTGGAAGTTTGTCTTTATGAGCACTGCTTAAAATTCCAAGTGTGTTTGTGTGGCTATTGGGCCAGTACAGGGTAAAATACAGAAAAGTGTCCTATGAATTTTCAGTTGCACTCAAAAAAGGTTGAACTGGCTTTTGTACAAACGATAACAGTAATTGAATGAACCCACTTTTGAAATACACATAAAGTGTTAATGTTGTACCTAAATTATATATCCCACATTACTCAACTGCTTTGAGGGGAACTTTTTTATGATTTCATGGAATATTTGAGTTCAACATATTGAAATGTGTTCTTTTGCCATTGGCAGCTTGATTGGTAGACTTTATTGGCTCTTGGCTCCATCTTTTTGCATATTGGGTGTTTCGTCCTTGTATGTTTACATGCTGTATTTTGATAATTTGCTTAGCTTCACACTCAATGAGTTATAAATATTTTACAATATTCCCTATTGCTGAGTGTAGTAAACAGTGACCACCCATAAAGCAAGTCTTACCACCCATGTGTCAAACACAAGGCCCGTGGACCAGATCAGGCCCGCCACACAATCCTATCTGGCCCGCAAAAGTATTTTAATTTTCTATTAATATTAGCCCATTTCACAATGTGCTGCACTACAGTCCCCAGCATGCACTGCAATGTAACGTGCTCTGACTCTTCTACCCCAACAACAGTCTATGGGACAGCAGTTACACCTCACTTCTAAACAATTCTGTGCAATTCCACACCAGTCATATCACCAAAATGCATTTCAGCTGCAGTTCAACCAACATAAACACAACATCAGCTCAGCAGTTTGGAAATTGAGCCCAAGTCTTGCTAACTTCCAGCAAAGATATAGGTAGGTTTAAAAAAACTGAGCTTCTGGGGACATTTAAATTTTGAATATTTTAAGTGTCCATGTAATATTTTAAGGTCTACTACAAGCGTCTGTACTTTACTGTTGAAGTTTTTTGCATATTTGAATAAACAGTGGCCAGTTCAGGTTACAGCACAACGTCAATTAAAAATAAAAACTATTTTTTTTTTCTCTGGCCCACAGATTTGATGAACTGGTTGAGTTTGAGACCCCTGTCTTACAGAATATGTTAGATCAATAGTAGTAAATCAAGTTTAGTAAACTTTATTAGGTTGAGTCCGAAATGTGAAAGCAGGTTTTGTTTGGCCAATTTCAGTGAGTTATGTTGGATCAACAAAATTGCCTTATTTTGAAAGAAAGCCTGTTAATCGTGTGGAAATAATTTCCATAATTAAATTCAGTTCAGGAAAAGAATGCACTAGCATAGTAACCAGCAGCTAGAATGCCATCTGATGTAGTCTAGAAGCTCTTGGTAGCATGTCTCAACCTCATTCTTGGATAAAGTGAGTTTTTCACTGTAGAATATCAGTCTGAGCCACTCTGCTTAACTGTCTTTGGGATCACCTTAAGCTCTTGTAAATAATTAAATTTATACTTGGGAATTGCTCTTTTCCCCAATAATGGATGAAGCAGTGTCCCATCTCATCCACAAATGGCCGGTATGGTTGTGGTGCACGTGATCAACTGTTTGACTGAGACGAGCTGATTAACCAAGTGGAGTCAGGTGTGCTGCTGCTTGTTTGCTGAGAACCTGCAGCCACTCTGGCCCTTTGTGGATCAGATGGTGCAACCAGGATATATGATTAAACTCTCTGGAGGCAGAAGGAATGTATTGCATGAATCAATCAATCCTGGTCCTGGAGATCCACCACCCTGAAGAGTTCAGATGTCCCTGAAGGCCTTGATTGTCAGGGCCAGGGTGTTAAATTAAGGTTGGTACTTCCTGACTTAATGCAATGTGTGCCTCATAGTAGTGAATGGTTCCTCAAGTGTTCTTTAGTAAATGGAATGGTTCTGTTTAGAACCATGAGTTTAATAGTTCTTTGCATGGTGAAACGGTTCTTTAGTTTGATAATGTGTTTATGGTTCTGTATAGCACCAAATTATTTATCAAATTATTGATAAATAGTCTATTCAGGGGGTCTTAACTTTATGTAGTAGTTATTTATTTACAGTGATGGTTAAAGCTTTGTAGCTCGGTGAGTTACAGCATTCCTTAATCCGTGTAGATATTCATAATAGATTAACGTTAGAACCTTCTTAAACGAAGCTGAAGTCAGATTCTTATTTGCCAGCTTCTTGTTCGAATTTCCACCTTAAATGGTGTATCAGCCAGCATCTTGTTGGAATTTTCCCGTTCCACCTTAAAATGGTGCAGCAGTCACTTTCTGGTACCTGAAGCTGCACCATTTAAGGTGGAACGGGAAAACTCGAGCAAGAAGCTGGCGAACAGGAAGCCAACTTCAGCTTCGTCCTTCTTACTGTGTTTTGGGGGTTTATTTTAAATTTATTTTTTTTGTGTATTAAGATCAGAAGTGATTCACACATTGATGGATTTGCTGACGTGTCTGATTGTGTTTCTCGCGCTAAACTCGGTTTTTAATGTCAGGTACAGACTGAATACTTTCCTGCTGGTCCGGACGGCGAATTATCACGATCAGTTATTAAAGTAATAAAAGCTACCGAGAGCAGATCAAACAAATGTGGTGAAAATCGGTTGAGTAATAAGGAAGTTGTGGCTGATTTAATCCTGACACTCATCGTCTCTCAATACAAGCGAATCTGTTCACAAGCGGATCTTGACCTTTCCAACATGGCGGACGCGCAGACGTATCGCCTCAGATAGAGAACAACAGACAACGCAGCGTCAAGGAATGTTTGTCTGTGGTTTGTACATCGTTAACTAGTAGGTCCATCACGGAATTCGACTTTAATGATAAACCAACCTATTTTAAATAGTTTAGATGTCAGAAAAACGTTTTATAATTATTGCTTCTGCCTATAATTATTATTGCTTCTGCCATCATGCTAACGTTACTGACAACAAACGAATTACCTCATGCTAGCTCTTTAGCTACATGGTAATGTTAGCACTTCTGACAGGATGTCAGTATCGTATAAATACGAGTAGCTGCCATTTATAGCGTTTAAAAAGTAATGTTCAGATTAGTGAAACAGTAAGAGCTACTTAAAGGGAAATTCCACCAATTTTTCAAAATGTGATCATAGCTAACTCAGTCACTCAGGTGTAATTCACTCTGGTTTGATGTAAAATGTTTTTTTTACAGAGAAACAAAGTTGTAGTGATAGGAACCAGTGACCACAATGCAAATATAGCCATTTTTATTTACTCTCCATAATGACCAGCGAATCTTAATGTGTTATCTTTGTTTGTATGTTTTTATGTCATGTTGAAAATGGTGAAGTAGTGGTAATATTAAGAATTATTTTTCTTTTGAGTACTGTTTTTGCCTTACTAGACCATATATGGACCTCATTGTCATTAAAGACTTCTTTAAAAAAAAAATCTAGGCCAAAACTATTGTAATCCAGTGTCTCAGTACCCAGGCAACATACTCATAACTATTTAATAGAAAAGCTTTCTGTGAGGTAGCTTTTAGCAGCATTAAATGCTTCTGGTTTATATCACTAGTACTGTGAAATTCTGGTGAAATCTGAAGTCAGATATATTCACATCAGATCACTCTGTATGCTTTGTTTACATCCTCATGATTGGGTTTAGCAGAAATCGTATAAAATCAGTTGAATTCCCCTTTAAACTGAGGTAACAATAGGCTGAACCTTTTACGTTTGGGGACAAAATATATTGTGCCTGTTCAGCCAGCTAATGTGTCTTGCTTTCAAACCCTTTGCTTATGAATTCATGTCATTGGCAAAATATGTCAGAATGTGGCATCTAAAATCGTCTTGATTCACTGTCTTGTTCCTACAGCAGCTCCCTGTGGAGATTTGTTCAATGTAGGGCACAGTGACTGAGGAAACAGGTGAATCATCCTGAATGCATGCATGTCAGTCAGGTGCGAGTCTCACCTTTTTCATTCCTCATGACTTTGCGTCCTTTATCTTCTGAAAGCACAATAAGGCGAGCCTGCAGTCATTTGGACGTGTTTTTGAAGTCTTATGATTGTGGACGCGCTCTGGCTGCTCTTTCCAGCAGGCAGACTTTTAGCGAACGATCCAAATATACCAGAGACTGTTAAATAATTGAGCGTGAGCGCTGAATAATTCAGTGCACGTATTAAAGTCTGGTCGCTGGGAAGGTTTTTGGCTCATGGATGTAAGAGAGACAAATGTTCTCGGAGAGGAATACAGGCCCCGGATCTGTCCACACATGGGCAGACACAGATTTGGCACGACATGTTCTTTGCCTGTGCCACAGAAGCGGCCGGCTGCCATTTGCATTAAGCGCATAACTAATAGGGCAGAGCGAAGGGAAATGGAGAGAGAGCCGAGTCCCCCTTTTCTAGAGCTGCTCAGGGCTGTTTGCATTGATCTTCAGAGAGCTGCTGTTGGCCTGCTGGCTGTCCGTCCACATGGCTTCTCTGCTCAACCTTGATCACGTGACTGTTCCTCTCGAACCACAGCTTGGGTTGAGGGACTTTGGCCGTGTCTCCGTCGTCTCGCATTAGCGCAGCGTATGATGAAGCTAAGGAGGAAGTCGCCAGGGGTTAGACAAAGTTGACTTGGAGCTAGCCTAGTTTTCAGCCCTGTTAGAATAGCGCAGCGGCCATCATTCAGAGCGCTAAGAATAGCAGTGGATGTCGTGGGGGCTCGGTGGTGCTGGAGTTCCGGGTCAGTGCACGCAGTCACAGAGAGATCAGGTCCACCATGGCTGCCAAATAAAACTACAGTCACTGCACTCACCTCTTACAGGAAGGACTGCAGCTGGCAGCCTAGTCTATAGTAGCTGGCAGCTTTGTGGTGGACCAACAGAGGCAATGCTGCAAGACCACCACTCCAGCAAGTGCTGGATAATATCAATACAACCCAGTGCCAGGAGTTTTCTTAATAGGTTGTGGTATTAGATGATAAAGTTTGCTTTAATAAAGGAAATAACATCAAATCATGTGATTTATTTAATAATACGTCTCATGATAACTGGAAGAGCATGAATAGTGAATGGCAGTCTTAGCTTTATTTCAGAGTAAGAGTCCCAAGCACCTTTAAGTAGGGCGATATGGCTAATAGCACAATACTTCAAGACATTTTTACGATACACGATATGCATCATGATATTTAGTTTTTCTGAGAAACAGTAAGTTGGATCAGACAAAGTAGAACCTGTGGTGCCACATATGAAAAGTACTGTAATAATAATATTAAACCAACACTTGCAGTTTAGTGAGTGTTTTACAAACATGTGATGTGATTTATCACAATAGCAATAAAATAACATCATATTGCCCACCTTTGAATGTTATGTAATGTTTTGTTTTCTGTTTTCATCTGGGCAGTGTGATACAGCACATTAACGTTGCAAATCTGAACCCATAACTTTTTTTTTAATGGCAGACAGTCAGTGACAATATGTGACAGTTCTGCATAGATTGCATTTTATCAGTCAATGACTGCCCATTTCTAGCTTCACCCAGCAAGAAAGCTTGATAGTGTTGATAGTTTGATGTGGTTTCACATGATATTAAAGTTTGCTTTAATAAGGTTAATGAACCAACGCTTCCCAAGTGCTAATACTGTACACTAAAAATATCTTACTATATTACCTGCTTTCATTGGACTGTTTTGCTCTGTTTCTTTTGCACCAAAGAGAACCATACACTTCTGCACAGGTACGTGTTTCATTCATCAAGGTACAAACAGTGTAAATGTGCCCTCAAAGGTACAACAGTGGTTTTAAGGTCTGATTGTGAACCTTAAATAAGTTTCTCCAAGTGAAAAGTTCGTATTTGTACCTTTTCATAACCGAATGTTTTAAAACAGAACAGTAAAATAAAAGTCCTGGAGACGAGACGGGGTGTGTGGAGTCAGTACAGCTTAGAACATATCATTTCAGTGGATTATGGTTCAGTTATGTTCCCTGACTAAAGGTACTGAGATGGAGCCTTGAGGGTCCCACCCCAGTGACAAGAGGGGAACTGACCCAGAGACGGATTACTACCTTTATTTATGAGAGTGTGTTTTGAATCTTCAAACCAGAGCATCCAGCAAATGATGTGACACTGCAGTTAACAGTCTTAGATACCATGGATAAAGTATATGTTGAACACAAAGCCCTTAGTATCAGGAACAGCATATTTTGTGGGCATTATATCATAGATGTTGACCCATTATCTATCAAACATGTTATTAAACTGAAATGCAAAGTCATTGTATGTCTAATTCCATTGATGCCCCAGTGGAAAGAAATGTTCTAAATAAGAGCTTCTCTTGTTCTCAGGTTCTTCTCCTAGACGTGGTTGAGTCCAGTTTGAGATCAGAGTGAGACATTTTCTCTGTTTCTGAAATTTGTCTCCTGAGAAATAACCCTTAAATTCTCTCACATTGGCTTAACTCTTTAGCGTCTGACTCGTCTCAGCTGAGTAATATGTCCATAAGAACAGTGTGAGATCTCATCGTTTTCTTAGAGCTCTGTTCTAGATCACAGAACTCTCTCAGCAGTCTGTCAGTGCAGAAGGAGAACTTGTGCTTTTCTCCCTCGTCACCAGAACATCTCGCAGTGAGACACTGTTACTCTCCTCTTTTCTCGTTTCGGTTTAGGAGAAACAGTTCAGAAATCAGTGATCCTTCATTAATATAATGCAGGGTGTCCCAAACAAATTGACATCATTTGAGATGAATATCTGAGTAACTACATGTCCTGGCAAACGAAATTAAATAGGCTTCATGCTGAACAACACAATTTATTTATCAAAATTTGAACAAGAAATTCAGAGGGATGTAGATTTTATAATCGATTTCACAGCTTCACAAATGTAATATCTTCTGATACTGGTTGTCGTCCAGATCCCTTTGTCCTGCACAGACAGCCTTCCTCTTTGAATTTTTTGTGCCATGTCCAGATCTGCTTTCCAGTTGGTGCGTTTTTATTGAATTTTCTGGAAAATGCTGCTGCACACTCTCGTTTGACTGTGTTTGAGCATATTCTGACACACAAAATGCCTTTTCATTTCTAGTGAACGCCGTTCTTCAACCTGAAAAAAACATTAAAAATTAAACTTGGTTAGTTTTTACACATTTTGTTGAAATTTGAGATAATTTGAGGGAGAATTGGATGTTATTAGACTATTTTTTTGGGACACCCTGTATTGAGATCTGCTTTATTTCTCAGACAATCTTGAGAAGTTTTTTTCCTCTTGGACATGAAGCCTCAACGTGAAGCATTTGTATGGTAAACTACATTATCTGTGTTTAGTATACGTTCTTAGTCTGGACAGTCTTGGGCATCTGTGGTACAGTTTTAGAATAGTTAGGCAAGGTGCACAATAGACCCGTCATATGAATCTGTTAGCCTGTTATTGTATTGTTTTTACTAGCTAGTGTTAGAGAAACTCTGGCACCTTCTAAGCAGTCTCTTTAGAACTGTAGCCATCGCAGAGACTGAAAAAAAACAAGTTAATAGTGAAAGCAGCCTCTTTAGCTCTGAAACGACGTTGTGCGAAATAGAGGCAGCAATGATCGATGTGGACTGTAGGCCTGTGGGTGGCTGGGGTTTGCAGTCAGCAGTGAACTCTGTTGGGACTGGAGGAGTGCTTGTAGGGTATGGCATGAGTGTTTAGGGCACTCCTACATGCTGACTGCCTACTTCTGGGTCCCTGAAGGACTTGAAGTTGTTTAAGATAAAAAAGGAGCCCTCCGAGTCGTGATGCCTTCCCAGGTAGTGCTGGGTGATATTTTCTGTACCGTTTTGCCAGATTTAGTGGCACAAAACAAGACTGATTCTTAGTCTTTGTAGTACTGATAGATAACAAGCATTATAACTATGATAACACTCCATTCCACATAGCATTGTCCCTGTTGCTCTAGCAATAGAAATACCCCAATCAGGTATAACATTATGACCACCTCCTTGTTTCTGCGCTCATTGTCCATTTTATCAGCTCCACTTACTATATAGGTGCACTTTGTAGTTCTACAGTTACAGACTGTAGTCCATCTGTTTCTCTGCATACTTTGTTAGCCCCCTTTTACCCTGTTCTTCAGTGGTCAGGACCCCCATGGACCCTCACAGAGCAGGTACTATTTGGGTAGTGGATCATTCTCAGCACTGCAGTAACACTGACGTGGTGGTGGTGGTGTGTTAGTGTGTTGCGCTAGTACGAGTGGATCAGACACAGCAGTGCTGCTGGAGTTTTTAAACACCTCAGTGTCACTGCTGGACTGAATAGTCCACCAACCAAAAAAGTGGTCTGGGAATTTATCACAGCACATTAACTGCGGTGCTGGGCATGTCACCGCTCTACGCACATATTTTCCAGTGTAGACGAAACAATAGCAAGATAATGCACACATTATCGAGGGCACAGGTTGACGTAACCCCAACAACCAAAGCAGGGGTGTCAAACTCATCCACTAAAGGGGCCATATTAAAAAATCTCAACAAATCTGCAGGCCAGAGGGGAAAAAAAAATTTTAATTAATGTTGTGCTATAATCCGAACTGGCCATTGTTTATTCAAAATATGCAAAACTTTCAGCAGTAAAATACAGGCACTTGTAGAAGACCTTGAAATATTACATGAATTCTTGAAATATTCTAAATTTAAATGTCCACAGGTGCTCGGTCTCTTAAACCTACATATTTGCTTGAACTAGACACCTGGTATCTTTTCTTTGCTGCAAGTTTATTAAGAATTGGGCTCAATTTCTGAGCTGCTGAGCTGACATTAAGTGTTTAATGGCTGAACTGCAGCTGAAATGCATTTTGGTGATTTGACTGGTGTAGAATTGAGGTTTAACTACTGTCCCATAGACTGTTGTTGGGGCAGAAGAGTCGGCGCACATTAAATTAAAGTGCATGCTGGGGACTGTAGTGTATAATATATGTAATAATAGAAAATGAAAATGCTTGTGGGTCGGATAGATTTATGATAAAGCATGCGTCCGCATTTATCTTATTTATTTAGGACGACAAAATCAGACAGCTGAAATTCACATAAATAATGGGTGGGTGGGAAAGCAGTAAACCCAGACAGTCTAGCATCCTAAGCTAAAACATAGTGTGGATTTTTTTTCATTTATATCTTGCGAAATGTGGCTAATTTATTCTTTTACTTCTTTTAAATTTGAAGCTCTAGATATTTAAAGTATATTCACAGGAACTATCCTGCTATTTAAAAAATGAAGTCTTGACCGAGGTAATGTTGGATTGTGGAACGACTGTTAGGCTGTGTGTTGGAGGAGAAATTGAAGTAGACGTTTAGGAAAGATGTGGACAGCGTCAGGATTACGATCGGCCGTAACACCATGACATTTGAGATTAGTTCCTTTTGCTGTGCCGCTAGTAAAGTTCCCACTGCGAATCAAAACAGCTGTTCAGATTTCCTCATAATTGCTCACGGGAGCCCCATGGTTTCTCAGGGCCCTGGGCCCATAAAAACCTTGGGATAATCAAGGCCTGTTAAAGGTGCTTGGCGCAATGGCTGGCAGAGTCACAGGGGCAAGTGGACATTTGAGCTCCCGTTTTTCAGAGCATGCCCAGCACTTTTTGATTGGGTTTAGGATGTTTACATCGGAAGAAATCTCCACTATCCCTAAACTGTATGTACTGATGTCCTGTAGGTGTGGAGAGACAAAGGGTCCAACAGAACCAATAAAAAAATCAACATTTACTAAAACTAATGCTTGGTTACAAATATACAGACTCCTGTATGTTTGAAATGGGCAGGGACCTATAAACTTGAAGCTGAAAGCTGCATTATACAGTATATGCACTCTTAGAAATAAGGTACTGAACTGTGACTGGGTCAGTTCCCCTCTTGTCACTGTTGTGGGACCCTCAATGGTCCATCTCAGTACCTTCAGTCAGGGAACATAACTGAACCATAATCCACTGAAATGATATGTTCTAAGCTGTACTGACTCCACACACCCCGTCTCGTCTCCAGGCTTTTATTTTGCTGTTCTGTTTTAAAACATTCGGTTATGAAAAGGTACAAATACAAACTTTTCACTTGGAGAAACTTATTTAAGGTTCACAATCAGACCTTAAAACCACTGTTGAACCTTTTGAGGGAACATTTATACTGTTTGTACCTTGATGAATGAAAAATACCTGCACAGAACCTTTATTTCTAACAGTGTACATATACATAAAGCTACATATACAGTATTTAATTATAACTATTTTATTTAATTATAACCGTTGCTCCACCTGTTTTTCCCTGTTTCATATTTTAATATTTTATACTAACGTTGTTTGCTATCCGGTGTTGACCAGAGGAGGATGGGTTCCCATTCTGAGTCTTGGTTCCTCTCAAGGTTTCTTCCTCTTACTCTTAGGGAGTTTTTCCTTGCCACTGTTGCCATTGGCGACGCTCATAGGGGCTCGATTTTTCTGTGAAGCTGCTTTGTGACAGCACCTGTTGTAAAAAGCGCTATATAAATAAACTTTGATTTGACATTGTTTGAAAAACATTTGTATTCACTGGTAAAATCTGTCAAATCTTATAGTCTGAAATGTAATTTATTTTTTCTTTGTTATTCTGTCATTACAGTTCTCCACAACATAAGGCGCTCTTTGTGGCTTTGCCAGCTGGGTGATCGGCTCTTTTCATCGAAGGACAGGACCTTCTCTTCCTCCTTTTAATGAGGTAAGGACTTTGGCAGAACCCAGTTAACCAATAAGTTCAAAATACACACTGATACGGTTTACAAATATGTGTATTTGGATATGGTATAATAGTAAAGCCTTCATATACACCGGTCAGGCATAACATTCTGACCACCTCCTTGTTTCTACGCTCATTGTCCGTTTTATCAGCTCCACTTACTATATAGGTGCACTTTGTAGTTCTACAGTTACAGACTGTAGTCCATCTGTTTCTCTGATACTTTGTTAGCCCCCTTTTACCCTGTTCTTCAGTGGTCAGGACCCCCATGGACCCTCACAGAGCAGGTACTATTTGGGTGGTGGATTATCTCAGCACTGCAGTAACACTGACGTGGTGGTGGTGTGTTAGTGTGTGTTGCGCTGGTCTGAGTGGATCAGACACAGCAGTGCTGCTGGAGTTTTTAAACACCTCAGTGTCACTGCTGGACTGAGAATAGTCCACCAACTAAAAATAGCCAACAGCGTCCTGTGGGCAGCGTCCTGTGACCACTGATGAAGGACTAGAGGATGATCAACACAAACTGTGCAGCAGCAGATGAGCTATCATCCCTGACTTTACATCTACAAGGTGGACTGACAAGGTAGGAGTGTCTAATAGAGTGGACAGTGAGTGGACACAGTGTTTAAAAACTCCAGCAGCACTGCTGTGTCTTATCCACTCAGACCAGCACAACACACACTAACACACCACCACCACATCAGTGTTACTGCAATGCTGAGAATGATCCACCACCCAAATAGTACCTGCTCTGTGAGGGTCCATGGGGGTCCTGACCACTGAAGAACAGGGTAAAAGGGGGCTAACAAAGTATCAGAGAAACAGATGGACTACAGTCTGTAACTGTAGAACTACAGTCTGTAACTGTAGAACTACAAAGTGCACCTGTATAGTAAGTGGAGCTGATATTTTTTATTTTATTTATTACATTTTTTTAAACAAAAACATTTTGCCCCACCACTTTTGAAGGTGTGGCACTGCCCCTGCTCGGGATGGTGTCCTGCCAGTGATATTCTCATGTATTATTGAGGTTTTTCATTAGAATTTCCTCAAATTCTCCAGTGATCCATGGAAAGGGGCAGAATTTCACATGTAGAAACACCCCAAGTACAGTTGTTCTTCAGCAAAGTAGGTTATTGAACCAAAAACCACTCTAAGCACTTGTTCATTTTGTACTGATCCTGCCATCCTTTAATCATTATTTTTGGGTTCTTTTACTGTTGTTGCCAGAAGCCGTTTCCACTGCCCTCCATTAAAACCTCTGCCTGCAGGATGAACTTTGTTTGAAACCCATCCAAATCTTTTTGTCCTCCCGGATATGTTATTTAAAGTTCTGTAATCGCCGCCTCTCTACACTAAAACTGAGTTAGGTAATTATACCTCACATGTCTGCGCGGCTGCATTCAATTAAACTGTTTTCACCTACAATCGATCGCCGAGTGCAAAATCATTTACAGAGTAATCAATGAGAGAGGACGAAATTGGGTTAGGAACCGAACGCCCTCTCTCGAGGGGATATAAACCCAAACTCTTTAAGCTTGGCCAGGTGCCAGCTGGCTTGGCTGTTTGCAGGTAGTTTGTGTGCTCAATTCTGACAAGTTCAGGTCTTTTTCTGCCAGTGTCGCCAACGGCAACTGTGTAGCCTGAGTGAGGAAATGTGACTGGCAACGGTGGATCAATAGAAAGCAATTATGACAAATGTCAGGGGTCTTTGTGAGTCATCTATGCTTTGATCATAACTATGCTACTGACCTACAGAGTCTCTGTCTCTCCCCTTGCTCTCTGCGAGATGTTCAAAAGTGAAGATGCTATTTTTTTCCACTTCTCCATTAAAAGTTTTTACAATGCATCACTCCAGTACTGGGGATGTGCCTTTGGACTAATTGTTATGAGTGTTGTGAAGGGTTAATGAATGAAACTGCAGGGAGGGGGAAAAACAACAAAATAGACTTTAGTTGACATTCATGTAAAGCAGAGGTCATTAACAGGTCACTTACTAAATTCTTACATAATAAACTTTGCAGCATAATAGGAGGTCAGATATCAATACAAGAAACGGCTACTACAAACATATCAGCAAATTTCGAAATAATTAAATCAATTAACAACGTAATAAGAATGCACACATACTACGTCTGGGCTGTTCCAGTCCCAATTTTCAACACCCAAAAGACGTTATGGTGGGACGTATGCAAAACTTTGAATATTTGTTTAATACTTCATTGGCATTAACAAAGTATAGGTCTGTGTCTTTGCACTAAGGCAACTTTAAAGTTTAGTTATTTCACAGCTTGCTGTGCGTATCTGAACATAAACAGCGTTTTGCTGCTGTTTGCACAAACCTTGATGCAGAGAGCTTCCTGTGTGGCCGGTGTGGTGCATTAACATTGTGGTTATTGCTTCTGTTCTAAAATGCACTTCAGGTAGCTGAGCTCTCACGAGAAAAACCCCCGGTTACAGCGACCACATGTTCACTGCGGTCATCATGCTAGCGCTGCAGTGCTGATGTGAGCATTGCATCCCTAGTCCAGTCTACTGAATCACTGCTATTTTTGAATCAGCATTGGGTTACGGAACAAAATCATGATTTTAATTAATTTTAATGCTTCTGCAAATGATGTGCGTTTCCATACCACTGCAGTAGTCCACCTTCATCCCTTTTTTTTTGAAAGCCGCCCACTCCCTTCCCTACTTTCAGAGCTCTGTGTTCTTTTCTCCTCTACAAGTATTCGCCTGGGTGGCTGTTCAAAGAGAGGTTTTCTCCGTCGAGAGAACGCTCCATGGAGAGGTTCAGCGCGCCGCTTCAACGAGGTGGAAAACTGAAAGTGAAGCACTGAGTGAGGCTATAAGATGATGTCTCCTTATTCAGGCTCGTAGTTCAAACATGAAACCCTTCCACTGAATGAATACCTCAGGGAGGGTTTTTCTCCCGCCCACCCTGCCGGCTCTGTGGTTAATTATAGCATCTGAAGAGGCCCTTACCTTTCCCTCCTTCTCCTCCACTTTGAGCCGTCCTTATCCATCACTCTTCCTTCCAAACTGCTATGGCAACACCACAAGTGTGTGCTATGGAGGCCGGTTCGAAGAGAAAACAATGGATACGTTCTTCAGGCTGGATTTACGGACGGCCAGCTAAATAAGGAGAGCCTTACGAAACATTTTGATCTTGTGCTGATTCATTCTGATGGGAATTCTTCTGGTATCTTTTCATAATGCAGGGATTTACTCCTGAGTCCTCCAAAGCAATACTTAACCGTTAGAGTATAATCCACTTCATTTGACTGCAATTATGGTAGCTTTTTAAGTGTTTTGATTGGAATAAATATAGGATGTTATTTGTGTCCGTAGGTGTGTCTTACTCTACTGTAAACACTGCCACCTAAACCGGTTGTTACTGCACTTGAGAAATGTTGCGGAATGTAAACAGTGAGTGGTTAGAGACTGAATGATCAGACAGGGCTGTTGTCATTAAAATACAAATGTCTCACTGACAATAAGAAAAATTGTACAAGCCATTGAAAGAATGATTTGGTAAAAAATAAAATTTACACAATTGTCCACTTACCCCAGATGTAGTTGATCAGCCAAGGCCATGTTTGGTGTCCAAATTTTGCTTCATTAGTTTAGCAGTGGAGCTACAAGGCTATTGTTGCTAAGAAACACGAAGTTAGTAGGCACCCAGATCTTTTCTGGAAATACAGGATGATTCAAAAAGACTCATCCGATTTCAAAGCGCCATATTTTTACAACTGTGAGGTGCTTAGGAACCAATCACAATCCAATTGAAAGAGGGGGTCATAGAGTTTCTGACTGTCAGTGGAAGATGGCTCCCTTCACTCTGAGAGGAGATGCGACCCCTGAGCAGAAAGCGTTCTGCGTTCTCCACTTCAATAAGAGTGAATCCGTCATAACTGTGCAGTGTGATTTTCGTGGGCAGTGAAGCTCCAACAGCTCAGAGCGTTCGGCGTTGGTTCCACAACACTGGATGATCTCCGAAATCGCACTGAAAGAGCCGTGAGTGCAGCGACACCCGACATGCTCAATCCAGTATTGGATGAGTTTGACTATGGTGTTGATGTTGTCTGTACAGCTGGAGGAGGTTCAGACTGAGACCTTGTACAATTACATAATAAACTTTATGCTCATTTAAACCATTTACAGTTGACTGCATTGATCTGTAATGATTTACAAGGGAAATAAATCATTTTGAAATCAGATGAATCTTTCTGAATCACCCTGTACATCCCTAAGATCACTCAAATCGCACCCAGACAATAAATGTTGTGCCAAATTCTACCTTGTCTGAGAAATCTGACTCGTTTTTGTATTGCATGTACGTCACGCAGGCATATGATGCTAGAAATAAGATTTGTTTGTTTATAAACTATATATTGTATTTGAAATTTCATGGTTAATAGGTACTTGTAAAAAAGGAAACAGAAACTAGCAACAAGTTTGTTCAACCATTAATAAAGGCCTGGATGTAGTTTGAGCTGTATGAGAGGTCCCCAAGTTTTGGGGATGTATTTATGGAAAAGATTTGGATGCCTGTTCTTTTCTAGTATTTGTTAGTTAGTTGCTCTAGTGCAAAACTACAACAAACAAAATTTGGAGAATACGTTTTGGTTGATCAACTGCGTCTGGGTTAATAGACCACTGTAGTCTTGGTCATCCTGTTGTCCTTATGCCCATTTTAGGAACTCCGGGTCTGAGCTCCATTTCTCTATGGGCAAGAATGAATAGGGTTTTTGAAAAATCGCCTCTATCGCCCCCTGTGTTAAATAAAAATGTTCAGAACCCGATACGTTTTGTCCTGTCAACATTTTTCTCCCGAATATCACTGGATCATCTGAATTACGAGGTCGTTAAAGAGCTATAATACTAGTTTTGCTACATGTGAGCTAAAGCTACTGTGCATCAATTTGATGTCACAAAGCTACTCGAAACTAAGGCAGCTGTGGCGGAGCTCTGACCAGCTGTGCTACCTTATCAAAATGTTCTACCATAGCGCATAATTACAGGTATACCCATAAATAAAACCTCTGGGTGGGATATTTTGATAGATTAAAACTCATCAAAAACACTACCCGTGTTAAACTACGAGGCTGAATTTACCTTCTTTTTCGCAGCTTCTTGTTTGAATGTTCCCGTTCCACCTTAAATGCTGCAGCAGCTGCGACTGGCCATCACAAACATTAGCAAACAAGACAAAATACTGACCTGTCGGTTCTGTGAAACAGCAAAAATAGGTTAATGTTACTCAGCTGTTAAGCGGAAATAGTGAAACTTCCTCATATCAGGCCTTTCAACCCTCCATGAAGCTGAACTCAGCTTCTTTTTTGCTGGCTGCTTGTTCGAATTTCCCTGTTCCACCTTAAATGGTGCAGCAGTTCAGAATGTGACTAACAAAAAGCTGGCGAATGTCCTGAGAATGTCCTCAGAAAAATGTTCCCAGCATTAAATTAATCATTAGGACATTCTGAGAGCCAAAATCAGTTTATCAGGGGGTGATAACCTGATTTAAGGAGGCTGCCAGTCTAATGACATGAATTCACTGCGCAGTAGCTTTAGCTCACATGTAGCAATATTCATATTTTAACTCTTTAACGACCGCGTTATTCAGAGGATCCAGTGGTATTCGAGAGAAGAATGTTCACAGGACAAAACGTATCGGGTTCTGAACATTTTTATTGAACACAGGGGGCGATAGAGGTAATTTTTCAAAAACCCTATTCATTCTGGCCATAGAGAAATGGAGCTCAGACCCGGAGTTCCTAATATGGGCATAAGAGCATGGTGCTGACTACAAAATGATGACACGACTACAGTGGTATTTGTTTTTTTTTTTGCCAGATTATTTCAACTATATACAACACTGACACTAACAAGACTGTTTGAACCTTCTCATAACAGCCGTAGGCATCCCCCGTTGTTTTTGGTGGCTTCTCTATTGTTTCTTCTGTCTTGCTCTTTTATCTGTCCCTGATATCCTCCTTCAAGCAATATTTGGACTTTCCAGTTGTCCACATTGCAGCCATTCTGTATCAAATTCCATTAAGGTAGCTTTAGGGAGAGCTCTGGAAAAAGTCATCTACTGCGGGAGGACTTTTCTCGCTATCGATTACCACTCCGAAAAGTGTCTCCCGGGCCCTCCAGACAGCGTGAAGACAAGAGATAATACATTTTAGCTCTGTGAAATGAGCTCTAAGAGGGTTCTGAAGGCTTGGGCACGGGCCGACGTCCTGAGCGGGCTATATGTTCAGATTGCTGGCGGGCCTGAGCTCTTCACTGTGAGTGAAGCTAATGTTTATTAGAGTGGAGCCTCCCTATCAGCTCCGAGGTCAAGATGAACACAGACCACCTCTAATGGACAGAGAAGGGATCACAGCACCGCCTGAAACAAAACCTCCCCTAACATAATTTCACAGTGGCCCAATAACACCGAAGATGGATTTCATACCCAGGGCGATTCAGGTTCAGAAAACAAGGAGTTTCAGCTGATATATTTCAGTGGGAACACATTTCATAATGATATAAACCTCTTGAAATTATGACGTTTTAGGGCCACTGTTAATAAAAATAGTAGACTTTGAAAAAAGTCGTAATATTTCAAGGAAAAAAGTCATACTATTTTGAGAATAAAGTCATAGATTTACGACATTAAAGTGGCATTAATACCGGGATAGGTGGCGGTATTGTGGCCAAAGGCTTTGCAAAGTGAAGGCAGCACCTCCTGGTGTTAAATGAGGGGCGGTGAGTTGAAGTTATACTTTCATATCGATTCACCCATAAAGAAACACTCGGTCTCCCTGTCTCTCCTGCACATCAGCACCAGCCTGTTATTAGTATTAGAACCGGCTGCAACGGCTGAGCAGGAAACTGTTTATCTAGAATAAAGAGCCAGACGGACTCGGAGGAAACTGTCTGTCTGTGTTGTTGAAGGAGAATCTCAGGCAGGGTCGTCTACACGGCTATCGGGGCTCCATCTCCGCACCATTCAAAGAGGGCATGAAGTTTCACAGACAGAGAGAATGATGATCAAAATGATCCACAAAGAGACAGGAGTGAGTGGAGCTCCGGCACCAGTACAGCAACCGAGACCCCAACGCGTTAATGCAGCCCCCCTACAGTTAGACCACTTTATCCTCCAAATATTACGACTTTTTATTCTCGAAGTCTATTTTTATTAACAGTGGCCCTAAAATGCTGACGTATGAAATTCACAATTAATACTGTTAAAAAACAAAGGTGCCAGCAAGGGCTCTTTGGTGCGATGCCATAGAACAAGGGTGTCAAACTTAAACTTAATCTATTTTGTTTGTGATCTTAAAAGTATCCGTTATCTCCGCAAACAAGACAGACAGGTTTATCCTTATTGGAAGTAAAAAAAATTGTTTGAGCTCCCACCTGTCTTCAAAACCCCTGCGTTATATTTGCAATAACACACAACCTCGAGTGTTCTATTGCTTTTATACAACAGTTAAATAAATAAAGTAATAAATTAATAAACTGGGCCGTGAACGCGGCGTTTAATATGTTTTAATGTTCGCAGTTCCTTCACCAAATTATAGTTCCTTAACAAGCAGCTTGTTGCTACGTCAGAGTAACGAGCTCCGCCCACTCGCTGCACAGCTGGCAGTTCGTTCTCCAGCTCCACTCAGACCAACTGACAGTTTGGGAATTTAGTGTAGTCTCATCTTCAGAGTCTGACCAAATCGGCTGTCGGTCAAATGTGATCTTAAAAGTGTCCATTTTCTGTTTGTGGCAAAGTAAGAAGTAAAAACGTTCAAATGGCTTGAGCGTCTCCTACAGCTGTCAAAGTTGTTGCTTAGCAACGGCATTTTAGCGGAGCGATACAGTGTTTGTGAAAAACCTGTGATGTTATGGTGAAATAACAGCACGGTTAGAACGCTTCTCAACCAATCAGCTTGCGTGGCTGGAACTAACTGTTGTATAATTGGTTATATGACTGATGGTGTGCTGTGTTGTAATCACTGTCCTATAGGTTGTTGTTGGCTGGGGATTCTAGTGCAGCGCTTTGGGAAACAGGGTGGTGGTGGTGGTGGTAGTAGTAGTAGTAGTAGTAGTAATAATAATAGAAAACTACAGTAATTTCGCAGACTGGATAGGATTGTGTCTTGTGTTTGACACATGGGCCATACAAGAATGACTTGGTTTCCTAGAGGATGTTTAATTAATTGATTCTTTTAAAGAAATAAAATTACAAACATTTACATTATATAAAGGTTTTACACCAATTAAAGCTTTTTCCTAAAGTCATCTGCCCCTGAATGGGTGTCCGCTGGACTGCAAGTGGTGTCAGGACCTCATGAAACACCTATGAAAGACCGAATGACATTTTAATTTTGTTCCAGCACCTCTGGTTTCATTTCACTTGCCTATTTGATTGAAACAGGGAGTCAAACGGAGAAGGTGTGATTTGAGAGAGTTTATCAAACCAGGCTCAGAGAAAGATGTGCAGCTGTGAAGAGAGGAAAAGGCATGAGGCTAAGCTTTAAGCCAGGGTTTTACTTGGGAATTGTTGCTGGCAGATGGGGATCAAAATAGCAGAATATACCACCAATCAGGCAGGACTAATCACAGTGCCGCCTTGATTGTTAACACTAATTAGAATGGTGGCTTGATTGATTGCAGTGGCGACGACTGTCGGAATAGAGCTACATGGGGCTCCTTCATGCTCATTAGCAAATTATGCAGTGGGTTTAAGATACGCTGGGGCGAGATCATGTAGACTCCTGTGTCAGACTTCTTCTACTGATTTGATGTCTTTTGCCATTCCTATCCTAATGGATATGATTACATGGAAAGACGAGGTGATCACTGTTACACTCCTTGAGAAATGTGGGCTCTGATGACGAGACTGAGTAATGGCTGTGGTGAGAGACCCGCATCTAGGTGTGTTTATATTTGAAGGTCAGTTCCATTGGTCTGGACCAAAACAGAAAAAGATGCACTGTTGCATTTTAGTTCTGGTTTGCTTAGCAATTGTTGATGTATTTGACATTGAAGAAAAAGATGTAAACAAAAGTCATGTGGACAAAACAGTCGCAACTGATTGGGCAGATTTTATGACGTAAATTTGGTGATAATAACTGGGATAATACCAAATGAGAGTTTAAATAACATATCGCTGCTGTCAGAAGAACAGCTGGGATAGGCTCCAGCACCTCACCGCGACCCAGAAGGATAAGTGGTTTAGATGATGGATGGATGGATGGATGGATGCTGTCGGAAGAAAACCTCATATCTCCTCATATCTCGTTTTTCAGTTTTGACATAATTTGAAAATGCCTTTTACTCTTTTCGGTGTTTATAAATTCCATGATAAATGGACCAAAAGAAATGGCCCAAAATAATATATATAAAATAATATAATTACCAATTCTGGGCTCATGGTAACACACGTGCATGTCAAACCAGTGTTGTAAATTCATCTGTTGTACATATCAAAAGAGATCTGCTTAAAGGTGATGCAGGTTCGTTCTGTTTGGTCTGTTTTGAGTTTATTTCTAACAAACCGCACAAGAATGCATTTGGCAGTGGCCCGAAAGCCGACCTTCTGAGGGACTCTCGGCCTGCTTGTTGAGAGCTCAGAAGAGGTCACAAGGCAGATTTCTTACTTGTTCTAACAAACTGCACTAACAGGTCAGTTTATCAGGCCTTTATTCCCCACTATTTTTCCACATTGGTGTTCATTTTATTTATGGTTTTAGGTACAAATGTGCATCTGCTCTAAATGAGGTTTCAGAAGTTGAAAACCGTGGATATGATTACATGGATGTTTAGGCGAGGTTCAAGTAATTCTCCTACACTGCTTGTGGGTGGGTGTGTTTATGTGTGTGTGTATGTATGTATGTGTGTGTGTGTGTGTGTGTGTGTGTGTGTGTATATATATATATATATATATATATATATATATATATATATATATATATATATATATATATATATGCATGCTGCATTATGTCAGTATATGCAGTATTGTATGTGCCTGCATTGTGATTGTGTGCCTGTGACTTGTCATGTAAAGTCAAAGTCAAGTCAAAGTTTGTTTATATGGCACTTTTTACAGCAGGTGTCGTCACAAAGCAGCTTTACAGAAAAATCCAGGTCTGAGCCCCCATTAGCGCCGCCAGTGGTGACGGTGGCAAGGAAAAAACCTGAGAGGAACCAAGACTCAGAAGGGGAACCCATCCTCCTCTGGTCGACACCGGATAGCAAACAGTATTAGTATAAAATATTAGAATACAAAAACGGGGGGAAAAACAGGTGGAGCAGTGGTTAATTAGAGTTTATGCAGCAGCAGCAGAAGGGTCAGTTCATGCAGGTGAGGTTTGCACAGCGTTGTACAGCGTGAAGCTCCATGGTGGTCAAACCAGTCCACAAGGCTGGCGAGCAGTGGGCATCTGATCAAGGAAGAACATCAGTCCAGCTATAAAACTGCCTCAGTCCATTGTTTTACAGGCTGGCTTTGAAGAAATAAACTTCAGTTCTCCAGCCATACAGCTAGTTCCCTGGTTTGGGATGGGGTTTGGATTCTTCACTGCCATAGAGACAGTGTTGGGTGGAGTTTGGAAAGTAAACAAAACTATTCTACAAGGTGTGCTGGGATTTTGAAAGGGCAGGGTGTGGATCATCTTTGCAGTACATCTCAAAAACCGAGGCATCAGATAGCTGCTGTTATGCGCCTAGAAGCAGAAAAACATTGCATTCCTCCTTAATGTTGTGGCTACTGGACGATTAAGTCACTGTTGTGCCCAGGTTCACAGCGTTCCGTCTCACGTCTGATAGCCAGGCTTCAAACCTATTAAAGTGCAGAGCAGTCACTGCTATAGTGCACGCTTCAGAATAGACCTCATATCTCCAAATGAGAAAACGGAGGGCTCTCTGTTCAAACGAACTGGGGCTTTTCACTCTTTAAATGATTTTTCTCTCTCCCTGCTCTTCATGCTGTGTCAGTCAGCCATGTTCTCACTCAGTATCTGCTCTCAATTTGCTTCGTATCATTTAGGCCAGATAAAATGTTCCTTCCTTCTATTATGTTTTTATTCAGTCTCCTGAACCATAAAAAAACCCATTTAAACGTAATTATGAAGCCATTTATAATAATTCTCCACCCTCTTTATTCATCTGTTAATACTTTGTTTGGAAATTCATAATACTCTCTTTTTTTTGACGTTTAAGGTGTGGAAGTACAAGAGCTTCAGGCCAAGATGTCTAACCCCGGTTCATCATAGCAAGACAAGAAAGATAAACAGGAGTGGACGAGGAGGATAGACCCTGCTATGTGCTGTAAGAGGTATGAGAGAGAGAGAGAGAGAGAGGAAAAGAGAGTGGGGGGGAAAAAAAAAAAACTGATCTGTGCTAACCACTGAGTCAATGTGTCAACATGTTTGCTGTCAAACGAGAGCCGCTGTTGTTTCGTTTAAATGTTCCCAGTGAGATGCCAATCAGAATTTCCCCTTAAATGTGTCAGTCTTTCCATTGGGTCCTGACTAATCTCTCCTAAGCTCTCTTGTTCTCCCGAGCTCTTGAGCGACAGCCCCACAGCCTAAGTTTGGAGGAGATCCAGCAATGGTGGAGTCAGTATGTGTGCTCGCTGTAACGTGATTAAACGCTGCAGATGTGCCTCGACACCAAACAATTAATAACTGGTTTCCACACCATTGAAAACCTTATCCTTATGTTTTCTGCACAGATTATCAAGAATACTGTGCTACTAATCAGCAGCTGACCTCATATGCGTCTCCCACCATTGTGTTTTCATACCTGGCAGCCTGATGTGCGCTGTGTCTACCGCCGTATGAACCCCATTGTTTTTGTTGAATGCAGAATGCGCTGACCGTCCGCGGTTATTCAGAGATCTGCTGATATCGGCACGATATATTTCAAAGTTTCAGAAAGCCACTGTGTCAGCTTTTGTCTCGGGATTCTAACCACGGATCTCCCAAGTACTGCGCTATGAAAGGTCAGCCTTTGGTCGAACCTTTTTGCTTTAATTTTCTGATATTAACAGTCAGGTTCTGCAAACTGGGGGCATTTCTTCATTTGATGGATGAAAATGATACCGTCTGCAGACAGCACGCCAATTTGCATAGCAAGTACCTCAAAGATGGGTTTTAATGTCAATAAAGGAGGGTAACATTTCAGCATCTCTCTCTGTTTTTCCTCTTTCCCTCTCTTTGTTTCATATTGTTACTCTTGGCCTAGATGTCAAGAAGAGAAGGTGTTGCTTTGTCCTTCTGCAGCATCTCAATATAAACTCGCCTCTCCGTGCTCTTTGAGAAAATATTACCCACCACTTTGAAACTCTTAAACTTTTGAGCTCTTACTGTGGCATTTGAGTCGCGGGAATAGAAATGGCATGCGCATTTTGTTTAGACACTTTAAGGTTAGAGCGCTCTCTGACCCAGAAGACTGAAAGAAATGCCCCCTTTGTTCCAGAAATACCAGAAACAAAGAAAAAGAGGAAGAGGAAAAAAAAATAATATATATATATATAATTGTGCGTCTGTATATATGTATGCATTACTGACCTGGATTTTCAGGCATGTTAACGGGAAAGCGAGAGAGATTTCTCCAGCAAAGATGACGGAATGACTAGATCTGTCATGTCATGTTGGGTTGGTTTGGGCAAAGGGAGAGTGAGTTTGCAGGGCACCGATGGCTACAATCTAATGTGAATTGAGTGATTTTATAACTCTGCAAAACTGTCATTGCCAGAGCCTTTTCACTGGACTGCCACTTAATCGGAAACTCTACTGTAAGTGTAAGTATACCTCATTTGTGCATGTTTATGCCATTATTTTGCATAAAGCTATAAAATGACAGGGACATGGAAGATATTGGCCTGACGAAAAAGCTTGAAAAGGTTCTGTTACTTTTTTAATTTGTGTAAATCGCGTGTACGTTCCGTTGTAAGCATGCTGGCGCAACACGGCTGCCGCTTTACATCGTTTTTTCGTTTGTTTTGTATTGCATTATTTGTGTGAGTGTTTGGATTTTTCTCTGCTGGCTGATTTGCCATCATTCCACCGAGACTGCAGCCGAGAGCGATTTTCTTCTTGACTTCTTGGACTGGCTGTTTTTGTTAATGCTACATCACAGCTGTAATGCGGCCTGGACTGGTCATTTGAGTGACGCTGTATTGTGGCTACAAGGCTGCCTGAACCGGGGACCTGATCGATGTGACATCGCAGATACGTGGCTGCCTGGACCGGCTGCTTGGTTGACGCTGCACTGCAGCTGTGGGGCTGCCTGGACCCATAGTTTTCGGCTGCATGAGCAGCGCTATGCTGCGGCTACGAGGCCTCTCAGGCCGGCAGCCTAAGTGATGCTACGTTGCAGCTACATGGCTGCTTGGGCTGACCACCTGGGTGTCACTGCATTGCAGCTATTGGCTGCCTGGACTGGTGGTGTTTAGCTGCAGGTCTTTGTGACTGAGGACGTTTTCAGCCTTCAAGGCTTCCTGGGCCGGCTGTCTGTGTGACGAACCATAGTTGTGGAGTGAGACTTTCCTCGCTGCTAAAGACACTCTTTGGGCCGGCTAAGTGACTCTATACTGTGGTCATTGTAATCCCTCCTCACTAGCTGTTGGAAATGTAGAGGTATGTGTGTGTACTGTGTTTTATTCATTATTGATTATGTATTTTATTTTCTGATCTCTTTGTAAAGCGTCCTTGGGTTTGAGAAAGGCGCTATATAAATTGAACTTGTTAAATTCGATCATTGGGGTATAAACAAAGTCATTCAGAATGATTTGATGTGAAATGGTTCGTTGTAGAACAACTTGCCAACCGTGATTTCTTTTCAATGGTGGTGATCGGAATCGCAATATCTACGACGCAAATATAGCCACTTTATTAACTAAGTTTATTTTTTAATGTAGATAATGTTATCGATAAAAAATAATGGTAAATCTGGATAAACATGTTTTGGGGAGGAACTGTTTCGCCTGATCACACCGCATGTACCTCTTTGCCATGAATGGGTTTTAAAAAACGCATTTTAAGTCAAAATCTTAAAACTATCGTAGGTATCGGCGCATTTGTATCTGTTTGTATTATGATTTAGCAGGTTTCTCTACAGTGAACTGTTCCACATCAAACACTCAATGTCCCTTTTTAGTCTTTAACAATTTAATTATGCAGAAAATTTGAAATACCAGTTAAATTCCCCTTTTGCCATGCATGGTTTTATCAACGACCTGTAATTCTGATAGACAAAAAAGCTTTTAATGTGTTTTCTACTCGATGAAGCAAAAAATACCGCACAACATGCTTTTAACCTGCTTTAATATTGACTGCTTTAATAGACACAACCCCACACCTAGCAGATGCTGAATATGCAGACGAACCACTGTTTCCTCATAATTTAATTAGCAGTGCCCTCTTAGGCTAATGTTCTTTAATCCTGGTCTGTAACTGTGTTTTAATGTCACAAGTTACTTATATTGCTTCATGCTGTTCAGTGAGGGCTTGTATTTGAGTAGGAAGTCATAATAAAGATAGACGTGTGAAGAAACCTTGAACTTTGCATTAATGGAGTCTATAAAACATTTAGTCTTTACCAAGTTCCAGTTAATGCGTCAGCTAATACTTTGTTTTTTGTGACAGTTTCTTTGTCGCTCATACTCTCTCTACTCTCATCAGCTCCCCCTACCTGTGTCTTGCTTTTAAAGACACGATATGCTGGAATTGGTACTTTTGGCTCTTGGGCTCCCACTACAGCTGCAGAGTGCGTTTCACTTTTGCACCACTGTCATAAATACAAATTGTGTGAGCGCCCCCTTGTGGACAGCTTTACACATGCATTTGTTGATGGGTCAAAGGATACAATGAATAATCCGACACTCTTTCGCATGTATGCGTCATGCAGGCATATAGACGCTACAGATTACATTCGCGATTTCAGTTGTTGCTATGGGTAAATATCCGAAATTGTGAGCGTAATCTGTAGTGTCCATATGGCTGCATAACAAGTGCACACATGAGGGGGAGTCAGATTCTGCCGGTGAGACAGAACCATATCGTCTTTCAAGGTAGTTATATCGCAGAATTTTATTACAGGAGGTTGCAAACTTGGCTTATTTGGCATGAGATTGACAAAGACTGATCAAACGTTTTGGCGTGAGATTAATTTGTTACTTTGCATGCTAGCCTGAAACGGGACGCAGATAAGGTCACAGCCTACATCGCAATCTTTCATAAGTAACATTGGCAGGGATGTACACTCTGCTGTTCGTTTTTCATTGTTTTCCTGTTAGCTGTGAGACTGTCTCGCGTCCTTTTATCTCTCTTAGCTCTCTCCGAGTAAAAGACTGTCAGAGATCTACTTCTCCAGTGTCTTCCTCGCTTCCACTGACGACGTCATCTTCTTTGGTCTCTTCGCAGTCTCTGTATTCCCAGCATGATGTCTATGCTGGGAACACAGAGCAAGCTTCTTATAATAGCTAGCTGAGTTGTTGGTGTGTGACGTGGTGCCATGAAGCATTACACAGTTCCTGAAATATAAGAAGCTTGCTCTGTGTTCCCAGCATTGACATTATCTCATGCCTGCTCCTCCAAAGTTACATAGCACTATAGCAGGCATCAGTATCAGTAAAACGCTACTAAAATAGTTTATTTGGATGGTCCCCTATAGATGCTCTACAGAGACCTAAGTCACTAACAAACTTTCTGGTTATATTCAGTTGATTATCAACAACAGTATGGTTAGGGTTAGGAGTGGGTGTAGGTTTTGCCTTAAGGTTAATGTTAGGGTTAGATTTAGGGTTAGGAATAGATTTAATAAAATCCTTCAATCCCTCATGAACTTGAAGTTCAGTTACATTTAATAGATATTTAGTTGAATGTTACTTAAAGATAGACTGAGCACTTACAAAGCATCTACAGTGGACCATCCAAATAAAGTGTTACCAAAAAATTAACAAGCTGATAAAGGTTTGGAGAGCACTTGTATAATAATTGCAAAATATTGGTCCATTGGACTCACAAATGCAATTATTATACGAAGGCTGTCTGATCTATATATATATTTTTTTTTTTTTTTCCAGAGTCTGATGTAGTATGTAAACGCTGTTAAAGTTCCAAAACGTACTGTTCACTCCCCAGTCCATACAGTCCATATTTGGAAACTAAACAAGACATTTTTGTGATGTCACAGAAATCAACACTTTTACACACAGCCGCCTAACTCTGAAGTTATAAGGAGTGTTCAGCCCGAACTGATTTTGTATGAGGGGAAACACATGGCTGCCAATCAGAGAAGTTGGAAAATGGTCTTTCAAAAGTGGACCTCAGGGAAAATAATGTACAAAAAAGTGTGATATGGGCCCTTTAATCAGTTAAGAACGGAGTGTTATATCGGAAGTCTAGCTGCTGTATTGGCCTAGTCTAACGGGACGAATCCACTGCATGGAAGTTTGTTATTCAGGGGTAGTGAGTGGTGAACTTGACTCGTAGTGTGGCAAGAAAAGTTGAGCTGACTCCCTCATGCTTCTTGTGGCTGCTACAACCCTCTTTACTGGGTGCATGGTGTTGCATTCAATCTGGCAGTTTTTCTTAGCTGAGTACAGTATAAAAATAGCCTATTTCAGAGGAAATGTGCCATTAGATAAGTATGTCTTTTATATATAATTTATTTATTTATTTTTTATTTTTTTATAAAACAAGTTTCCACAGGTCAGTGGGACAGTTTGGGGCTTTGCTTCTGCTTGTAGCTCATCTTATTAAAAAGGAGCGTTACGACCTCTTCTAGGGTCAGGCCCTAACAGAAAATAAGAGTGGGCACTCTCCCCAGACCTGCTGCCAAACCAAACACTGGACACCATTTAAATTAGCAAACTGCAAATTTATTTAGACTTTGGTAAAAGTATGGAGGTTTGCAAGCGGCTAAACTGAATGGAAGTAATGGCTTTGGGGACGAGCGTGTGCCAAAATAATAAACAAACACTAATGATTTTTAATCTGACTAAACTAAAATCAAAAGAAACAAAAATACACAGGTTGACCTGAACAGGTGTTCGTCCAGGTCGTGTCAAAGGGGATACAGCCCTGAACGTCTGTCTAGATGGTGGATCAGCGACCTCTTATACTGCCAGGCGCCCCTGAGTGGCCAGTCATGTACCTGCACATAATACAACAATGGAAAAACACACAATGGCCACAAACAAAGAAGGGCTATTACAACTGGGGGTCGTAATAGGAGTGAATGAACTTGTTATATACAGTGTTGTAACACACTCACTGTCATTCATAGCCTTTCAGCTCTTGTCCACCAGATATTGTCATTAGCCTGCATTTTTTAGTCAGCGTTTGTTTGTTGTCCAAGCTTTTCTGCTCTGCTACAAGAGTTCTGCCACCATCCGGACACATCCATACAGCGCAGAAAATGGAGCAGGCACTGTGTTCGTCTTCAGAACTTGACACGTTTTTTTTTTGGTCCGTAAAAATCTGATGTAATGTGAATAGGCCTTTAATCCTGTAGTCAAAAGTCTGCAGGGTCCGGTGACCAAGAAGCCTAGTGCAGGACTCCAGGGTATATTTTTTATGGTTTCATCTGAATTTACATGACCAAATCGTAAGGCAAATTATTCAGTAATTGCATGAAATAAATGTAAATTTTTTTATTTATTTTTTTGTAAAAGCTCCGCTCAAAATGTGTTTTATGATCATACACATATTGCTATATGCTTACAATTTACTGCTGAAAGCCAAAAATCTTAGACGCTCTTTGTATTATTTTATAAAAATAATTTTTACAGAGCAGATCACTGAAGAGACGCCATCTGTTTATAGTTTATAGCCCAGATTTGTGGAAAAACGGGTCAAATTTCAGTAGAAGTTCAGTAGAGTTCAGCTTCTTTTATTATAAGGGTTTAAAGTTACATCACCCATCTATTTGACTGGAAAGAAGACAGTTACAGCTCTCAATCAACACACAGGCAGTATCACTAGGACAGCTTTTTTACATCTTCGCAACATCGCCAGAATAAGAAATGTCTTATCACTGCATGATGCAGAAACATTAGTACATTCCTTTATTACTTCAAGGCTAGACTATTGTAACGCACTACTGTCAGGATGCACCAGCAGGAATTTAAGTAAACTTCAACTAGTTCAAAATGCTGCAGCCAGGGTTCTCACTAAAACTAGAAAATTTGATCATATCAGTCCAGTTCTATCATCACTCCATTGGCTGCCTGTTAAATTCCGTATTGATTACAAAATTCTTTTGACGTATAAAGCCCTACGTGGGCTCGCTCCTGAGTACCTGCAAGACCTTATTTCCCATTATGAGCCACCACGATTACTCAGATCACAGAGTAATGGCTTTTTAATAGTTCCTAGAATTCAGAAGGTTTCATCTGGGGGAAGAGCCTTTTCTTATAAAGCCCCCAAACTCTGGAATGATCTTCCAGAAAATGTTCGGGACTCAGACTCAGTCGCAATCTTCAAATCTAGGCTGAAAACTCACTTGTTTAGTTTAGCTTTTGGTAGCTAATGTTTCCCCTTGGATAAAGGCAGCAGATCCAGGGGTCCATGGACGCAGGGAATTATAGTAAACTGAGACGCTGGTGCTGTCGTCCCGCCGCTCACACGCGATCACTCAGGTTTGTGGACGGTGGAGCGGAGGGATGCCAGATTGTCTCAGGGTGCTCCCGTGTCTGTGTGCCCTTTTGGTTCTCTCCTTTTAGTTAAGCTGTTATAGTCAGATCTGCCGGAGTCGTTAGCCACACTCTGGAAATGTTTTACATACTACTATACATACACCTATACAGAACTAAACTAACTCCATTTCCCTACCTTTTTTCTGAGTAAACGACTGCCCACCTGTCCGGCCGGACACTGCTGGACAATTGTCTGTCAAGCTCTCCTGCTACCCGCTTCAGACCAGTTGCCCACGCCCCACTCACCGTCACCTGCCTTGGACTAGCTGCCCACCCGACACTGAAGTGGACTCCTAACTATTACTACTACTACTGCTATTAATATTAGTAGTATAATAATTTTGTAGGTAGTTTGACCAGAGGAGGATGGGTCCCCCCTTATGAGCCTTGGTTCCTCCCAAGGTTTCTTCCCCAGCTCTGAGGGAGTTTTTCCTTGCCACTGTCGCCCCTGGCTTGCTCACCTGGAGGATTTACATTTCATGTTAAAACTTTGTCCTAAATGGATTTCTGTGAAGCTGCTTTGTGACATCAGTTGTAAAAAGCGCTATACAAATAAATTTGACTTGACTTGACTCTCATATGACACCCACCTTTTGAATGTAGCTAATGAAATATGAAAGTTATGAAGAATATGACGAAGTGCGTTTTGGAACCACCGGTGGTCTCAAGGAGTTGAAAAGGTTCAATCATGCAAATTTAATTTTTATGACACATTCCATTAAAATTGTTACCTTTAAAGTCAGTACCAAAGTCAAAGCTGTAATATTGTGGAAACTCTACTGCACTGTTGGTCACACCATGCTCACCTGTCAAACAGGAGAGGAATACTCGGTATCATAGACAGTGAAGTTGAAGTTTGTGGGCGGGGCTGCTGAAAGGAGAATCGCAGTCATCTAGAATGCTGTGAATTGTGAGTCAGTCATCAGTTATCTCCCCATACACTTATAGATGAATGCACACACAAATACTCATGTGCTCACACACACCCAAGCAGTAATTACTGTCACACCTGTCCGCACTCTGGCGGCTTCCCTCCTGGGCTGTCTGGGCTGAGACACGCAACACTGATCCTCCTGCGGTGGAGGACGGGGAGCTACGCCTGTCCCACTGAGACCCCCCCCCCTCTGACACTGTGTGGGTGTGTTAACGTTTGCCATGTGTGAGAGTGAAGGGTGCGTCGTTGCACTGTATATCCTCTGTTCTCAGATCAGACACTGTGAAAAATTAGTTTCTGGGAAAGAGAGAAACAATTTGTGGCCAATGGCATCACTGTCAGCTGCTGTGTCACTAAATGGGTGCCACACCCTCGTAATTTATGTAAACGAATTAATCATTTAGACTGACTTTCACTTTTGGTTGATTCTTTTCATAATTGATGTTTAGATAATTTAAGATTTGATTGTGGTTACAAGGGTAAGGAGCAGGTGCATTTTGCAAATGCTAAATTTAACATACACTGATCAGGCATAACATTATGACCTTGTTTCTATGCTCATTGCCCATTTTATCAGCTCCACTTACTATATAGGTGCACTTTGTAGTTCTACAGTTACAGACTGTAGTCCATCTGTTTCTCTGCATACTTTGTTAGCCCCCTTTTACCCTGTTCTTCAGTGGTCAGGACCCCCATGGACCCTCACAGAGCAGGTACTATTTGGGTGGTGGATCATTCTCAGCACTGCAGTAACACTGACGTGGTGATGGCGTGTTGGTGTGTGTTGTGCTGGTATGAGTGGATCAGACACAGCAGTGCTGCTGGAGTTTTTACACACCTCAGTGTCACTGCTGGACTGAGAATAGTCCACCAACCAAAAATATCCAGCCAACAGTGTCCTGTGACCACTGATGAAGGACTAGAGGATGACCAACACAAACTGTGCAGCAGCAGATGAGCTATCGTCTCTGACTTTACATCTACAAGGTGGACTGACAAGGTAAGTGTCTAATAGAGTGGACAGTGCGTGGACTGTCCAGCAGCACTGCTGTGTCTGATCCGCTCATACCAGCGCAACACACACTAACACACCACCACCATGTCAGTGTTACTGCAGTGCTGAGAATGACCCACCACCCAAATAGTACCTGCTCTGTGAGGGTCCATGGGGGTCCTGACCACTGAAGAACAGGGTAAAAGGGGGCTAACAAAGTATCAGAGAAACAGATGGACTACAGTCTGTAACTGTAGAACTACAAAGTGCACCTATATAGTAAGTGGAGCTGATAAAATGGACAATGAGCATAGAAACAAGGAGGTGGTCAGAATGTTATGCCTGATCGGTGCATGTTAAAAGAATTTGTAAATTTTGTTGCTCTAAAAAGTGATGTGTTGATTATTGCCTTGTTGCATAATTTTAGTGGCTCATTGGAACCTGTTTTTTGCATATCTTTTGGCACGTCCTGAAGGGTGATTGCCTTTTTGGACACTTTCCCCACAACGACGTTGTATGGAATTTAACGGAAAGGTTTTTCTCGTCAGCCCAGGTGTAAAGTCTGCTGCCATCTTGCTTTTCCCCCACTATGGTTGGTTTTGCCAGACATGAAGCTAATTTGAATATAGTAAAAACTGTATAGTATGTAATAAAATAGTATGGCTGTATAATGTTATAGCTGCAAAGGGGGACCAACTCCATATTAATGTCTATGGATTTAGAAAGGCATGTCATGAAAGCTCCTGTGGGTGTAATGCGTAGGTGTCCCAATGCTCTTGTCCATGTAGTGTATATGTTTATCCATTTTGCTATTCAGTGCTAGTTACTAGCCTCTTTGGGCCTAACAGTGGGCCTCATTCACCAACATGTTCGTAAATTTTGTCGTAATTTTGTTCTTGAGAAAGGTCCTAAGAAAAAGTCAGATTGATGACGTGTTCTTAAACCACAGGATTGTTCACACCTTTGTGCTCTTGAGTGTGCGGAGCTTCTGTTCGTACCTAAGAAATCCCAAAGAAGAAAACATTCCTGAATGTCAGAATCTTCGTGAAAACTGCGTAAGTAGGTTTTAAGAAGAAATAACTTATTTTTGGGACAGTCGTGGGCTGGAGGTTGGGGAACCAGCCTTGTGACGGCAAGGTCGCCGGTTTGATCCCTTGAGCCAACAGTATGTGACTGAAGTGCCCGTGAGCATCTAACCCCCAACTGCTCCCTGGGCACTGCGGATATGGCTGCCCAACGCTCTGGGCAAGTGTGCTCACTGACCCTGTGTGTGTGTGTGTGTGTGTGTATGTATATATATATATATATATATATATATATATATATATATATATATATATATATATATATATATATATATATATATATTGAAAATGACACATCACATTAAAAGATAAACACCACGAGACGTAGAGTTTTAATTAAATGCTGAGTTAAAGATACATTTTTAGATGTTTCTTAAAAGTGAGCTCTGAGCTTGACTGTCTAATAAAAGCTGAACTGAGCTCCGCAGAATAACTGAACGAGTCTCTCCATGTTTTCTGTATTTTACTGAAGGTGTTCAGAAGGTCAGTATCTGCAGATCTAAGATCATAAACAGACGGACACTCTGTGATGTAATCAGTGCTTTAAGGTCATTTAGAGCCTTAAAAACTAGCAGTAGAACTTTAAAACCTATCCTGAACGATACAGGCAGCCAGTGCAGCTCTTTTAAAACGGGACTGATCTGATCTCTCTCTTTAGTTTTTGTTAGGTTGCTCGCTGCTGCAATTGGTGAATGAGGCCCAGCGATGACTTTTTCAACAACATGACAGCATTTCAATAACTTGATGAATAGTGACTGGCTCTTGAAAAACATTTTTTTCCACAAATGTAACTCTCTTCAATTCTTCGGGCCAAACTCAACCTCCAGAGAGTTCGATCCAGACGGCTTTCGCTGGAGTTTAGCCTTGTTTTAAAGGGCAAAGAGGAGATGGATGCGAACAAGCAAACACTGTGAAGGCAAATGAATATTTATCACCACCTGAACAATAAGCATTCTGAGTGGCCAGGAGCCCCTCTAATAAAATGTTTATTCATAAAGGGATTATGTAAAATAGCCACGGGGGCGTGTTGGTACATTCAGGCAGCGCCTAATGGTCAGGAATAACTCAGCGGTGGTACTGAATGGAAGATTGTTTTGGGGGTTTAAAAGAATGACTGCTGTTCCCTATGGAGGAGTGTCGTGGTCCCCCAGCAATCTGTCCCTGCTTGCAACATGTATGCACGTGTGTGTGTACGTGTGGTGTGTGTGTGTACGTGTGGTGTGTGTGTGTGTGTGTGTGTATCTGGGCCTGTGTTTGAGATGCAGAACCTGTTTGTGTGTAGAGGCCAGATGGGATCACATCACAGGCTCATCTCTAACCAAACAGTAGCACATGTTCCCCGACAGGCCTTCTGTTCGTCCTCCTCTCCCTCTTTCCTCTCCCTCTTTTCCCTCTCTTTTCATCCCTTTTTCACCTCGTTGACCTCATACTGAAAGCACTGATGCGCTTTTTCATCTCTTTTTTTCATCCTCCTTTGTCTTCCTCTCCTTTTCCTGCCTGTCCGATCGACCATGAGTGATGTACACACGTTCTACTGGACCAGATGGCCGTCATCAAAGGAGTGAGGTCCATCAGGGTTCCATTCGAGGCACTTCTTCATTCTGTTTAAATATGAGTTCTCACACATGTGGATCATTGGGATGTCCAGTCAACTCCTGAGAATTATGTCTTCATGCACTTACTTCATCTTCCTGCTTTTACACCAGGAAAAACTCTGATAAATCTACATGCATGTTATGATGTTGATGTTGTGTTGGTGATTATACAGCAGTTAGTTTCGGCCACGCAAGCTGATTGGTTGAGAAGCGTTCTAACCGTGCTGTTACTTCGCCATAACCTCACATTTTTTTCCATAAACACTATCACTCCGCTGAGACACCGACAGCCGATTTGGTCAGACTCTGAAGATGAGACTACACTAAATTCCCAAACTGTCATCACCACTGAGCAGCTTTTCAGTCGGCAGCTGTGACAGAAGAACAGCTGAACAACCTGGAATCAGCCAGAAATGAACCCAACACCATTCACCAAACGAAACAGGCTGTAAGATGCTTTACAGACTGGCTGGAACAAAACAACATTAATACTGATCTGGCAAAAACTGACAAAACTAAGCTGAACTTGATATTGCGGCAGTTTTATGGCTCAGTCTGTACTTCAAAAGGCGAGGCTTACAGCAGACTGTGCAGCGAGTGGGCGGAGCTCGTTACTCTGATGTAGCAACAAGCTGCTTGTTAAGGAACTATAATTTGGTGAAGGAACTGCGAACATTAAAACATATTAAACGCCGCGTTCACGGCCCAGTTTATTAATTTATTACTTTATTTATTTAAACGTTGGATAAAAGCAATAGAACACTCGGAGTGTGTTATCGCCAAATAACATCATGGCTGTGATCATCTACGGCGGCCAAATCACAGCCGTGATGTTATTTCATGATAACGCACTCCCTCTCGTGTTCTGTTGCTTAAATAAAATGTTTTGGCCTAAAGATCATGAAGTCCTGCCTACTTTAAGATGGGACCCTCACCAACTCAGTTATGACCAGCCATTCTAACTTGCACCAGTTTTGCTTATGTTTGTATTCAAGTGAGTGTGTAACATCTTTATCAAGTCCTTAGTTAACATAACGGAGTTTCACACTGTCCTTTTTCAGTTGCATCATCAGTTTAAAATTCTTAACAAGTAACAACTAAACTACACAGTGACGTAAGCTAAACATGGCTGCTTTAACATGACAGAATGCGTCTACCCAATAATCTGATCATAATCGGATTTCTGCAGTTATCCGATTATAGACTGGGGTTCAATCCCCACCTGGGTAACCACCCTACACTATACCAATAAGAGTCCTTGGGCAAGACTCCTAACACTACCTTCACCCACCTGTGTGCAATAATCAAAAGTCGGTCTGGATAAGAACGAGAAAAAATGTGGCCTGTCTTGGGGGGCCTTGAGGATCATGTTGAGAACCACTACTGGAGACGGAATAGGCAGATTCAGGTAAATGTTTAGGCTTTTCATAACATCACAAAAACAGAAGAATTAGAGACTGACCAATCAGCGTCTGTGATAACCAGTTCCTTTAGCGCGATCAGCTAGACAGTAGGATGCCATGACACTTAACTGCCCAGACAAAGACACCAAACATGGTGTAAACTGGTTTAACAACCCAAACACTGTAGCAGCCTTGTGTGAAATAGGTGCAGTCTTGCAGCTTTATGGCCAAACGCTTATATGCCTTAAATCATTTTGAATTGTATTTTCAGACACAATCAGCAACAACGACTTTGGCAACAAACTAAAAAGCAGTGGAGGACGAAGTATGCAAACCCTGTACTTGAGTTAAAGTAGAGATACCCAAGGTAAAATATTACTCCAGTAAAAGTAGAAGTTCCTCCTTTTTAGACCTCCACTTGAGTAAAAGTACAAAAGTATTTGCCTTCAAATGTACTTAAGTATCGAAAGTGAAAGTCCTAAAAGATTAATTATGGCTCTGATGTCCTATTATCATTTTTGTAACAAGACTTGCTTCATTAACTCATTTTAGGTGAAAATACTCCAGAGTCTCTCTTGGTAAACCAGTCTTTTAATAGAATGTCATTAATTAGTGACGCTGATGTCTTAAAATTATCATAAGCACAAAACACTGAAGGCAAACAGTTTCCATCAGGTAGAACTGAGTGGCTCTGAAATCACTTTTTACAAACAAGCAAAGTTTCAGTTTAAGATTTATTTGCAACTTAGTTCCAAGTTTAGGTTTAATAAAAACTTTAAACTCAGATTCACAAATGAGTTTCCTTTACTAAACTGCATCTGTAGGTCTCTGTTCATAAACATAAACTAGCCAAAACTAATTTACTATAAAATGAAATATTGTTTGTATAAACTCAGAAAAAAGACACGTCAGTCACAACTGCATATGAGTACATATTTCTATATTGTGGTCTGTTTACACAAAGTTAGGTTAGTTCATCATTTATGTTGAATAGACTCTCCCAAAATTTTACGCTGCTGCACTGACGTTGAACCGTGTGCTGCACTGGGTCGGTATAACCAACAGGGCAAAACAAGCTCAAAACAAAGTGACCGCTGTGCCCTGATTGGTGTTCTTACTTCACGCTTCTTTTGTTTTAATGTTACGTTTTTATACACACATAAACCAAAAGGAACGACAGATTTCTCATAATGTAGTGGAGTAAAAAGTAAGATATTTGAGGCAGTAGGCATGCTACAATCTCACGCAGCTGAAGTGTCTACCCCCATAAAGTCTGCAGTGCTGAACAGTCTTTCAGTGTCTGTACTCATGCAAAGTGCAGAGAGGTAGACTTGAGCGACTACGGCAAGAGTAGGAAAGCCCTTATTGTTCTGATAGTAATTTAGAGCCTGTGCGCTCCATGGAATGGCTGCCTCTGGTACTTACACACTTGAAATACGATCAGATTGTGGCTTTCCTGGTCTACTTTGTTTTCCTTGAGTATTTCAGTGTACATGTTAGGCGAGGAGTCCACTCGTCATCTTCACAGTTTGTCTCTGTGTTGTGTTATCAGTCTTTGCTTGTTCTGCTACGTTGTGATAATCACTGCACTCAGCTGGATGATGTACTTGTATGCTGTATCTGGTTAGTGATGTAAGTTTAAAGTAAAAATGATGTTTTCTTCCCTCACACTTGTAACTTTGCAATTATATTGGCTTCATGGGACATATTGTAAAAACTGCCAAGCTGACAGAATGCTTCCATTTAGTGTGTATTTAGCATCATTAGCCACGTTTACATGCAGCCTAATCCATTAACAATCCGACTAATAGCCTATTCAGAATAGTCTAGTCCAGTTGAGGCTATTCATAGTACATCTGACTGATCGAGGTGGGTAATCCTGTAAATAATATGTTAAATAGAAGAATAATATCCGTGTAAACGCCTGTATCTGATTACATTCCCTATCAGAAAGTTTAAGTACGTTCTGAATGTTCGTCGCATCATAGAGAAAGTTTATACCGTTCAACATGGTGGAGCAGAAACTGGTCTGCAGAGGAGACGAAGTTCATGCTCTGATCTTTAAAAGACGGCGGTGGGACAGACGTCCAGCTTATGTGTCTCGGAACACGACGTCTTCCTCTCGGCCTTCTTTAATAAGGACATGTGAAGGACGTTTTCCTGAGTCTGACATCATTTTAAAGCAATTAAAAACACAAGCACTGCTCACTGCTGCTCATCTCACTCTGACTGGACTCACGTGATGCTGGTTGTCATTGGAACATCTACACTAAGTGGTTCTCTACCCATGCGTGTCATTTTGGATCTGGTTACTTGTAGTGAGCATGTAAACAGAGATTTTTAATCAGATTGTTGAGTAGTGTGAGCGTAAACACCTCCAGTCTTAATCTACAATTGGAATGTAGTCAATCATTGAAAGAAATCTTTGCATGTAAACACAGCCATTGATTGGCTCTCACTATTGTCGCTGATCGCTCTTTTCATCCCCACTCAGAATTGCCTGTTTTTGCAGTATAATTTACAGAAATTGACCATATAGATAGTGAATGTTTTTCCACTCCAAAAAAAGCAATGAAAATTTGATTTTCTCTGATATGGGACCTTTAAATGTAGCAGCTTTACATGAACCAACTTCATAAGGACAGCCGTGACTATTTGAAATATGAGTCTGAGATATATAATAAATATATAATATCTCTCTCTCACCAACACAGCCCGTAGCACAGTCTTTCACTTGTCTCCCCAAGCACAGTCTTTCTGGTGCCAGACGGTGAGAGAAGGTGAAATAAGCCTGTGTTTTGAGAGTACGCTCTTCGTCTGGCCTGCATGTCTGAGAAGGCTGGCTTGAGGACGTTACCCTGTCCCACTTAGACTAGCTTTGTGCAGAAACACATTAAATTCCCAGTTGTTAATGTGTTTCTCTCTCTCTCTCTCTCTCTCTCTCTCTCTCTCTCTCTCTCTCTCTCTCTCTCTCTCCCCCCCTCTCTCTCTCTCTCTCTCTCTCTCTCTCTCTCCTCTCTCTCTCTCTCTCTCTCTCTCTCTCCCCCCCTCTCTCTCTCTCTCTCTCTCTCTCTCCCCCCCTCTCTCTCTCTCTCTCTCTCTCTCCCCCCCCTCTCTCTCTCTCTCTCTCTCTCTCTCTCTCTCTCTCTCTCTCTCTCTCTCTCTCTCCCCCCCCTCTCTCTCTCTCTCTCCCCCTCTCTCTCTCTCTCTCTCTCTCTCTCTCTCTCTCTCTCTCTCTCTCTCTCTCTCTCTCCCCCCCTCTCTCTCTCTCTCTCTCTCTCTCTCCCCCCCCTCTCTCTCTCTCTCTCTCTCTCTCTCTCTCTCTCTCTCTCTCCTCTTGTGTGCCGAGCTTTTCGCACGAGATCACCACTTTAATTGCTATTGACGAGAAAACAGAGGCGACCCTCAGCTTAGCGAGCCGCCGTGCGCTAAGCCCTGCGCCGCAGCCAACTCAAACTCAGGCGCCGCGGTGACATTTACTGCACCGCTTCTATTTACTCCTAGAAAATTTCATTTCGCTAAAGTGCTGGAAATTTTCCTCTCTCATTTTCTCTGTTTTGACAGTAAAAAGGCATAAATAAATACATTAAAGGGGTACGCGTAAGAGCCGAAGCCTCACAAATGCTGAGCTGTGATGTTGTCCAAGTGAAGGAAATGTACTGGAGGCGTACAAACAGAGAACACTCTTTCAGTGCTGTAACTTTTAAAGACCAGCGGCTGTTTTAGATGAGCATGCATGAATATATGAATCTAATAACGAATCCTCCTGGGTGAGAGAGGGAGAGAGAGGCAGAGATGGAGGGGGGAGAAAGCGTAGGGGTCACTACTGACTGCGTGATAGGAAATAATTGCTCCTTGATACCTGCGTTACTCAGCTGCCTTCTCGCATACGCTCCTCTTTTTCTTTTCATCTCCTCGGACTATGGAGGAGAATATTGATGGCTGTTAGGGCTTTGATGTGGACGCATTCGCCCCCTTCTATCCTCTGATCTTGGCCATCTCCCCTTGATTGCGCTTCATCTTCTCTTAAAGTGCTACTTCAGACATCAACTTCCTTTTTTCTCTGGTGAAAGATGGGGACATAAGCAGATGAAAGTGCGGAAAGGAGGCAGGAAAAAGTTCGATGTGATCAGTGGCAGCGGCTGCTGGTGTCGTAGGAAGTTTGAGGTGGTATCTCAGGTTTGTGTTGGTTCTTTTGTGGGAAAGACGAGCGACTGATGATTCTTGCACTGTACTACTCCTCAAACCTGGTCTAACCACTGCCCTGCACATGACACATTGGAGCTAACTCATTATCAGGATTTTCCTGAGTGCAGGGAAAACATTACAATGTGCAGGTTATGGGGGGGAACTGCAGCACCAGGGTTGGGATCCTGTATCAAAACCACTTGAACACAAAGCAAGTCGTACTTACAACCTAGGAGTAGGAACTTTGAAGGAGGACTTGAGATCAGCACAAGGCTCAGAGCACAAAATCTGTCATTTGTACTGAATTTCTTATCCTGTGTGAACTTGTAATAAAAATAGCATTGCACTGCCATTTGCTTTGGAATTTACAGCCTACAGCCAACTTTACTGCATAACTTTTTTCTGTAATTTTGGCTACAGATGCATCGATACCATTTTTTGAGTGCAGGTACACATTTTTTTTAGTGCTCATTGATATCGAGTCCGTTACCACACTGACTTAACCTGTTTAGAATTAAGCATTTGGTGTAAATGTATGCAAAGCCTTGCAATCATGCTGATTTTAAATGATGTGAGTTAGCTAGCTATGCTACATTAGTTACCTTTCATTGAGTATGTTTTATAGTTTTGAACCCCGATCTGTCTCTTATCAACCGCCTCTAGAGCCCAGTGACAGCAGTAATCATAAACACTCGGTCCAGTTGGCGGTGATGTACGCTGGTGGAACATATGGTCTTTCTAAAGGCCTGTCTTATTTAAAATATATATATATATATATATATATATATATATATTATATATATATATATATATATATATATATATATATATATATATATATATATAAAATAAATTATACCTCTTAATTCTGTTCAGTCAGGCTAAAATCACACAGTAAGTCTAGTGCTGGGGGGAAACGTTTAAAGTGACCAGTGACTTTGTGTTTAACCTCCATGGAGTCAGCAGCACTTCTCTCTGTGAGAAGAACCTACTGCACTGCCAGCTTCATTTGTTCATTGGTGCAGCGGAGTACACTTGTGGAGGATGAGTACGAGTAAATGAGCATGGTATCGGCCCAATACCAGTATCGATATTGATGCATCTTTAATTTTGACGTTTTTTAAAATTGAGTTTATGGTAGGATTTTTTTTCTACACTTTAACTAGGATGCTTGATGGTTTGGGTTTTACGTTTGTTACTTTTTCCATTTTTTATTGTACGTTTTAACTGTGTTGATTTTAATTTATGCCTCCTTCTTTGAGGTAAATATTGTGCTTGTCAAGAGTAAAAGTGTGCTTTATAGGAAGAGTGTTCTCATGTGTTGCTATTTGTACATAACACTACGTGTCTCATGTAACTTGCTGTGTGTGTGTGTGTGTGTGTATATATGTATGTATATATATATATGTATGTATATATATATATATATGTAAATAAATATATATGTAAATAAATAAATAAAAATTCACTGGCCAGCCAAAGAAGGTAGCCAGGTAGAGGCCCACCAAACGTTTGTGCCCAGGGGTCAATAACTTGATGATCTGGGCCTGAAAAGGATGCATGACGAATTTCATTTTGCAGCGCTGTCTTTGGCATCTGGAGTTTTCCCTTCTTTAGAGCAATATGAATTCGCTGTATTGTGCCTGACTTCCAGGTGAGGGTGGTCTAGGCCTTCCCAGGCCTCCTTGTAGCTACACCCTAGATATTGTATACGGTGAAAATGGCCTCAAGTATTGTGATGTTATATTTTCAGCATATCGATCGCCTACCTTTAATCAAAGTCTTGAGTCATTTGAGTGAAAGGGGGTGATTGCCGTTGCTCCGGTTCATGTTTACAGCACTTCACTCTGGATGCCTGCTGCAGAGGAAGCAGTATCAGGATTCCAACTGAGCGCTGCAGCTGTGTAATGTTACCACTGAGATTGACAGGTAGACCTATGGACGTGACTAGATTGACATGATGGGGCACAATGCATAGTGTGCTTCTCTCGCTCACACTCTCTCTCTCTCCTCTAATTTCAGCTTCGCTGGCAGCCTGACAGTACCATTGTTCCGTTTTTAAGTGCGGCTGATAGGACATTGGCAAGCTACGAGGCTCTCAGGTTCTCTGGTTTAAAGTGAATATGGAACGTCAGGAATCCGTTTCCACAAAGCCTCCCATTCTCCTCTTCCAGACAGGCCAGTGCTCGCGAGGGGAGACGCAGGGAGAGGTTTGTCATTGACACGGCAGAGCAAGACAAGTACAGAGATGCTCCCTCATTATCTCTCTTCATCCTGCATTCTGCGTCTTTTTCTCTGTCTCTTTTGCTGTATCCAAAGGAAAAACAGACATAATAGGTTCAAGGAAAGCAATTCTGCGCAAGCCAGGATTGGGCGGGAACATTTTTGTCATGCGTGCTCTCACTCGGACTCATTTGGCGTCTGAGAGAGAGGGAGAGCAAGTAGAAACAGATGATAAAAGAATTAAGAAGATTTTAATTTCAGATCAGATGTTTAATGTGTGTTTAATGGTTATGATTCCAAGACAGTGAAATTTAGATTTGATGCTTCTGTTCTCTATTATATTTTGGGGTTTTAAGTTCTTGGCATCTTGTCCTGTTTTTTATGCTTAGAACTCAAGGCGAGAGCACACAACCTCAACACAACATGCTAATAATGGCAGTTGTTTTACATAGAGATCGCAAAGATCTGGTTTAGGGACGACTTTTTGCTACTGTTCTTTTTTTAATGACTGAAAGATTGCCACACATACTCTTTTGTCCAAGAAAATTTCATTAAAACCTCTACGTTTCTGCATAGCTACTGTAAAACCTTTTGGAAGTTTGTGCGTTTTTGAATTTTCCCCTTTCTTTCTCCCCAATTTAGTCGTCTCCAATTCCACCCACTAGTCGGGACTCCCTTTATCACGCGATAGTAGCAGTACTAGGAGGGCGAATGATCGCACAGGCTTCCTCCGACACCTGTGAAGCTCCACCTCATCTTTTTAACCTGTTCAACTCCTTGAGACCACCGGTGGTTCCAAAACGCACTTCGTCATATTCTTCATAACTTTCATATTTCATAAGCTACATTCAGAAGGTGGGGGTCGTATGAGAGCTGTAACTGTCTTCTTTCCAGTCTAATAGATGGGTGATGTAATTTTAAACCCTTATAATAAAAGAAGCTGAACGCACAATTTTTTGTTCTACTGAAAGTCGACCCATTTTTCCACAAATCTGGGCTATAAACTATAAACAGATGGCGTCTCTTCAGTGATCTGCTCTGTAAACATTATTTTTATAAAATAATACAAAGAGCGTCTAAGATTTTTGGCTTTCAGCAGTAAACTGTAAGCATATAGCAATATGTGTATGATCATAAAACACGTTCTGTTAATTTGAGGGGAGCTTTTACAAAAAAAAAGTAAATAAAATTAAATAAAAATTTGCATTTATTTCATGCATTTACTGAATAATTTGCCTTAAGATTGTCATGTAAATTCAGATGGGGAAAAACAAAATATACACTGGAGAATAAGAGGTTAAACAGCTGCTCACGCAACGTCACTGGACAGCCGAACATGCTTGGAGGAAAGCGCCCACCACCAGATCCGTTATGTCAGCTAACAGACGCCTGTGCTGACTAGCAATGTGATGAGGGGGAGACAGGAGGCCATCCTACCCACCCAGAGAGCGAGGCCAATTGTTATTGTGTGCTTTCTGAAAATAAGACCAAATCAGGTAAAAAAAAAAAAAAATACACATACAGCAACATGGATAATAATTTGACAGTGTAGAAAGTTCTGTAATGTCATTTCACTTTGCAGCATGGCCTCCTCAATTCTTCTTTAGTGACTCATTGACTACGACTGGTGACTTCTTTGTGCTCTTAGACTGAGCCACAAGCATTACTATAGGAATGTCTAGCTCTTAGGACCCGGAGACCGTGGGCAAAACAGTAGGTCACTTCTAGCCTTCATAACTTCAGAACGGTTTAAGGTCCAAACATGATCCACATATCAGAACATTCAGCAAACCTGCCCCTAACTGCCCCAAACATGCCGTCATCAAGCTGTGACGCCAGCATCAGTGAGTAATTCAGCTCAGAAAATCACCTAAAATCCTGATATTATTGCTCTGCTGTTTGGCCCTCTTATTCCAACAAAGGGTTAAAACAGTGCCATGATTCACACATCAGATCACTCATCAGACTCTGCCTCACCATCCAGAGCGATTTCATCCACCTGTGACCATCAATCAGCCAGAGATCCAGCTCCAAAACCATCAACCCCCACTCGCTACTGTTATCTCTGCTTTCAGCCTTCGTATTATAAACAAAGGGCTTTCAGTTCACGTTGATTTTGAGTATTAAAATATCTGATATTAAATATGCAACTCAGTTTATAATTAAAAATAAAGCCTGTCTTGCTATGTATCAGTGTTTTTAGCACTCAGCATGAATCCAAGAGGACAGAAAATCAATATAAAAAAAATTACTCATAATAACAAACAGAATGATTCACCATCAAAATTATTGCAGTTTCAGCTCACAGACACTCCAGACTAACAATTTCTGAAAAGATAACAACTGCACTTTTTTCAAGATCTCTATAATTAAAAAAAATACAAAATTTAGCAGTTTTTGATCACAAATGACCAAAATTCATAAAGATATCACATTTCTGTTAGCATTTACACGTCAAACTATGGCATATCAGAGTAGCCCAGGGTCTCCTGAGGATAACAACATGTGTGACTGTCTCATGTAAATACTTTTTGTAATTGTAATTGACCAACAAAAAAATCCCCCCCAAAATTTAGGTTTCTGAGGGCTAATGACCTCTGCACAGGTCTCAAAGTGGATCATAGATGAATCTGAAACTTGGAGCTATTTCTAAGCAACTTCATGTCCCAAAATCATCTGTAAAAACAGTTGTCTAAGTACAGAGTGCATGAAATAGCAGTCCCTCTGCCAAGGTCAAGATGAAAACCCCTTATACTGAGAGGAAATTGGTCTGGATGGTCAGATGTGATCCTGGAATCGCCAAAAAAAGGTCTGCCTTGAATTAGAAGCTCCTGAAACACAGGGGTCACTGTCCATAGTTGAGTAAGCAGTGGGCTTAGAGGCTGTGAGGCAAAAAAGAAGCCCCTTCACCAACATCGGCTCCTTAAATCTGTTCTGAAGAGTCTGGGCGAATGGAACCAAGACTGAGTTATTTCAAACCATCAGCCAGAAGGTTGAATCTTGGATGCAGCTGGGTGTTCCATCAGTGAAGTGTCCCAAGACGCATGTCAAAACTGGTTTGGAAATGGCTAAATCATGCTAAAATTAAGCTTCTAGAATGGCCTTCCCAAAGTCCTGACCTCAGCTCTATCAAGCGTATGTGGACTGTACTGAAAAGTGTGTGCCAGGAAACCAAAGGTGTACTTTAAATCTACCACTTCTGCCAAGTGGAGTGGTCAAAGACCCGACCAAAAAAGAGAGAAGAGCTAAGGGTCAAGCAAGTATAAGGTGTGCTGTACTGTGATATAAAAAAATAAGTTTGAACATCTTCGTTACATTTTGTTGGTTTTCTAAGTGAAAATAAGTTAACACATCCTCAAAAATGTGCCAGAGCTTTTCCACATCCCACATTTAATGTCAGTGTTTACATTTTAGCAAATAAAGAGAGAATGTGGTCACTTATTTTTACTTAGTCATTCATTAGTGATCAGTATGAACATTAGTGAAATTCAGAATATAGTCAAGTCAAATTTATTTATGGCGCCTTTTACAACAGATGTTGTCACAAAGCAGCTTTACCGAGAATCCGGGTCCACGCCCCCAGTGAGCAAGCCTTGGCGACAGTGGCAAGGAAAAACTCCCTCAACAGGAGGAAGAAACCTCGAGAGGAACCAGAGTCAAATAGGGGAACCCACCCTCCTCTGGTCGACACCGGATAACAGCACAGACACAAAACAGTATAAGTGGATACAGTTTAACACCACTGTGCAGAGCGCCGGCCGCATCTCAGGTCAGACCCTCTTAGGACGGGCAGCCGCTCAGCTCAGGGAAAAAGAGGGGGGAATAAGGGGGACAGGTAGTTAGTTCAGTACCAACATTCCCAGATTACCGTAGGACAGATCTGCGCCTTATTATAACAGGAAAACTAATTAACCAAAGGCTCGACTAAACAGGTAAATTTTTAGCCTAGACTTAAAGATGGAGGCTGTGTCTGAGTCCCGAACACAGACTGGTAGGTTGTTCCAAAGCTGGGGGGCTTTGTATGAAAAGGCTCCTCCCCCTGACGTAACTTCATTAATTCCAGGTACTAATAATGAGCAGCACCTTGTGATCTAAGTGGGCGTGTCGGTTGATAGTAGGAAATAAGGTCACTGAGGTACTGAGGAGCATGGAAATTCAGAGCTTTATATGTCAGCAGAAGAATTTTGTACTCAATGGGGAATTTAACTGGCAACCAATGTAAGGTACACAAAATTGGGCTAATGTGGACGAATTTCCTGGTTTTGCTGAGAACTCTGGCTGCAGCGTTCTGGACTAACTGGAGCTTGTTAAGGTTTTGGCTGGAACAACCAGAAAGCAGAGCGTTACAGTAATCTAACCTGGACGTGATGAAGGCGTGAACTAACGTTTCTGCATCCTGTAGCGACAGTGCATTTCTTAATATAGTATTTGACCCCGGCCCTGTGATGGACTGGCGATCTGTGCAGGGTGTATCCTGCCTTGCACCCGATGACAGCTGGGATAGGCTCCAGCACCCCCCGCAACCTAGAAGGACAAGCGGCTCAGAAAGTGTGTGTGTACGTGAGTATTTGACCAGGGCACCCAAATATCTGCCTATGACTGTAGTGTATTGATTATTTGACTTAGGAAATTTTGTCGTGTTTTCAGAAAACCCACAGTAAACTTATGGAAGAACACAAATTACTGAGTTTTATTGGACAAAGTAGTATGTGTTGCGGTCACTTAGTAACAGTAAAAAGAACAGATGCCAAAATCATTGAAATTCCAAGACTTCCAAGACATACAGATCACTTAGAAGTGTATGTAACCCTTTAAAAAAAAAACTGGATGTAAGAATCAGCCAGTTTCCATATTGGTGCATCGTAACTCGACATTCTGCGGACAAAATCTGGGATTTCTGAAAGTAGTGCAGCCCTGTGCACCCCAAACGTAAATGACAACTATGCAAATAGGTACAGCACAACACCCATTGGTTGGCTTTGTTTGTGTTGGATTGGTGCACTCTGGCCTTAAGGGTGTGTTAAGGCGTGGCAGGTTTAGTATGATTAAAACTCTGCTTTGCAGGTAAAAGTGGCCCACATCTTTTTCTTCATATGTGACACAGATGTGTGTCAGTGTGAACAGCAAAAAGGAGAACGAGGCTGCAGCATCAAAGAACAGTTAAAGTTCTGAAAGCAAAGTTGAAAGAATCCGAGGACGCGAACCAAAGAAGTGACCGCACCCTTTTTTTCTGCTCCAACACATTCTGGGTGATGAGCCCAGCTGTCAGTCAGTGAAGCTTCATGATGGCTCCTGTGATGCTGGTGAAGATGAAGCTGATCCTCCGGGAGCGACTGGCGTTCATTGGCGGTCATGATTGTTGACCTCTGGATGAGCCGCGTGACGCTCTGTTCTTTTGCGCATGTGGGTCAGTTTAGGAGCTGATACTGTTCAGACTGATGTCGCATACAGATCACATTTAAAAGTCAGCCATCCGAACTCTGGTTCACACGAAAAGGCAGACCGGGACCCCAGTGAGCAGGTCAGTCTCAGTTCACGTCAAAACAAACTCTGGGCTGTATTGCATTCATGTGTCAAACGAACCGCACCAAAGACTTCTAAAAGAACCAAAGACAGAACGAACCATCGTCTCCTCTCTGCATTACTTCTTTAGTACTTGGAAAAGACGAGTTTCTCATGCTGTTTTGATCTGATCTGCCCAATCAGTCGTGACCTTTTACTCTTAGGACTTTTCTCAGTGTGAACGCTACGCATACCAGAACTAAATGCACCCTAATATCAAAATCTTCCGACGTCCAAAATCCATGATCTCTTTGAAACTACTGAATAATTAGTCTTTGAATAATACGCCTGCCAGTATTGCCATGCTAACTGGCTTGACTGTCTGACGTGTGGAAATGTCCCGACTCCATTGATCAGATTTTTATAAGTCTGGAAGCGATGCTGCATATGAAACCAGCTTTGGAACAGGGACAGGGTTCTGAATGTTCCTTCATGGGCTCAGTTCTACCATTCACTCTTGTGCCTTACTAACTATTGGCAGCCTGAGGACATTAGAGGAATTCATCAATATGAAGGGAAAGGGAGGGTGAGCAATGCATTTGCATTCGTCTTTGTTTTGACTAAGTGGAAATTCAGACAAACTGTCAAGCTGACACGGCTGTAACTAATGAAGAGAAATTAATTGGAATGGATGGGACCCAAAAGAAAGGGAAAAATAGGGGTTGAAAGCAGAAAAAGAAAAGCAAACTAATTACATGCAGGATAATTAGTGAGTGTGTGGCGGTCTGCCAGCGGAGCTCTCTTTAAAGAGGCGTTTTATTGACAGGGAAACTTTCCTCTGTTTTAAGGGAAATGGCTATAATATATTAACGACCATGGGAAGTACAGTATTTTTGGACCCTGAACTTCAGAACAGTTTTATAAGTTCTGGAGTTCTGTAACATAGAGTGATTTGAGCAATCTTGGTTGTCTTCTGTATGTTTAAAACTTACTTTAATTTTGTAAGTGTGACCAAAAGAGTGCAAGGCAATGCTCTGTGATAAGTTTGCACCACAGATTCTTTCTTTATTTATATTTTATTTTTTTTTATTTTTTATTTTTTTAAATATGAAACAAGAATGTGCCTCTCAAAATAAAAACACACCAGTATACCTTTCAAAAAGACAAAATTGATTATTTAAACAAAAGGACAGAAGACATAGATAAGGCTCTTAGAGTTAAATGACAGTATGTAACATCCTTGTATTTTGGAGAGTAGTGTTCAGATCCCTGTTCAGGAAGTAATGGCGATGTTTTAGGCAGCCTTAAAAGTAATAGACTCTCTTTTTCAATATGCTGTAAGTTAAATTAAAATAAAGTACTTTAAATTGTTGCCCTGCGATGGACTGGCGACCTGTCCAGGGTGTGTCCTGCCTTCCGCCCAATGACAGCTGGGATAGGCTCCAGCACCCCACCGCGACCCAGAAGGATAAGCGGGTCAGATGATGTATGTATGTATGTATGTACTTTAAATTGTCCATTCATCCCTTGAGCCCCTGCCCCCTAAATGTTTGTGTGCAGGTCTGACTATTATCTTTTGATTGCAACATAACTAACTAGCCAACTGAATGTATTAGAAAGTTAATCGTTTCCACACATCATGCTGAATATTTACATTTGTTTTAATAACTTGATATCAGCTTATTCTTGCTGCAATCATGTCTAGTTGAAAAAACAAACAAAAACACAATGTTTAGCTACTGTCTATTATCTCATCATGTATTTTGTGGTCATTTCCACTGCTAAGTGAGCCGTACCATGTGTGAGTACCTGTGCTGAATAGCTGAAATGTATGGGTGGAGCAAGTGATGTAACAAAACACTGATTGAATAGTTACAGGATTGTCATATGGTGTCACTGGAAGCAGACGACTATGTTACCAAACAAACACTAGCTAGCCAGAATTGCTGTCTGTGACTCTCACATAAAACCAAGGCTGCATTCGCATTACAAGCCTCATTGCTCAAATCCGATTTTTTGCTCAAATATCCGATCTTTCTGACACGATGGTTCACACTTCAAACCTCACCCTCACAAACTGACCCTCCCAATGATGCTGCTGCATGAACTAAACTAATCAATTTAACCGTTGCTCCACCGGTTTTGTGTACTACAATACCTTATACTAACAATGTTTGCTATCCAGTGTCAACCAGAGGAGGATGGGTTCCCCTTCTGAGTCTTGGTTCCTCTCAAGGTTTCTCCCTCTTGCTCTTAGAGTTCTTCCTTGCCACTGTCACCACTGGCGACGCTCATTGGGTTTGGACCCGGATTTCTTTCTGTATTGCTGAATTTTTTTTTTTTCCTTTTCTGTAAAGCTGCTCTGTGACAATACCTGTTGTAAAAAGCGCTATACAAATAAACTTTACTTACTTACACTTGTTTAGGTAAGCGATACAAATCTGTCATTAATGTGATGAACCGGCGTCCTGAAATGACCCTCATGAGCTCATCCTACTCAGTAACGTCACGTGAATGAATCACGTTCATCATCAGCACAAACTAACGAGCAGAACGAGCTTCGCTGAGAAGATAATTAACTCTGATCAGCTCTCAGCTTTGTTATTAGAGCGAGACGAAGGAGAAAAAGGTGATGAGCTGCTTTTCCACCGTTTACAGGCTTTAACTTCTGTTCGGCGCTGCTGCCATGGTAACGCTGAATCATGGCGCAACGCAGTGGGGGGGAAAAAAGCAAATTAATTCTGATTTGAGCGTCACATTTAAGGTCGCATGGCTACAAATCGGATACGTATCCGATCTAGGACCACATATGAAAGTGGCTCAGGTCAGATTTGAAAAGATCAGATTTGTGTCCACACAGCCCTGAAAACATCAGATCTGTGTCACATTGGGGCAAAAATCAGATTTGTGCCACTTCAACCTGATAATGTGAACGTAGCCAAAATGCAGAGTAAAAAGTGAAAGATTTGATTCGACTGCGCAGCTACTGAAAAACAGATTTTTTACAGATTGCTCTTTTAAAAACTGGTGAGTAGATTACACACGTGGTGGATCTTGATCAGCAGATTGAAATGTCAAAGCCTTTTTTTCTTTGGGAATACTAATTTTCTGGCTCTTCTGAATGTCTGATTCATATTCTGACTGATGTCTGTGAAACTGAGGCTTTTCAGTCTCATGGGCCTGGGCTGCTGAGTCGTCAGCTTTTCCACGCATCTCATATCGACTTTATGACTTTGAGCCATAATTTCGAACATTCAGATCCTTTTATTTTTTGCTTTTACCTCTCCTTTTTGGGGTCAGTAGTCCATTAAAGATTTATAAGGTTGGTAGGTTCTCTTTATCTTTGATCTTAACTCTCTTCTCTTTCTCTGTTTCTCTCTTCCTCTGTCTCCTGTCATTCTCTGTTCTTCTCTGCCTCCTGTCTCTTTTTATCTCTCTCGCTCTCTGTATGAGAAACAGATAGTGAAGCCCGTATGAGTTAAACACTCCCAGGTTTGAATAATATTAGCAGGGTGGAGGGAGCCCTCAGGGGAGCCAAAGAAAACAGCTGGCCGTTATGGATGGCCCGTGAAGGTATGAGTGGGAACGTCATGGAACCGTGGCGTGTGTGAAGAACAAAAGAGCGCTCGTGTCTCGGTGTATACGGCGTGTATCTGCATGTGTGTGGGTCAGTCGTGCTGATGAGTGCCTGAGGACGGCCGTCCGTATGATTAATTGAACGTTGGGTTTGTTTTTCCAGAAGAAGAGAAGCCCCCTGACATCTTATTCTCCATCTGACTACATTTTACATGAGACTTTACATAAACTTTCTCAGAACCTGAACCCCCCCTTCGTCATTGAGAACCCACCCACAAGTCTCCTTCTTCTTTTCCATGTATTCCAGAGGGCCTGACAGATAAGAGAGAGGTGAAAATGCAGAGGGAGGACTGATGAGTGTGGGAGAAAGTGTGAGAGAAGAGGAGGACAGGAGAGGTTTTGGATCTTCAGGTAATACAGATAATCTATTCACGCACTCGTTGTTGAATCTGTTAACATGTTTTCATTTAACACTTTTGAAAAAGCATTTCCAAATGCCAAAATCTTTCTTTTAGCAGCAAAACAGTTCTGCACTAATTGTTTTGAATATCAAGTAAATCTTGATCATTCCTTCACAACACAGTCACATGTTTGGTGAGACATAAAATACAGTTCCTTTGGAACATGGTGCTACATTTAACACGAAACCACAGTGGCTGATAAAGGGACAACAGAACAGCAGTCAATAAATACAAACTATAAAAGCTCATCTGTAACCCTAGGATACAGGATTCTGTTGTGGCCGCCATATTTGGGACCGAATTTCTGGCTTCGCTGCTCCGCACGAACATAACTAGAGGTGAGAGACGGCTAAAATTACTCTCCTTACTGTGGAACAGAAAAAACGTTTCCTCGACAAAGTTGCTAAAATTAGGCTGTGATCCTTATACAGTTTCCCCTGAACTCCTGGTCCCACTTAAACTGGCGGAAAGATACCAAATTTTTGTTTTCCTGACATTTATATTTCTCATACTCAGCCCCTCTCCCTATTCTGAGTCTCTCACAGCATTAAAAAGCACAGACGCCCACCAGGCAGGAGAAAAGAACTCTATCATCATAGGAAGGGTGAGGCCACATCAGCTAATTAACACAGATGTGACCAATGCTGGCCTTTAGATAACTTTAGCTGATGTTATCAGCCGAGAGATAAACAGTCGCCCCCTAACGGAGCTGCAGACAGCCGGTATAACTTTACTCTCTGTTTCTGAGTTAAGTGACGTTTGAATGGAGAAACATAAGCGTTAAATATCAGACTGAATGTCGTGGGTCAGAAAACGACGTCGTGTTTCGACAGACGTGATTCTGTAAGTTTGCTAGCTCAGTTAGTTCAGAGTTCAGCTCCAGTCCTGAAACCCCTGCACTGCATAACTGTGGTTTCCTGGTTAAAATCCCTGATATTATTAGCTAATTAAGCCCTTCTTGAGCCGAACGAGGTGAACAGCAGAGAGAAACACTGAACTGTACAGTGCAGCGGCTCCAAGCCTGGAGTGAAAACACTGAATTAAAGGTCTGTGTGTCTCTCGTCTCTCGGCTTCTGTCGCGTCCTGCAGGTGAATCATTCACAAAGCACAGCAAACTGAAGGCAGTCAATCCCTGATTTGGCCCTAAAAATGGTGGCGTGACAATTATGCTGATGAAAATATGCTGACTGTGTGAGATCGTTCTCTTACATTCTCGGAAGATATCCTTCAACAAGTTTGCACTGAGTTTGCTTTGTATATTCTTACGTGTTTGCAAACACCAGATCATCCACTCACGGTGCGTCCAAAGCACAGATGTTACAAAATGTTCTTCCGCATGTTGCATGCAATTACATGTTTCCACCAGAGAGGGCTCTAGATCCCCAAATCATACAAAGTACAGCTTTAAAAAAATTAATCAAATTAATTTAAATGATAAGGTTGTGATATTGATATTGTCCACAATAAGATGTTACCTTATCAGTTATCATTGGCTCGTCTGTCTGCCTGTTGTCTGTTGATTTGCTCAGTTGGCCATGCTTGCTGTCCCTGGATGTACATTTAGCTGTAAAGTGATTGTGAACCTTACCTTATTTTAAGATGTCACCATTTAAACGCCAGCTTGTTTAGTGAGTCAAGGACACCGTGGGCACAGTCCATAACACCACTTGCAAATATAAAGCCTGTTTCACTCATTTCCCCCTGATTTGCTTGCACAGTGTTTTGTTCTGCTTCAGTAGTGTAGCAGGCTGGGACAGAGGGACGTCAATCATGCTTGCTCATTAGAATATTAGGGCCACACCCAGGCAGTTATCAGATAAATCTGATAGATTTTTTTATGCCATATTTTGTAATATTGTCATCATGTGTTTTCATTCAGACTTTGCAGGATGTTTATTATAACACTAGTTTTAGTATCTAATGTTTAAGTACAAACAAATATTTTAAACTATGTTCCTCTGTGGACCCTAAATTGATGTTTAACCTTGGAGGATGATGCCGTGATGCACATGCCTGTGTTTTGCCTTCGTTGACAACTGTTTTGTGTCTGAATGGCGAAAAAAAAGTCTCAGTCACAGACTTATTTGATAGCTCTTATCAGGCATACCGCAGTGGTTTAGGCCATTACCAGTGGTGATCATTCTGTGTTTGTATTTCAGATTGAATAATTCCTTTTTATCTTGGTATCATTTTTATTCTTGTCTTCAGTGTATTTTCCTGGGTTTGCACCCTCAGTAAAAAGTTTGTCAATGTTGACAGTTTTTCATTTTTGACTTCTTCCTTTATGCTATCTGTTAGCTAAAAGCCAGTAGCGACCCACACACATGCATGTTTTCTAATTTTAGAAGGCCATACATAGACGCGGTGTAGACTGATTACATAATATAGGTTTATACACATTTTATTAGCAAGAAGCTTTAAATAAAAAAAATAAAAATAATAAGTTATGGATTGTTGTGGATTGCAAAAGTTAACTGAAGCTCTGCATTAATGAACCAAAACTGGTTGCTGTGGCATCACTGCAAAGAATTCTTTGGATCCCCTTTATATAAAGGTATAGTAACTGTGACAATAGAGCAATAAGAGGAGTAGCCAGTCGTGGGCTGAAGGTTAGGGAACCAGCCTTGTGACCGGAAGGTCACCGGTTCGATCCCCTCAGCTGACAGTACATGACTGAAGTGCCCTTGAGCAAGACACCTAACCCCCTAGTTGGCTAAAAGTTTCATTTCATTCATTTCAATATATGCTGAGCAAAGGACAATTCAATAGGGGGAAAAAAAATATGCTTAACCTGATTTGCCTGTTAACTGTTTCAGTTAGGGGTGGGTGGGCGGATCGATCCAAATATCAGTACTATCTATACCAGCGTTGATATTGGTATTGGATCGATACTAGTGTGATGGGATCGATACTTCTCTCCTCAACGTTCAATACGCTGCTCTCGTTTCATCAAAAGGTAGGCATGTCTGTGCAAGCACCGCTCCTTTCACATCTTACTTTGCTCCTCCTCCTCCTCCTCCTCCGCTGCTCTGCTGTTTCGTTGTCGTGCTGTCATGTGACTCAGCGGCTCCGAGAGCAGACACTTGTAGGCGGTAGTGAATGAGAGCATAGCAGAAAGAAAGAGAAGCGTCGTGTGGAGATATTTTATGCCTGTAAATGAAAACCTTGCAAACTGTGATGTGTAAAAAGGCAATCCGCTGCTGTGGCAACACCACCAATTTATACAAACATATGAAAAACCATGAAAAAGAGAACTCAGAGCTGCAAAAGAAATGGAGAGAGAGACCTAGACCCCCGGCACAGGGACAGAGGTCACTGGCAGAGTCTTTTAGAGAGGCAAAGAATATCTAGGTAGCTTATGTAGATGTATATTATTGTTATAACCTCTAACTAAAACAGAGTTTCAGTTTTAAATCATTCATTCTCTAGTAATAATTTTGTACACTGTTTATTTTATGAAAAGCCAGAGAAATGCAGTGAAAGAGAGAAATTGTTTTCTTCTTATTTAACTGTTCCTGAACAAAAACCTCAGGCTAAAGGAAAGAAGAATGCAAGTTTTAAAACATTTATTTGTCTCCAGTAGTAATTTTGTGCAGAATTCATGTTTTCAAATTAAGTTCATTACAGTAATAAAAATACTTTTTTATTTGCCTAAAATCTTCAAAAAAAAAAATCACTTAGCGGTCATGAAAATGTATTCAGATTTAGCGTATTGATGATAGATTCACCTCATAAATCATGACGCACTCCTCTCTCCTACATTTAAAGTACATAAGCTGCTTTTATGAGTAAAAAGTATCAGTATCGGCGATGCTGCCCTGTATTCACTTGGTATCGGATTGATACCAAATTGTGCAGTGTTTTACACCACTGCATTCAGTTGCCTTTGTATTTGGGCAAGTACTTGGTTGGATATTAGAGTAGTGTTGTTTTAAATGGCTCCAACCAACATGATCACTTTCAGAAAAGGCTTTTGATAATTTTCTTAACATATGTTTTAAATGCTGTGAATGTTTTTAACATTGCGTATCCCTGTTTCGGTCAGTCAGAGACTTTAGAAAAACCTTAACACGGTGATCCACTACCTCCTACGTCTCTGCCTTCACTTCCCCACTCAAAACCGCCCCCATGGGTCTCCTTCTTCTCCGCGTCCGCCAACGAGCCTGCCAGAGGCGAAGTATGGATGGAAATACGGAGGAAAGACTGATGAGAACAGGAAAAAGTGTGAGAAAGGAGGGGAGTCGTGTGTGGTTAAATCTGTTTTATACATCCAGACCCTCGCTGAGGGTTCGCTTCCCAGTTATTCATCTCTCCTCGTCTGTGGCGATTGCCAGGCCTAACACAGCAACCACACACCATATCGTGAACTAGCTGTCAAAAGTTTGGAGACACCTGGCTTTTCAAAACGTTTTCAGTACAAATAAGCTCCTTCTCCTTATTGGTTTGCATATTTACATATTAAACCATGATACTGTAAAATAATTATTTAGGCAAAACTTACTCTTTATGCAGGGTGTCCCAAAAAATTGACCTCATTTGAGATGTGAATATCTGAGTAACTACATGTCTCAGGCAAACAAAATTAAATAGGCTTCATGTTGAACAATACGAGATTTATTTATCAAAATTCAAACAAGAAATTCAGAGACGTAGATTTTATAACCGATTTCACAGCTTCACAAATGTAATATCTTCCGATACTGGTGATCGTCCAGATCCCTTTGTCCTGCACAGACAGCCTTCCTCTTTGAATGTTTTGTGCCATGTCCAGATCTGCTTTCCAGTTGGTGCATTTTTCTTGAATTTTCTCAAAAATGCCGCTGCACACTCTCATTTGACTGTGTTTGAGCATATTCTAACACACAACATGCCTTTTCATTTCTAGTGAGCGCCATTCTTCAACCTGAAAAAAAACATTATAAATTTAACTTGGTTAGTTTTTACACATTTTGTTAAAATTTTAGATCATTTGCAGAGAATCGGCTGTTATTAGACTACGAAATGATGTAAATTTTTTTGGAACACCTGTATTATGGAAGATACTTATAATGAATATGAAACTGATTGCTAAATACCCACATGAAACAAAATATTGGCAAATGGCTGTTTCATGTTTACCATTGCGGATATTTATTATTTTTCTTTTTTTTACCAAAGTCAAAGTTTATTTATATGGCGCTTTTTACAACAAGTGTTGTCACAAAGCAGCTTTACAGAAAAATCCGTGTCTGAACCCCCATGAGCGTCGCCAATGGCAACAGTGGCAAGGAAAAACTCCCTAAGAGCCAGAGGAAGAAACCTTGAGAGGAACCAAGACTCTGGTCGACACCGGATAGCAAACAGCGTTAGTATAAAATATTTTAATACAAAAATGGGGAAAAACAGGTGAAGCAATGGTTAATTAGATAGTTTGAGTTTATGCAGCAGCAGCATCAGGAGGGTCAGTTCATGCATGTGAGGTTTGCACAGCGTTGTACAGCATGAAGCTCAATGGTGGTTGAAACTCTGGTGATGACTCTAGCAGCTCTGGTGGCTCCCATGTGGCGACTCAGGCAAAAATAAAGGCTCAAATAAAGAGAGAGAGCACGCGAGAGAGAGAAATACAGGACAGGTCTGTTTACGGAGAGATATTAGAGTAATAGTGCAAACAACTGATATTAGCAAAAATGCTTGTGCAAAAAAACTAAAGTAGCTTTGATAATTACTGTGAATATTACTTGAAAAATTTAAAGATTGCATGATGTCACCTCATGTTTGATGAGCAGTTTAGACTTCTGCTGTAGTCGTCTTCTCGCTATGCTATGGGAAACAAGCATACAGTGAAATTGATCACAAACGTCTAATAATAGAAGGTCGATCAAACTCCAGTGAGCCATTTGATCTGTTTCGAACAGATGTTCATGATGATCAGACTCCAAAGGAGATAAAGCGGAGCTACATATGTGAACTATTCCATCAAGTGGATGGAAAAGGTCCACATCAACGTTTCCAGCACGTATTAGTTTTGTCTGTGGGGATCTTGTGAAAGGAGAAAGTTAATTCTGCATGCGAACTGTCCAGAGGTCAAAGCCAAGTCCCAGTGAGCATCTTCTGTTTTCCAGTAATTTGCTGGTTAGCTCAGTTTGCTGGCTGCAAATGAGATTTTATGCACTTAGACCTATTTATGTACTCACATCTTTGTAAGCCCAGAGGTCATTTGGAATTATTGGGTAGTTATCCCTAAAAGAACACTTTGGACTTGGGCTTGCAAGAGCCGCACTTACTGGCAATTTACTGGTTCGCTCAATTTCCTGGCTGGCTGGTAAAGTTTTCCTTGCTGCCAGCCTCTCTTGATCTTGTCTTCCTTTTATATCTTTCTTGTGTCATCCTTCAGGTTTTCTTGGTTACCATTCCAGGGTTGCTCAGTGGGAGGCATGGGTGGATACGCAACTTGGGGACTTTCATTTGAACACATTCCCTGCTCTGGCTGTGTGGTTGTGGAAGCTTCTGGATTGTTCGTTTGCTGTGGGTCATACTTGTTTGATGTCTGGCATTCCCCTCTCTGAGTTCAAAGTCTGACCCTCAGCCCCGGAGCGCTGTTGGGAAATGTTTCTGCACTTACCCAACCCCTGGAGAAATGCTTGGCCAGCGCATTTAAACACATTTTCTTTCGGCCTTGCCAGACTTTCCTCCTCTCTTTCTTTTGGTTTTCTTGGGAGAAGCTGTTATCTCCTTCATCTCCCTACTCATCCTCCTCTCTCTGCCTTTTTTTTCTGTCCTGCTCATTCTCTCCCACATCTCGACCATCCGCTATTCATCCAGTTCGTCCGCTCTTCGTTCCCTGTGTGTGGAATTTCATCCAAAATTCATAACGCAGCACACCCACAACAGGATCTGCAATAAAACACAGCAATGGAATAATAATGAAAAGAACCAGAAGTTAATCCAGCTTTGAAAGGACAGGACCCAGAAGGGCTTTTGTGTAAACAGCGATGTGGTGGTGTTTATAGGTTATTTCCCCGCGTGCGAAAAGGTTACGCACTGCCATTTTCCCTCCGCATTGAGAGCTTGGCATTTCCTCCCAGTCCAGACCACCTGTCCACTAATTGCGGTGACATTTTGGACCGGGGCTGGCCGCTAAAGAATGCCGGAGAATCCGCCGGTCCTTCCAGTGAATGAAAGGATGTCTGATGGTAGTTGCAACATCTTTTCTCCAGGCTGGGTCAGACGTTCTCTGATTGAATAGATAGAAGGTCATCATTGATCATCCATAATTCATTTGGAAGCATTTCTGCCCTGTTTTGAGCCAGTCTGGCACAGTAACTGTGACCATGAGAGAGGATTTCTCTTTTTTTGGTGGAAAAAATGCTTGCTAGTTTATCTGATTCACATCTGGACTGTTCAGGATAAAAGTGTGAATGTCTCGGCTCTCCAAGACTGTGTGCCTCAGGTTGAGCTAAGACTTTTGCACATATTTCCAGGCCGCGTTAAGTTTAATACTAATCCTCGTTCTCTGGGCAGTGCTTGGTTATTACCGCCAAAACACTTTCTTATATTTACATTTAGAATTGTTTGACAACTGGGTACTGGACACTTGACACAGGGTGGCTGGAACCATGGTGGCGAACGGGCATTCGCCCCACCACTTTTCAAAGTACTGCGCCGACGCCCCACTACTTTGAGTTTGGGCCGCGCACATGGAAACCTCGGCTTTCCCTAAACTGCATGAAGTGCTGATCGGCACGAACAGACAGAGTAAAACTGAGCGGCAGAGAATCTCCCTTTCAGCTAGGACGTGCCTTTAGACCTGCCTTGGATGGAGCGGACCTGTCCTACTTTTTCTTTAGTTCAATTTTGACATGCGAAACTCCACCCGAATTGAGGCAGCGCCAAACAGCTGAACCTCTCTAAGGCTATGTAGTTCTTTTGCGCATGCAGGTCAGTTTAGCTGATCTGTATGCGACATTAGTCTGAACAGATAACATTTAAAAGATAATGTAAACAGCCAAACAAAAGCCTAATAGCCTAATTCACGAGGGATTCAACACCAGAGCACTCGTCGTACTGTCTGCACAACCTGCAGCTTAAACATTTCATTCTTTACAAACGATCACACACGTGAGTTTTGCAGCGCTGGTTCACTGCTGTAAATAACGAAAGACCAGCAATGAAATACATTTTTGATTATGGATTTGGTTTGATTATGGATTGTGCAGCAAATTTTTGGCCAAACATCAGTGACCATCAGCAGTTTTACATTGCGTCACTTGGTACTTTTTATTTTATACTATTTTAACGATATGTTTTGCCCCACCACTGTGGCACCACCCCTGACTTCACAGCCCATTTCCATTTGCAGAAGTCCATTAAGGAACGAGGCACTGGAATTTAAGAGTCCGAATGTGGAGAGGGGGTGAAGCTTCTGTGTGTAATAACCTGCATGAACTTGGTAGGCATCGCAATGATGGGCCTAAACCGAAAAGACCAGATGTAGACACGAATTCACTCTTCCCTGAAGCTATCTGCCTCCCCTGTTGACTCTAATACTAGAAACCCACACATGTGGACGGTGCAGCCTTTCAAGCTTTGAACAGGCTTTAAGAAAATTGCTCGTAAACGTTTCTGAGGTGGTTCGTTTGCTGTGAACAACTTGCACAGCAGAATATACCCCAAACCTGTAAGAAGTTAGGAATATCACCTGATATCACCCCCCTTGTCAGGCAAGATGAGCACGCTGTAGTTTACAGTTGAATATTAATGAAGGTGAATTAAATATGAGAGACTGATTGCTTCCACTCAGTTCTCAGCAGAAATGTAACACTCAAATAATGGCATGATTCTCCTTTTACCCCAAGGCCTGGAATCTAATGTCTGCTTGAATCCTCTCAACCGACTGGTTGCTATTCCCCTCCATCCTAGTAGATGCCTTTAAATGCCTTTTCCACTCGTTTGGGTCAAGATGTTTTCTGTTTGTTTTTTTTTTTTCCTTCCTTGTCCCCGATTGTGTGTTTATGGGGCCCATCCTCATATTTCATACTTAAGTGGGCCATTAATTTCCGCATAAAGCTGTAATTCTGCTTTATTGCCGCGATTAGTCCGAGCATGACAGGAGGAATGTGTGCGAAACCGCCAGCTGCTATTGACGAATGGAGCCAGGCGCAGATGAGTGGAGTTAAATGGAGATGAATGGAGCTGGTTATGGTTTGGGGCTCATGAGATTTTGGTTTTAAGGAGATGCCAATGAGCAGAGCTCTGGGTTGTAACGGGCAGTTCAGGATCCAATCTGGGATGCAGAGGGAATAGTTACTTTTTTGTTTGTTTGTTTTATAGTTTTGAAATCGGAAAAAGTGGGTCTTTTCATACACAGTGCAAGCAAAAACTCATTCCACCAGGACAGTGAATTACGTGGCCTTTTCTTGACACATCACTGTTTGAGTCGGTTTTGAGGTCAACTTTTGGATAATGGAAAACATTCTCAACTGTGATTATTTATCCGCCTCTTTTCTTTTCATTACTCCACACAATGCACAACATTATGGACTGTCAACCAAGAAATGCCAGGTTGACTTGCCAAGGAAGGAAAAATGAGGTTTTCTTGTACTTAGAATGACCGGTGTCAGCCTTGATGGAAACATTTTTGAGGTGTGGCAAAATGTGTTTTGAATAGCAACATCAATCAGAGCAACCCTGCCTTCACTCAGCCATTCTCCCCTCATGCATATCAATGTAAAAATGCCAAAAAGAAGCCTGAGGTATAGTCTAGGGGTGAAGAGCAATACAGAAGCATGCGTACATTATCTTTGCTCTAAGATGAAGGAATCTACTGATGTAGTCAATAGTGAAAAGTAATGTATGAACGTCTACGTATACTGTATTGTATGCGGTTAAGCTTCTGGAAACAGTCTAACAATGACTAGCCCTGGAATCTTTTGCATTAGAGTATCTCTTTTTCTTTTCTGATACTGAAACGTTGTATGTTGCCCAGTACCAATTCAGTATTTTTTGCCTTTAAAAATCACTTAGCAGGTAAAAGTGGCCCAAATCTGATTTTCTCACCAAATCTGACTTTTTTGTTTGGCTGTTAACATTATCTTTTAAATGCGATCTGTATCGACATCAGTCTGAACAGATCAGCTCCTAAACTGACCTGCATGTGCAAAAGAACAGAGCTTCATGTGGCTCATCCAGAGGTAAACAGTCATGACGGCCAGCGAACACCAGTCGCACAGGAGCCATCATGAAGCTTCACTGACTGACAGCTGGCCTCATCACCCACAATGTGCAGTTTCGTTCTCTTATGACTGCGTTTGGCTGTTCCGTTCGAAATCTCTTCAAACAGTGGCTGCGATAAGTGCCTTCTAATTTTATGATATAGAAACATCAGCCTAAATGTTTGAGTCACAGCAGCGCAAAATTATGACGAATGTTGAGTTGGACTGACATAAGTCGCATGAATTCCGATCTGGTTGTTCAGACTGAGTCGCGTTGCCGCAGATTGGATACGTATCGGATTTCAGTATCGCAAATTAAAGCATCTTAAATCGGAATTGAAAATGTCAGATGCAGTGTGTTTTTTGCTGTTCACACTGACACACAGACACACATCTGTATCGCATACGGAGAAAAAGATCAGGTTTGGACCACTTTTACCTGCTGTGTGAACAAATCTGATTTTTTTGCCCTAATATGACTCTGATGTTTTCAGGGCTGTGTGGACACAAATCTGATCTTTTCAAACCCAACCTGAGCCACTTTCTCATGTGGTCCTAGATCGAATACGTATCCAATTCATGGCCATGTGACCTTAATGTGATGCTCAGATCGGAATTCATGTGCTTTTTTTTCCCACTGCGCCATCATTCAGCGTTACCATGGCAGCAGCACCGAACAGAAGTTAAAGCCTGTAAACGGTGGAAAAGCAGCTCATCTCACCTTTTTCTCCTTCGTCTCGCTCTAATAATGAAGCTGAGAGCTGATCAGAGTTAATTATCTTCTCAGCGAAGCTCGTTCTGCTCGTTAGTTTGTGCTGATGATGAACGTGATTCATTCACGTGACGTTACTGAGTAGGATGAGCTCATTTGGGTCATTTCAGGACGCCGGTTCGTCACATTAATGACAGATTTGAATCACTTACCTAAACCAGTGTGAACCATCGAGTCAGAGAGATCAGATTTGAGCAAAAAATCGGATTTGAGCAATGAGGCTTGTAATATGAACGTAGCCTTAGATATAAACTGCGCTATTTTAAATTTCTTTGAGTCAACATGAGTCAGAAATTGTAACCCGTTTTCTGTGATGTTTATCCATGTGAAGGTTCTTAGAGCCAGCTGAACATTTTTATTAGTTAGAGGAAAATGAGAATTTTGTCTTTTAAAAGAGAGATGATCTGAATATGACTAGAACATAAACTTAAGGTAAAAAAGATCAGTTTTACTTTAAAGTTGACCTAAAGATCTAAAAGGACGAGCCTCAAACTGCACAAACACACTGTTGCCCTATAGGAAGAATACATAGCCAATAAGTTGAATTATGTAAAACTGCTGCCTTTATTTAAACTATTTCATGAGGAAAAATCCAAGTATGATAAATATGTGCAAAACTAGACATTTTAAGGAATTGTAATGTTAGCATTAGGCTGTTTTCTGTTATCTAAATAATGTGACCCAATTTGTGTTGTGTTACAAACATTTCTATAATATTTCAGGTCAGATTTATTTCAGATTTGGTCCAGTTTGAATAATCGTTCAAAGAGGTAAAGTGAATTCTAGCAGAAATGAATCGACTTGAGATCTTTAGCTCCATCATGACTGGTTAGGCATGTTTGTAAAATAGAGCATGTAAAATTATTGTTTCTAATGAGTTCACTTCAAGGGGAATTCCACAAGTTTTTTAAAATTTCTGCATAATTGCATTGTTAACATGTAAATGAAGTCATGTAGAGTCATTCTAGAGGAAATTACTGAGTCAATGGTGGTGATAGGAACCAGATGTCTGAAGCTTTTAATGCGTCTTTTGGCTCCTTCACAGAAGGTTATTACATGAATATCTGGCTTGAGACAGTGTTTTGAAGGTGGTTTTGAAGATTTTGGCCTAAAACAATTTTTTTTTTTAATTCTGATAATGGTGGCAAGGTACATGCGGGGTGTTGTGAGACAAAAAATGTATTTTTTGGTTTTACTGGTATCAACAACACACGTAAAACCCCAGACAACATGTGAGGGTTCACTGGTTGTTTTTGATAGTAAACAAAATGGTTATATTTGGGACATTCTACAGAAACATCCATTTTTGTGTCCCTAGCATTTACAGATATATTATACTAGACAAACATATTAGGGTTACAATTTATTTATATTTTAAAATAAAACTATGTTATTTTAACAATTACACCTTCTTGACCTTCTATTTAGCAATATTGGTTTTTAAATCAATCATATAGAATTCCAAACACCCCAGAAGAGCTCGTCCCCACAGTCATGTGTAAAGGCTGAGGCCATATTTTGAAGTAAAAAACATGTTTTTCTGCAATTTTAGCTGCAATAATCTATACATGACTATGAAATATTTGAATTAAATAACAAAGAAAACAAATAAATATTATAAAATGTATAATGAAAGTTGTGGTCCCCAGGAGTCGTGTCACTGGTGTTACTGCGTAACAAAAAATATCTTATTTTGAAATAAAAGTCACACTGATGACATCACTCCTTTTACCTGTTTTCTGAGGATCTATGAAGAAAAGCACATGGTGAGTCCACTGTGTCTTTCAGTTATCAAAGATTTTGTCGTTTAGCTCATGATTTCATATGAAGCTTTTAGCTGAAGTCACTGGTGTGACCGACTTTATTCTGAGGTAATGGTGAAAAAATGGAACACAAATGGATTAAATTCCATATTTTAGTGGATTTTCCATGATTGACAACATGTGGTTTGATGTTCTGTAGCAGACATTTAGTAAAATGCATTTTTCATTAAAAATGTCTCTGGTGTTCTCTTTATGTGGAACACCAATGAGGATCAGTAACACCAGTGAGTCCTATGGTCTTAACACGTTGGTTGAATTTGCCTTTTAAATTAATTTAAAATAAAATCCCTTCATGTGCTCCAAAGAGTAGAATTTTGGCAGGTCATTTTCTTATTAGAATAAGTTTCGCTTTGGCTCAAATAAAGTTTTGATTATTCATGAAATGAGGGATAAATTACTGAAGGGTGGTGTGTACATATACACGCGTTCCTCAACTGAAAGACCAGGGTTTGAGTGACTTTTATGTGCATTAAATTATTTTTTCCCCTTTTTCGATGACCACCATTCTTAGTCGTAGCTTTTGGGAGTTAAATGCACCTAATGTTCTCCTGGCACCTGAGGAGTTTTCAAAACAGCCCTGTTCCATTTCAGTGATAGATGCTGGGAATGGAAAATAAGCATTAATCTGTGTGTCAGGTTGCGCATATCCACCTTGATCTGGACCGTCTATTCCTGCAATCTTGTCCTCATACCACTTTTAAGCTTTTGCACAAGCTAGCATTTCACAGCTTTCCTTTCCTCACTTTCTCGCTCTCTCTTTGTCCCCATCCCACCCTTCCTCCATAATCGGGTGCTCTTTGGCAATCCGAGCGTGTCTGCGCTGTATTGTGTTTGGTTAAGTCGTGTTTAAACACTCATAACCCTTCCTGCGCTTTTCCCCTTTAATCTCCTCTGATAATAGCCTGATTAGCATCTCCGCCAATAACAAAAGAGGCTTTTAAACAAGCCGGTCACATCCACACGCACACCCGCTGCCCGCCGGGGAGAGAATTAGATAAGCGTACAAAACAAAAGCGCCAATCTACCAGCCCCCAAATTCTATTAAGTTTAAGCAGAGGAGTTAAAAAAAAAAACCTAGTGTTACATAATTGAGGTAATTACTGTAGTAGGGGCCTGATAAGGAGGGACAAGGCAGAGCTGATAAAATCTACAGCACATTTTTGGCATTCATTGCTGGTTTCCCCAAGTTACAGCTGCTTTGATCTTTCTGCCCTCAATAAGGAGCATATATCATGTTGAAGATGTCTAATTAGAAATGCACTGTGTTTTAATAGATTGGGTTTGGTGAGTCTGTTATTCTACTGCATTACAGCACTGTTTTATTGCAGTACATGCCTGGTAATGTTACTATATAGATAGATATACATTTTATATCCCATATATATATACAGGGTGTTCCAAAGAAATTGACATTTTCGTAGTCTAATAATTCTCCCTCAAATGACCTCAAATTTGAACAAAATGTGTAAAAACTAACCCAGTTAAATTTTTAATGGTTTTCAGGTTGAAGAACGGCGTTCACTAGAAATGAAGAGGCGTTTTGTGTGTTAGAATATGCTCAAACACAGTCAAATGAGAGTGTGCAGCGGCATTTTCGAGAAAATTCAATAAAAACGCACCAACTGGAAAGCAGATCTGGACATGGCACAAAACATTCAAAGAGGAAGGCTGTCTGTGCAGGACAGAGGGATCTGGACGACCACCAGTATCAGAAGATATTACATTTGTGAAGCTGTGAAATCGGTTATTAAATCTACATCCCTCTGAATTTCTTGTTAGAATTTTGATAAATAAATCTTGTATTGTTCAACATGAAGCCTGTTTAATTTCATTTGCCAGGACATGTAGTTACTCAGATATTCACATCTCAAATGATGTCAATTTTTTGGGCCACCCTGTGTGTGTGTATGTATATATGTGTGTATATATATATATATATATATATATATATATATATATATATATATATATATATATATATATATATATATATATATATATATATATCTATCTATCTCCTATACTTATGTTCTCATATCTAATGACACTTCTACTAGACATTTACTATTAAGCCACATTCATAATAGGACTTTGCTGTTTGTGTCTTGTTTAAATTATAAAGTGTAATTTGTATAATTTGGATGTTAAACTTTTGATTTTAAAAAATATTACACGTTGTCCTCAGTGATTAGTATTTTTGCACAGTGTAACAGGAAATGTTAACTTGACACTAGTGAAAAGTCATGGTGATCTTGGCTGATTCCAGCTGTGCATCCCTAGTTAAGAATATCAAATGTAATTCCTAGACACGTTTAAAATTCATGCTGTCTCAATTTTGAATCTTCAGAGCTGCTATATAAAGGATCGCCCCTTTAGAAGTCAGTGCAGCTAAAAACGGATGTGCAGTTATCCAGTGATGTGGATTCGCATGTCAGATCAAAGTTTAACCAAAAGTGAAGTTTTAAATGTAATTATCCCAAAGTTTTGTCATTTTGCTTGCTAAATGTTGTCATAATGCTAGTGTGACTGGGTCTCATTGGCTTATTTCACAGGCCATTCGTTTGTGTTTCACTTGGCCTTAATCAGTGGTGGACGAAGTACACAAACCCTGTACTTGAGTTAGAGATACCCAAGGTAAAATATTACTCCAGTAAAAGTAGAAGTTCCTCCGTTTAGACCTCCACTTGAGGAAAAGTGCTAAGTATTTGTTTTTTATATATATATATATATATATATGTATATATATATATATATATATATATATCTCATTAACTCATTTTAGGTGAAAATACTCCAGTGTCTCTCTTGGTAAACCAGTCTTTTAATAGAATGTCATTAATTAGTGACGCTGATGTCTATTAAAATTATCATAAGCACAAAACACTGAAGGCAAACAGTTTCCATCAGGTAGAACTGAGTGGCTCTGAAATCACTTTTTACAAACAAGCAAAGTTTCAGTTTAAGATTTATTTAACTTAGTTACAAGTTTAAGTTTAATAAAAACTTTAAACTCAGGTTCACAAATGAGTTTCCTTTACTAAACTGCATCTGTAGGTCTCTGTTCATAAACATAAACTAGCCAAAACTAATTTACTATAAAATGAAATATTGTTTGTATAAATTCAGAAAAAGACACGTCAGTCACAACTGCATATGAGTACATATTTCTATATTGTGGTCTGTTTACACAAAGTTAGGTTAGTTCATCACTTATGTTGAATAGACTCTCCCAAAATTTTACGCTGCTGCACTGACGTTGAACCGTGTGCTGCACTGGGTCGGTATGACCAACAGGTCAAAACAAGCTCAAAACTAAGTGACCGCTGTGCCCTGATTGGTGTTCTTGCTTTGCGCTTCCCTTCGTTTTGACATGTTATGTTTTTATACACACATAAACCAAAAGGAACGACAGATTTCTCATAATGTAGTGAGTAAAAAGTGAGATATTTGACTTTGAAATGTAGTGGAGTGAAAGTAAAAAGTCGCCCAATATGGAAATACTTCAGTACAGATACATAAAAAACTACTTAAGCACAGAAATGAATTACATTTACTTCATGACTGTCCACCGCTGGCCTTAATTAACCACTGATACTACTTGTATCAAAGCTCCACCATCCAGTCTCCTACAGACTGGCCTTCCTCTTTTGAGTCTTGGTCTGTCTCCGTTGCTCCCTAATGCTCTTGGAGTTTTTCCTGTTGTAGCCATCTGTTGTAAAAAGCACTATATAAATGGAATTAAATTCAATTGAATGGTACATTGTGGTGATTCCATTAAGTCCTTCTTATATAGTTGCGTCATGCTCTTTTGAAGTGTAAATGCAAACTTTACCCAGCAGATGTAGCAAGCACTGCTTAACTTGTTTAAAAAAACCCTGATCTCCAGCACAGCACGCCTGTGTATTATTAAGCAGTGCATATATACAGCTATAACTACATATTCATTAATGATGCTCTCAGTGTGGGTTTTGGCTACGGGGGGTCCTAATGCCTTCACAATACGTATTAATCCCATCTAAAACTACTCACAGTGGGGACCTAATTGGATTTGGATATTTCTGTTCAGCTGTGAAAGTGAACGAAGACATGACAGGAGGAGGGAAGGATGGAGGGATGGGGATTAGAGGAGAGGGAAAGGGAGAGAGACACTGACTCATTGCATATGACTGAGTCGCTTATAGCGGCTAAGTCGCTGAGGAATAGCGGGATAGCTGGTCGAATAAAAGTCCGGTTGAAGATTATTTGCGAGCTCTGGTGATAACAGATGGCAAGAATCCATTAGGCTCAATAATGTTTTTAAAAATACTATTTTTAGAAAATTCTTATTTAAAAATCTGCAGGTTCATGCAGTGTGAGTCTTCCTCTTCGTCACCTTCATCCTCTTTGCGGAGTCCATCCCCTCCTTCTCTGCTTAAGCTCTATCACAGTATGACTGAGCAGATCCTTGAGCTCTCAGAGGAGCTGAGTTTGAACAAAACCTCAGTCTCCAGCACTTCTGTGTTCAGCAGTACTGTAGGAAAAAAGATCTTGGCTCTGATTCTGAGACACATTCTGATTTTTCCCCCACATATCCAGGTTGTGTCGTGTCTGCAGATGTAAATTTTCCAACGTAGTCCAAGAAAAGTAGAAAAGGAGTCTTTTTTTCATGTGGATTCGTATCTGTACTGATACCTTTTTTCATGTCAGAGAAATTTCACAGTAAGCTTTTCTTTAGAGAATATATTTTCTGGGGAAGATGAAAATCCCTGGGTGCCTTTATTGAGGGCTGAATGTGGATGTACTGCAGGTTGGTGATGGACCTCTGAAGTTGTACATCATTCTGTAGTCTATGTCATGCCCATATTAGGAGATCTGGGTCTAGGCAGATTTTTCTGTAAGAGAAATGAACAGCGTTTTTAAAAATCATTGCCATCATGTAACTCTTAACATGTGCACTCTCAGAAATAAAGGTTCTAAACCATCACTGGGTCAGTTCCCCTCTTGTCACTGGGGTGGGACCCTCAAGGGTCCATCTCAGTACCTTTAGTCAGGGAACATAACTGAACCATAATCCACTGAAATGATATGTTCTAAGCTGTACTGACTCCACACACCCCGTCTCGTCTCCAGGCTTTTATTTTACTGTTCTGTTTTAAAACATTCGGTTATGAAAAGGTACAAATAGGAACTTTTCACCTGGAGAAACTTATTTAAGGTTCACAATCAGACCTTAAAACCACTGTTGTACCTTTTGAGGGAACGTTTATTTGTACCTTGATGAATGAGAAATGTACCTGAACAGAACCTTTATTTCTAACGGTGTGGTAAACAGAAAGGTTCCAAACCTTCCAAACTGTTTTGTCCTACATTTTTTCCCCAGAATGTCACTGGATCCTCTGAATTACAAGGTTGTTTATTTCATTAAGCCTTTCGTTATCCACCCCAGAGAAATCAGCTTATATCCGGAGTTCCTTTATATCAGGGGGGTCTAACTCAAGCAGTGAAAGGGCCATATTAAAAAATCTCAACTAACTTGTGGGCCAGAAGGAAAAAAAGTTTTTATTTCATTTTAATTAACGTGCTATAATCCCAACTGGCCATTTGTAACATGACAGAATGACAGACGCTCGCGGGTAAAAAGTGAATGAGAGGAATCCAGAAAGGGCAAAATACACAAAAACACAAACATAACCAGGTCAACAAGCAGGGCAAAACAGGTCAGATCAGGAATAAACAGTCAGAAATAACGCTCAGTAGTTCTGTGGAAAGACGCAATACCTCGCAATGAAACTATCTACAAGCCCAGGCTTTAAACTAAACTAATCAGAGAAGAACAGGTGATACAAATCAGTACACTGGGGAACTGGAGCGCTGGTTGGAGCGCGAGAGTGAGGCTGGCGTCACGTGATCTCCCAGGGGATTCTGGGAGATTGAGTCCAAAGAGAGTTCAGAGCCACAGGGAGTCGTGACACCAGTGTTTATTCAAAATATGCAAAACGTCAACAGTAAAATACAGACACTTGTAGTAAACCCTGAATGGACACTTGAAATATTAAAAGTTTGAACGTCCCCAGGAGCTCAGTCTTTTAAACCTACCTATCTGCCTGAACTAGACTCCTGGCATCCTTTCATTGCTGCACCATCATTAAGACTTGGGCTCAGTTTCTGAGCTGCTGAACTGACGTTAGACATTTATATTGGTTAAACTGCAGCTGGCATGCATTTTGGTGATATGACTGATGTGGAATTGTGTAGAATTGTGGTGTAACCACTGTCCCATAGACTGCTGATGGGGTAGGAGAGCTGAAGCGCACATTACATTGCAGTGCATGCTGGGGACTGTAGTGCAGCGCTTTGTGAAGCAGGCTAATATTAATAGAATATTAAAATACTTCCGCGGGCCTTGTGTCTGACGCATGGGCTTTATATGGTTATACGGCAGCTACAGAACGAGGACGTGACAGTGGGTGTGTGACTGAATAAGTGAGTGATAATCAAGTTGGGGAATAAACAAGTGAGTCTTATTGAATAAGTGAGTGCTGAGTATGATAATCAGAAAATGAGTGGATGATTAAGTTGAGTACATTATTGAGTAAATTACTTTAACTGGTGAGTGACAGAGTGGTTAAATGAGTAAGTGAATGAGTTGGTGATAAGTGATGAAGCGCTGATAAGGTAAACTAGTTGGTGAGTGAGACGACAATAGTTGTGTGAGTGAACTGGTTAGGAAGGAAGTGAAAGAGTAAATTTCGTTGGTGAAGGAGTGAATGACAGGTTTAGTGAGTGAATGAATGAGAGTGAGTGAGTGGTTTAGTGAGAAAGGGAATGAGTAAATTAGTTGGGTGAGTGAGTGAATCAGAGTGAGTAAATTGGTAAATAAGTGAATGAGTGGTTTAGTGAGTGAGGATTTGAATGTGTAAATTCATTATTTAATGAGTGTGAATGAGAGGGTCAGTGGTTTAATGAGTGAGTGAACTAGTGAGGAAGGAAGTGAAAGAGTAAATTGGGTTAGTGAAAGACTGAATGAGTGGTTTAGTGAGTAATTATTGCATGAGTGAAAGAGTGCATTTGATGAGTGACATTGTGAATGGATGAGTGGGTGAGTGAGAGAATGAGAGAGTCAGTGGTTTAATGAGTGAGTGAAAGAATAGTTGTGTGAGTGAACTAGTTAGGAAGGAAGTGAAAGAGTAAATTGCGTTAGTGAAGGAGTGAATGACAGGTTTAGTGAGTGGGTGAAATGAGAGAGTGAGTAGTTTAGTGAGAAAGGGAATGAGTGAATTAGTTGGGTGAGTGAGTGAATCAGAGAGTGAGTAAATTGGTAAATAAGTGAATGAGTGGTTTAGCGAGTGAGGATTTAAATTAGTAAATTTATTATTTGATGAGTGAGTGAACTAAGTCAAGTCAAATTTATTTATATGGCGCCTTTTACAACAGATGTTGTCACAAAGCAGCTTTACAGAGAATCCGGGTCCACGCCCCCAGTGAGCAAGCCTTGGCGACAGTGGCAAGGAAAAACTCCCTCAACAGGAGGAAGAAACCTCGAGAGGAACCAGACTCAAAAGGGGAACCCATCCTCCTCTGGTCGACACCGGATAACAGCACAGACACAAAACAGTATAAGTGGATACAGTTTAACACCACTGTGCAGAGCGCCGGCCGCATCAGTCACGTCAGACCCTCTTAGGACAGGCAGCCGCTCAGCTCAGGGAAAGAGAGGGGGAGGGGGAAAGAGGGGGGATGGGGGGGGTTAAGAGGGACATAGTTAGGAAAACAAATTAACCAAAGGCTCGACTAAACAGGTACGTTTTTAGCCTAGACTTAAAGATGGAGGCTGTGTCTGAGTCCCGAACACAGACTGGTGGGCTATTCCAAAGCTGGGGGGCGTGGTATGAAAAGGCTCCTCCCCCTGACGTAACTTTATTAATTCTAGGTACTAATAATGAGCAGCACCTTGTGATCTAAGTGGGCGTGTTGGTTGATAGTAGGAAATAAGGTCACTGAGGTACTGAGGATCAAGGCCATTCAGAGCTTTATACGTGAGGAGAAGAATTTTGTACTCAGTGCGGAATTTAACTGGCAACCAATGTAAGGTACACAAAATTGGGCTAATGTGGTCAAATTTCCTGGTTTTGCTGAGAACTCTGGCTGCAGCGTTCTGGACTAACTGAAGCTTGTTAAGGTTTTGGCTGGAACAACCAGAAAGCAGAGCGTTACAGTAATCTAACCTGGACGTGATGAAGGCGTGAACTAACGTTTCTGCACCCTGTAGCGACAGTGCATTTCTTAATTTAGCGATGTTACGCAGGTGGAGGAAAGCTATTCTGGTAATATATTACTAATGAGGAAGGAAGTGAAAGAGTAAATTGTTAGTGAAGGAGTGAATGAGAGTGAGTGGTTTAGTGAGAAAGGAAATGAATTAGTTGAGTGAGTGAATGATTGAGAGTGAGTAAATTGGTAAATAAGTGAATGAGTGGTTTAGCGAGTGAGGAATTGAATGAGTAAATTCATTATTTAATGAGTGAGTGAATGAGAGGGTCAGTGGGTTAATGAGTGAGTGAACTAGTGAGGAAGGAAGTGAGAGAGTAAATTACGTCAGTGAAGGACTGAATGCGTGCATTTGATGAGTGGGTGAGAGGGAGTGAATGGCCTGCTGTCAGAGGTGCAGTGGAAGAAGAACAGAAAACCCAAAAGAGAAGTCCAGAGAGGGAAGAACCGAATGTAGAGAGGAAAAGTGGAGGAGTAGCCTCATAGGACGCAGGCCTGGGAGGAGGCAGATAGGACTTTTTTCCGCTTTCATATCATCTTAATAGCGTCCAGTGGGTCCATAGGGCCCACATGTCTATATGCAGAATCTCTTAAACTCACAGCACAGCAGAAATCCATACTCGGCCACTTGGGCTTTTTCCTTCTTTATGCAGGCCGTGTGCAATGAAGCTGTATACGGGTTTTTTTTAGGTCATGGGTTGTGCAACTCGCTCCCTATGGTGCCCAGAAAACTGCTCATAGCAGCATTGTTCAAACCCATCGGTTTACCCACAGATGCAGCTTCATTCTCAGAATAGGCGTAGACAGAAGTGTTTGGCAGGCCTGGGAAGACACAGAGAGTGGTGTTGGTTTAATGGTTCAAGTGTTGCATAAGTGTAAAGTGTACACACCCCGTACTCAATGAATGAATGAATGAGTGATGCATTTTTCGCCCATTTCATTCCAGCATAGGCAGCGCATTCTGTTTAATCTTCATGGGCGGACAAGTAAATGAGTCATTGCTGCATTAGATCAAATGTTTCTGCTTTTAATTCCTCACTTCAAGCCTCTTTCATCTCACCGTCCTGTGTTATTTAGTACGCCACACATCCCTCTCTCCCCACTCTTCAAAGCGATCTCACCAGTGCACATTTCATAATGACTAGCACAAGCAAAACTGTATGAGAAGTTATGAACTGTGAAGCTTGCAGTCATCGATTTTCTTGCCGCCTCATTTGTATTAAGTCCAGTGCAATCACTACAACTCATTCTAATTCCTATTAATGGTTTGTAGGTCTGTCAGTATTGATTATATTAGTTATTGAGCAATTTTGACCACTAATTGAGTAATCAGAGTTTTTAAAAAAGGCCAAACAACACAAATTGACTTAATAGAACAGTAACAAATCATACACAACCTTTCAAAGAGAAAATTATAATTACTGGTAAAAGATAAACTTTAAAAAGACTTAAATATAAAAAAAGACTTAAAAAATTATAAAAACACTGACAAAAATGTACATAGAATTTAGTGTAGCCTTTTAACCTCTTGCAAAGTTCTCCTCAGCCTTCATTAGGAACTAAAGATATAAATAATATATATAAAATGTATAAAATATAAGATGGTAAACAGTTGGATTATTACAAAAAATCAGCTAGAAAAAAATATTTTTCAATGATTAAAAATAAAACACAAATAATTTTTTCAGTGTCGCATAAAAACAAAACATATACCTAACAGAAAATTACACAGACGCCTCTAAAAAAATATAATACCAGATCTGTCAGTATTTAATTTGTCCACTCTTTACTTTTATTCGTTCTACTGCCACTTTACCCCTTTTATCCTTCCAGTCTTAAAACCATCCAGTTACAGTTGTCTTCCCAACAAAAGCTGTTCTCTGAGGTGTCACTGACATTGTGTGAGATCTGGTCGACCACCGACTGTCACCATCAGATAAACAGCACTTAAAGCTTTCATCTCTGAGAGAGAGGAGAAAATCAAGCTGCTTCAGATCTGAAAACATCTACAGGTGTTTCTGTCCATCCTTCCACTGTGAGAAGACGACTCAGCGCTGTGGGTCTGAAAGGATGTGTAGCTGTCAAGAAGAACCTCACTGAGAAAAGTAAATAGGCAAAAAATAACATTTGAACTCGAAAACCAAGAACATGTGAAGTTTTATGGACTGATTTTGACTGAGACTAAATTTAAAATTGGGTTGTGAAAAGCAGAAAATGCAGCCAACCTGTAAGACTGAACCTCGGAGGCGTGGAAAAATACGTCTGCCGATTTATTTGAAAAACTGTAAAGAAATCTTAGGAAATGAATGGAAACTTTACCAAAGACTAAATGCTGGAAAACTGAAAAAAACCTGTTGAGGTTTCAGTGTAATTTTCTGTTAAACGGTCACGTGCAAAAGTTTGAACACTCCTCATTTTTGATAACTTACCACATCCTCTAAAGTCCATGTGTCAAACACAAGGCCAGATCAGGCCCGCCACACAATCCTATCCGGCCTACAAAAGTATTTTGATTTTCTATCAATATTAGCCTGTTTCACATTGCGCTGCACTACAGTCCCCAGCATGCACTGCAACATAATGTGCGCTCTGACTCTCCTACCCCAACTACAGTCTGTGAGACAGCAGTTACACCTTAATTCTACACAATTCTGTGCAATTCCACACCAGTCATATCAACCAAAATGCATTTCAGAACACTTAACACTTAACATCAGCTCATCAGTTTGGAAATTGAGCCCAAGTCTTAATAACTTGCAGCAAAGAAATAGGTCGTTTTTTAAGCCTGAGCTCCTGGGAACATTTAAATTTTGAATATTTTAAGTGTCCATGTAATATTTTAAGGTCTACTACAAGCGTCTGTACTTTACTGTTGAAGTTTTTGTGTATTTTGAATAAACAATGGCCAGTTCAGGTTACAGCACTATATATATATATATATATATATATATATATATATATATATATATATATATATATATATAAATAAAATATGAATGAGTGGGTGAGGCAATTATATATATATGTATATAAAATTAATTAATTATATATATAATTTTCCCTGGCCCACAGATTTGATGAGATTTTTTTATTATGGCCCTTGTACTGGTTGAGTTTGACACCCCTGCTCTAAAGGGAACCTGTATTCACTGAGTGTTTTTATTAGACATGTACACCTGCTCATTCATGCAATGCACTGTTTCACAAAGCAAACTCATCTCAAACTGATTTCATGACCATGACAATAAGTTCAGTGTTCTTCAGTGGCCCCTCCCCATCACTGGATCTCAATTCAATAGAACACCATTCGGATGTGTTAGAACGAGAGCATGAAAGAGCACCTGAGAAATTGTGTTCCTAATGAAGTGCATGGTAAGTGTAAATATGATATTGATGCACACTTTGTTTATTGACTCTGTTTATATTGGAAAAAAATAAAACATGAAATATACAATGTCCCATTACTTTTACACAAGCCAAATTTTATGCTTGCTTTTCTTTTCCCCAGTATGTTAAATTCAGCTAGCAAATGGTAATTGTGCATACAAATGCATAATTTATATTTTTTCTAATTTTTTTTTATCTGTTTTCTGTTTTGTTCATGTAAACTCAGCAAACAAATAAAGTGTGCGTTACTATTTGCAGAAAAATGCCATTTATAAGTTGTTCCGTGTAGAGAACGTGTTAACTTGGTTTCTCTTAGAAAATCATCTAATTGCGTCCGGCACGTCCAGCTGTTTTGAATGGAAATTAAGTAAAGGAAAGTGTGGATTTCTGCACTACTGTATATCTGGAGATGCTTCTAGCATTACAGAAGAATGTATTGTTTTTGTCTGCAGGGTTAGAAATGCAGTAAATTGAATAAAATGTGGATATTTTAGCTCAGCAGCCTTAAACTTTAAATGTTCTGTTCTTTTTTTGGAGTACAATAAATGTGCAATCAAATGTTTTGAATTATCCATCAAATCTCAGTGGTGGACAGTAACTGAGTAAATGTAATTCATTTCTGTACTTAAGTAGTTTTTTTGTGTATCTGTACTGAGGTTTTTCCATTTTTGGTGACTTTTTACTTTCACTCCACTACATTTCAAAGTCAAATATCTCACTTTTTACTCCACTACATTATGAGAAATCTGTCGTTCCTTTTGGTTTGTGTGTGTATAAAAACGTAACATGTCAAAACAAAAGAAGCGCGAAGCAAAAACACCAATCAGGGCACAGCGCACTTTGTTTTGAGCTTGTTTTGACCTGTTGGTCATACCGACCCAGTGCAGCACACGGTTCAACATCAGTGCAGCAGCGTAAAATTTTGGGAGAGTCTATTCAACATAAATGATGAACTAATCTAACTTTGTGTAAACAGACCACAGTATAGAAATATGTACTCATATGCAGTTGTGACTGACGTGTCTTTTTTCTGAATTTATACAAACAATATTTCATTTTATAGTAAATTAGTTTTGGCTAGTTTATGTTTATGAACAGAGACCTACAGATGCAGTTTAGTAAAGGAAACTCATTTGTGAATCTGAGTTTAAAGTTTTTATTAAACTTGTAAGTGAGTTGCAAATAAATCTTAAACTGAAACTTTGCTTGTTTGTAAAAAGTGATTTCAGAGCCACTCAGTTCTACCTGATGGAAACTGTTTGCCTTCAGTGTTTTGTGCTTATGATCATTTTAATAGACATCAGCGTCACTAATTAATGACATTCTATTAAAAGACTGGTTTACCAAGAGTGACACTGGAGTATTTTCACCTAAAATGAGTTAATGAAGCAGAGTCTTGTTACAAAAATGATAATAGGATATCAAAGCCATAATTAATCTTTTAGTACTTTTACTTTCAACACTTAAGTACATTTGAAGGCAAATACTTTAGTACTTTTACTCAAGTGGAGGTCTAAAGGGAGGAACTTCTACTTTTACTGGAGTAATATTTTACCTTGGGTATCTCTACTTTAACTCAAGTACAGGGTTTGTGTACTTCATCCACCACTGTCAAATCTAGGTAATTCTTTTAACAGTTATCTGCATACACTGAATTTATGATATCATTGCGCACCCCTAATGTGATTCTTAGGCATTTCGTAGGCCTGCATTTTGCAGTGGCCATAGAAGTACATTCATAGCCATTGGACATGCCCGTATTCCGTGTCTGATTAATTCGACAGATTGTCTGATAATTTCTACTCAGCAAAGAAGCTTCCCATGACTTATTTCCCTTCTATCATATTGCAGTTTCATCAAGGAGGTCAGTATAATTGATTATTTCCTAATTCTTTGTAAGACTGGTTGCCCTCTCTCTGGCCTCTGCAGAAATAGCTTGTGGTCTGCATAGCTAGCCCTGATTTAATGACACTTGTCTTGTCTGTGTGAGCATTAAAGTAGCAGAATTGTCTTGCTCAGGTAATGGGGGTCTCATCATTACTGCGGACAGGTAAAACTGCACGTCTCGCCAGACCCACCATTAAAAAAGGACCTGATGCACCTCAAGCTTGGCATTCTGTTCTTTCATTTCAGAGCATTTTCTCTCTAGGGGAGCCGAAATGTGTCTGAAGTAGGAGGCGAAGACGGAAGGTCACTGAATCAGCATGCAGTCTGTCTTTTACTTGATTCATAAGTGGATGTGATGCCTAACAGATGCATTCTCTGGAATGAGGCAACATCTATTTATTTCTTCCCAGAAAAGCGTCATCGCCTTTGTCAGTACAGGGAATTATGGGAATAATAATTTAGAGGACGTAGTAGGGGTCACAACTGGCTTAAGAAAACAATTATGAAACATTGCTTAAAAATCTTATTTTTCTACCTTATCATTAACGTAATCAGAGCCAGTTCCCAGTGTTGCAGCTCATCTTACTCCAGTGGCTCAACAGTGCCACTAATTTGGCAGGGTGAGGAGAAGTCTGTCTGCAAGTGTCGTCCCCCCACTGACACTCTTGCTGTTTACTTTGCCAGCAGTCTTAAAGGGGAACTTCACCGATTTTGCAAAATTACTTAATCATTTAATGGTTTAGATGTGAACAAAATCATTTAGAGCGCTTCGGTGTGAAATGCATTTTTCAGAATGGTTCACTATTACAGTACTAGGAACCAGACATCTGGTGTGTTTAATGGCTCTGAAAGCTACATCCCTGTATGTTATTACGCTAAATGGTTATTGAAATGGCTTGAAACCTGAGACATTGTTTTGTGATAGTTTTGTTATAAAGTTTTGGACCAAAACGTATTTTTAGTAAGTTTTACTCCAGGATTATTTCCGTGTTTCCTCTCAAATCCGCATCTCAACTGAGATCAATTCGCGCAACCTAACGTACTTACTGTTGTTATTAGCCTGTAGCTACAGCTGTTCAACATGGCCAGCGACAGCTGTTGTTTACATTTATTTTTACTGTTTTCTTACCTATTTTGGAAGATTAGAGTATGTGGAGGACTTCAAGGAGGTCTGTTTCCAGAATGTTGTAGATTCATGTCAGTTTGAACCAGAAAACACAAAGGAGTTGCAGCGCTTTAAAGAAGAGAAAGAGAGAGAGAGAGAGAGAGCCCGCCGGGGCCGACGCAGAGCAACCCAGGGCGAATGGAATGTGCTGGTGTCAACAACAAAATACTTGCTACTCCGCTTACCAGTTCAGTTTATGAGGTAGGATAGTGAGGTAGATAGTGTTTTTGCTTTTATTAATAAGTTTATTTCGGTTTATACAAGAATACAAGAAAAAAAAAAAAGGTAACACAAAAATAAAAGCAAATATTATAGGTATAAAGTTATTGGACATAATAATCGGTACAAAAACAAGTACTGACCGAAAAGGTGTAGTCTGAAGTTATAGCTTATTTTGACTACCCTTTAGAAATCATATAAAATCATGCATTTAAACAACACTGAGTAATATCAAAACAAGCTCACGGCTTGTATCAACAACAGCAGCAATCAAAGCTCACGGCTAATAGTGATGTATGCACGGTGGCTAACAACGTTTCTTACCCTGATTCCAGTTTCTGCTGTAGTGAAACTGCCGGTGTGTAAATCTGTGGCTCTGCAGTCAGACCGTTCCCCAAAAGGCGTTCAGAGCGGAGAGGTACACGCAGGGTGCTGTAAGGAACAAATAGCACCCAAAGAACCTTTTTTTTTTTCAGTTTAGCACTATTTTACCATCATCAGCGCGACATAAAAACTCACAAGACGTATAAGTTCACTGGTCATTTTGGGAAGCAGATAAAATGGTGATATTTGATGGTGACGTCTGGTTCCTATTACTACAATGATGAACTATTTTGACTCCAAATTTCTCCAAAAAAGCACATTTTACACCAAACCACTCTGAATGATTTTCTTTACATCTAAACCATTAAATGATTAATTAATTTTGCAAAATCGATGAAGTTCCCCTTTAATATGTCCAAATGAGTTTCGTTTGCTTTTTTTTTTAAAAAATAAGACGATGTACGTATTATGTAAACAAGTTTCAAACACACTTTTCACCCCGCAGTCCATACAGCCCAAAGGAAGCTGAGCTGCAAAAGCAGGCAGCCCTGAATTGTTTTTGTTTTAGGTTTTTAGTCATATGCAAAAGTTCAATTACATGTTTTGTAGATTTTCTAAGTGAAAACAAGTTAACACATCCTCTACAGGGAACTTAAATAATGGCAGTTCTCTGCAAATTTTAGTGCACAGTTTCTATTTCTTGTTAAGTTTAACATATGGGGAAAAAATATGACATGGCATATGATGTGCCATAACTTTTGCACAGGCCAGTGCAGCAAATAAACAGTAAACCCAAATTTCTGTACATTAAAATGTTTTCTGTAGAGCACTGCTGTGTCTGATCCACTCAGACCAGCGCAACACACACTAACACCACCACCACCACGTCAGTGTTACTGCAGTGCTGAGAGTGATCCACCACCCAAACAGTACCTGCTCTGTGGGGGTCCATGGGGGTCCTGACCACTGAAGAACAGGGTAAAAGGGGGCTAACAAAGTATCAGAGAAACAGATGGACTACAGTCTGTAACTGTAGAACTACAAAGTGCACCTATATAGTAAGTGGAGCTGATAAAATGGACAATGAGCGTAGAAACAAGGAGGTGGTCAGAATGTTATCCCTACCTTAGACTGCAGTCCATCTGTTCATGCACAGTTTCTATTAAATTCCTATTATCCGTCCTTTAGCCTTTTATCAATGGCTAGTTTCTAACAGTCAAACCACTCTTGGCAGATTAGTGTCACTGCTATGTTGAGAATGGTTCTCAACCCAAACAGTGTGATTTGGTCAGTATTGGTCCTGTGGAAATAAACTGACCTGTAATGAATGGGGTAGGGGGTGACTGATACATTGTGCATTCCAATAGATGGGCTACGGTCTATATACCTATTATAGCGAATATATAAGGTCATGTGATCTTATCAAAATAAAGAGTCCAGTGAGTGTAAGCGCATAACAGGTGTTTATGAGAAACAAGGTCTTGCTGGGTAAAGTGAACTACTAGTCACTGAGGCAGGTCTTTCCTTTAACTGTGTTTTGTCGTATTTTCAGAGGTAAAGATGTAGCAAAGGCAGTGTTTACACACACCAAACCAATTGCCAGTGTAGTCGCACTTTGTATTTATTCAAAATGTCCAGCTTGCTAACAAACCTGAAGCGAGTCAGCCAAAGAAAACACATTATGTTGTTTAGCAAGACTTAATTATGCTTAGGTCATAGCCGCCAGCAAATACGCAGAACACATTAGAGAATGGGAGCTTTTTATTTAAATTCAATGGGTGTTTTTATGGGTAGTTAAACCTTTTTTGGGTGATTGGACTTTGTATTCATGATGGAAAAGCATAAAACTATATTAAAGGGGCCGTATCATATTTTTGCATTGGATTTTACTCTTTCAATATAAAGATATTTGTGTGGGTTTATGTAGTAGTGGGCAGTATGGCTTAGAACTTATCATGATATAATTGAATTTCAGACAGTTTCAGTATATACACAACATGGCCAAAGGTATGTGGACACTTCAGCTATGTATTGAGTTCAGGTGTTTCAGCCACGCCCACTGCTTATAGATGTACAGGGTGATTGAAAAAGATTCATCTGGTTTCAAAACACCATATTTTTACAACCGTGAGGCACCTAGGAACCAATCACAATCCAATTGAAAGAGGGGGTCATAGAGTTTCTGACCGTCAGTGGAAGATGGCTCCCTTCAGTCTGAGAGGAGATGGAGACCCCTGAGCAGAAAGCGTTCTGCGTTCTCCACTTCAATAAGAGTGAATCCGTCATAACTGTGCAGTGTGATTTTTGTGGACAGTGAAGCTCCAACAGCTCAGAGCGTTCGGCGCTGGTTCCACAACACTGGATGATCTCCGAAATCGCACTGAAAGAGCCGTGAGTGCAGCGACACCCGACATGATCAATCCAGTATGGGATGAATTTGACTATGGTGTTGATGTTGTCTGTACAGCTGGAGGAGGTTCATACTGAGACCTTGTACAATTACATAATAAACTTTATGCTCATTTAAACCATTTACAGTTTACTGCATTGATCTGTAACGATTTACAAGTGAAGTAAATCTTTTTGAATCACCCTGTATGGAATCAAGATCCATGGACAGACATTGGCTCTAGAAGGGGTCGTACCAAAGAGTTCGGTGACTTAAAATGTGTCGCTGTCATAAGTTGCCGCAAATCAGTTTGTAAAACTTCTGCTAGATCTGCCCCAGCCACCTGTAAGTGCTGTTATTGTGAAAGGGAAGTGTCTAGGAGCAACAACAGCTCAGCCATGAAGTGGTCGACATCAGTTGCTAAAACCCATAGTGCGTAAAAGTGGTCTATCCTCTGTTGTCTCTCACTACAGAGTTCAAAACTGCCTCTGGGAGCAACACCACATCACAAGAACTGTGCATTGAGAGCTTCATGAAATGCGTTGTGAAGGCTGAGTAGCTGCACATAAGCCTAAGATCGCTATGAGCAGTGCCAGGTGTCGACTGGAGTGCAGTAAAGCACACTGTCAGTGGAAATGTGCTCTCTGTATTGATGAATCGCGTTTCACAATCTTTTCTGGCAACCAGAGGTGAAGGAACTCCAGTGGCCTGCACAGAGCCCTGATCTCAATCCCACTAAACACCTTTGAGGTGAATTGGAACATCAACTGAGCCAGGCTTTTTCATCCAACATCAACTCCATATTAATGCTGTGGGTCCAACATAAACAGTGCTAAAAGTTGCTTCACATCTAATTTTCCACAGTACAGGCCCTAGAATGCAACTGCTGCTTCATTTAAGGTGGAACGGGAAATCCGAACAGAAATCTGGCGAATAAGCTTATTTCAGCCCTGTGGAAATTTAGACGTGAAGCGACGTTTAGCCTTGTTTTCGCCGGGCCCACTGGGCTAGTGGATGGAGCAGCATATATCACCACTACTAGGTTTATACTGGAAAAAATGTAATTTTTACATCAGCATTTTCCAACTTCACTTTGTCCCTTAGAATTGAAATAGGCTGTTTTTTTTAGTTTTTAAAACTGATAAATATGTAAACGATATCTTTGATTATCTACACTGTTACGCAGTCTACATTAGAAATGCACCACTACCACTTTTTCCATGCTGGACTACAGTCTGTAACTGTAGAACTACAACGTGCACCTATTTGGTAAGTGGAGCTGATAAAACAGACAGTAAGTGTAGAAACAAGGCGGTGCTTTTCATATTGTGGCTGTTAGGTGTGTAGACCATATAGACTCTATGGACATAGATGGAATGGATTGGGAAATGGTTTGTTTTGTATACATCTCTCTTTCATTTAAAAAAGGAAAATGAGTATAGTTTTCCATTTGAACATGCAAACGTGGTAAATATGTAAATTATATCTTCTCTGATTGCCCACACTGTTATGCTTTTGCTAAAGCAGTCTACATTAGAAATGCACCAATACCACTGTTCCCATGCCGATACCGATACCTGATCCTTTAGTATCGGCCAATACCGAGTACCGATACCGATACTAACTCTATCTATTCTAACTCACATAGTCCTGATATTTATATAGTTCAATTTTTAAATAGATTTGGTAAAATCCATGTTCTGCATCACAAATTAAACACACTCAGCTAGGATAGGTGGTATGTTATGTTTATTATAAGTGTAGCTGTTAAAATAGACTGTTTAAACAAGGAGGTGCTTTTCATATTGTGGCTGTTAGGTGTGTAGACCATATAGACCCTATGGACGTAGATGGTATTGATTGGGAAATGGTTTGTTTTGTAGCAGTGTTTATATACATCTTCCTTTCAAGATGCAAGTCCTGAAGCAAAAAAGAGTATGAAGTTTACTGACCTAGCATTGACCTTTTTTTTTTTCTTTGGTGCTTGGGTGTAATGTAGGCTTACTGGGGTCACTAGCAACGTGGGAGAGAGGAGCCCGGTTGCCTTGAGTAGAACGAGGCCAATTATGTCTTCTGAGACCCAACATTAAAGTGCACAACTGGGACTCCAAACTGAACCTCGAATGGCACTAAGCAGCACTTTCACTAGAAGAGAACAAATCTCCTTTGGGGTGTACTAACTGAACCAGGAATGTTCCAGTAATATGTTCCAGTGGATAACCTTAAGCTGAAAAACCAGGGTACTATATCTCTGCAAGTCTAAAAAACAAAGTGCAGACTCACGCACGGTTGCCACTGTAGACTGTTTTTGACAGCAGCCATCCAAATACCTGGTACAAGCACAGATAAGAACTGCATGTCTTGACATTCGCTCTTGTAAATTACCGCTGTGGCTTCACGAGAACAATTGCACCGAGAGGAAATCAACCTCTGGAACTGAGAAACCTGTCTGAGATTGTGTGTGTGTGTGTGTGTGTGTGTGTGTGTGTGTGTGTGTGTGTGTGTGTGTGTGTGTGTGCGCATTGCACACAGAGGTTCTCAGTGGGCTAGCCACGCTCTGAGGTGTTTCTAATGTGCATTAGTATTATGACCAGTCATGAATAGCATTATGCCAGTAGATACGGATGCATTTTGATGAAATTGGACAGAGAAAGAAAGACTCCTATTCCCCTGTAGAGATTTTGACGCAAAGCAAAACAATGCATGACAAAAATTTGATATATGCTGCATAATCCTGATTGCACTTTCCTTTTCCTCATACCTGAAGAAGGTTCACAGGAGTAGGCAGAGGATAAAGAGAGGTTTAGAGATGGTGAAAGACTGAGCAGCAGCTGAGAATCAACCTGCAGGGATTTCAAGATTTCTTATATACACTCTGTATAAGGGGCTCCGCAGAACCGTTTAAAGGTAAAAAAAAATGGTGCGCACCAGATACTATGTGCGGTAAATACCTGATACTATCAGGCGAGCACCAGATACTATAAGTGTGTGTGTGCATCTGTATATCCATAAACAGTGAGTGCGTATACATGCACTCAATAATCCGATCATAACTGATTTCTGCAGTTATCCGATTATTCAAATGGTCATGTAAACACCATACTCTGATCTAGAAATCTGATTCAAAGTTGATAAAGTAAAGTGCGGTAAAGTATTGCGATGTTTGAAAAAAAAAAAAACGGGACATGAAGTTTGAGTTTTACGTTATGTTTACGTCGCGTCTTCTTCTGTGAGTTTATTGGTTGTTTGCAAAGCAGAAATCTGATTACTGTCTGACTCATGTAGACCCGGAGTTTCCCCATTATCTGATTACTCGAGTGCATGTAAATATGTTGATTGGATTACTGACAATCTGATTTTCTGCAGTTATCGGATTGTTAAGTGCATGTAAACGCACTGAGTGTCAGTGTTCATTGGGCTCCATAGTATCATGACTTCACAGACCACTACTCTGTGCACCGGCTGTGCTTGTTATCCTCCATCATTCCGTCATGGAAGAAGACGTTTCTGACCTTTGTCACGACAGGTGGCGCAAGAACAAATAAAGTGCCTTAAAGATGATGAGGTAAGTTTATTTGCACGGACAGCTATAAAAACCATAATAAATTACCAAATTGTCCCTTTCAAAGAGAGATAGCTAAATGTAGGCTGCCTTTGCCTGATGCAGTTAGCTAACTAACTTACCTGGCTATAAGGCTTGCGTTGTTCTCTACACAGTAATGTTTTTGCATTAAAACTATACACAATTTTTTTTTTAAATCCTGGGAAAAATTTGGAAAAACGAAGGAGCACAGTTTCACCAGCTCATTCAGCAGCTGGGACTTTTCACATAATATATTGCTAACTGTATCAAGCAAAGGCAGCCTACATTTAGCTATATCTCTTTGAAAGGGACAAATTGGTAAATTGTTTATGTTTTTATGACTGACCGTACAAATAAACTTATCTTATTCTCCAGGGTATATTTTGGTTTTACCATCTGAATTTACATGACCAAATCGTAAGGCTAATTATTCAGTAACTGCATGAAATAAATGCAAATTTTTATTTCATTTATTTATTTTTTGTAAAAGCTCCCCTCAAATTAACAGAACATGTGATTTATGATCATACACACATACTGTTATATGCTTACAATTTACTGCTGAAAGCCAAAAATCTTAGACGCTCTTTGTATTATTTTATAATAATAGTTTTTACAGAGCAGATCACTGAAGAGACGCCATCTGTTTATAGTTTATAGCCCAGATTTGTGGAAAAATGGGTCGACTTTCAGTAGAAGTTCAGTAGAGTTCAGCTTCTTTTATTATAAGGGTTTAAAATTACATCACCCATCTATTTGACTGGAAAGAAGACAGTTACAGCTCTCATACGACCCCCACCTTTAGAATGTAGCTTATATAATATGAAAGTTATGAAGAATATGATGAAGTGCGTTTTGGAACCACCGGCGGTCCCAAGGAGTTAAAAAGATTAAGTCGCTTTATTTGTTCTTGTGCCACCTGTCGGCAGTGAACACTGACACTGTTTATGGATATACAGACAGTATCGGGTGCTCACCTGATAGTTTAGGGTGCTCACCGCATAGTATCTGGTGTGCACCAGATACACCACATCCCTTTCACCTAAAAAAAAAATAAAATAAATAAATAAATACATAAAAAACCAACAAAAAACACCATGTCCCCTCAGGGGCTCCGTAGGGTTCCATGAGTTCTATGATGATAATAGCTCTACTGCTACTGCAGCTATTATTACTGCGGCTACCAGAAGTAAAAAGTAACAATCTGCATTTACTCTCATTACAGTACTTGAGTACATTTTTCCCTGTAACAGTTGTTTACTGGGTAGAATTCACCCGTTTTCACAGTAGCCATGAAAACATTTTGCCTGTATTGGAGAAGGTCCCTGCATTGAACTAACATTTGATGAAATATTTTTCCGAATCTGAATTAACATCTTTACATGTGAGCAGGTGAGTCAACAAGTGTTTCTATAGTGTTTAAATCAGGGGCGATTTTAGGATCCATCATATCTTTTATCATTCTGTAACATAAATCAGCTGATAGACATACAGACAGTACAAGTCTAGAACCTTGGCTTTAATTTCAACACATAGGCCTAACAGCTCGCTTCTCTCACTCAAATTCAACCAGTGGACAGTGATTGATTGACAACCTGCAACATTAGCTCGCTAGATAAACATGTCATACAGTGAACTCCTGCCTAACAATAACACTGATCTGTGATTCAGTGCAGCAAAAACAAAGACTCCTGCTAATGAGTGTAAAGTGTTGGCTGATTGTTACAGTAAAGAAATCCTCGTCTGCTGTACTTACTGAAGCCACCACCCCACACAGTCACGCTGTAACAGGCACTGGCACTAACAGCTACTGCACAGCTCCGGGGAGAGGAGAGTGGGGGAAGAGTAGGAGAGAGGAAGTGGATCATAACATTTGCTTATCAGAAGCAAACTTCCATTAAAAAAAAGACTTTTTACTCTCATTTTTAGGATTTTTACCCCTAAAGAGAGGCTAGACACGCCTGCGGTTTAAATTCTGTTGTTTTTTTATTGTAGCAGGTGTAGATGATGGACAGGAAGAAAGCTCCAGTTGCCCTGTCTGTTTTATCTTAGTACAGCTGTCTTTGTGGAGAGGTATGAATTGCTTTCACAGCAGGGAGTTCTCATTCCTCTCGTTTCACTTCTCATTGCTCGCTAGCAGCTCAACACAGAGTCACAACATTTTACACAAATTTATGACAGATTTAGGACGCTGCAGGATGGTCATACAGACACGAAAGCAACAACTATCAACAATAATCTTGTCAGGTTCAGAATATGTTCTCCGACTTTGTAACAGCCCAAATGTAGAGATTATGGTGCTTGTTTGATTTGAGCTGTGTGTAGCAATGACTCAACAAATTGACAGCTCCCTCTTTTGCGGAGAGCCGAGGATCAGACAGGTGGGATTTCAAGATTTCCTATATACCTGCCTAATTAACTTTAGCATTAGCAGCTGTTTGTGGTCTGTTTGGATAAGATGCACGAATTTAAGTCAGCCAAATAAAGCCCTTCTGACAACATCCCTTAAATCCTACTTGTAGATCTGAGGCCAGATTGCAACAAGATGTGTTATGAAAGTATCTTTACTGTTGAAAGAAAATCTCCGAAATGGTAACTTTATAAGTAAAAATGTCTTAACTTTAATGTATGTTAATGTAACAAGATTTTATTCCAAGTAACTCTGGATTATTTCTGTTTGTGCATTCGACATAAATTTTGCACATAGTGTAAAAAGTATTTTAAGGTATTACCCAGTAAAGTACCCAGTAAGTAAAGGTTCTGTTCAGGTACATTTTTCATTCATCAAGGTACAAACAGTGTAAATGTTCCCTCAAAGGTACAACAGTGGTTTTAAGGTCTGATTGTGAACCTTAAATAAGTTTTTCCAGGTGAAAAGTTTGTATTTGTACCAATAAAAGCCTGGAGACGAGACGGGGTGTGTGGAGTCAGTACAGCTTAGAACATATAATTTCAGTGGATTATGGTTCAGTTATGATCCCTGACTAAAGGTACTGAGATGCACCCTTGAGGGTCCCACCCCTGTGACAAGAGGGGAACTGTCCCTCTTCATTTTTGAGAGTTTTGTGTATACACTATCAGAAAGAAGAGGCTGTAAAGGTACAAATAATGTAAGTGTACCTTTTCTACCCTAAATGAGTTTCAGGCATAGTACATTCACTTTCCCAGAGGAAAGCTGCATATGTGTAACTGTGAAGATCTTTGGGAGGCTGGGAGGAGTGAAGACACTGGGAGCAGGTTGTGGAGACACAGCGTTTTCCTTTATTCTGAACACAATACAAATTGCTCAACTTTCCAGCCGGCATACAAAATTAAAGAGCACATTCGTAGGGGCTTCTCAGTCTTGTTCTTTCTCGAGCCTCCACTGTTCTCCTTCTCTCTCTGGGCTCTGAGAAAAGAGAAGGCTATAAGCAGGCTGGCAGAAACGAGGCACGGGTGAATCTTACCAGAGCCGGTTTATGAGGAGCCTGGCCGCTTCCTATTTCCCTCGTTATATCAAAAACAGGACTGCTAAACAGCAGGGGGCGCCCGTGAGCGAGTCCTCAATGTATGGGAGTAAATGGAGCTCAACAGCTAAAAAAGAAAAGTTAGACTAGTTTCTAATCACTCGGCCAGAACTTTCCTTTAATTTTAGAAAGTAGAAGGATGAGTTTCACTAAAAAAGCAAAGAAATCTCACCTAAATATTTCCTGTTTTCTACAGCAAACAGGTTTTGGGCAGCAGAAGGCGGGCTTCACTGCTAGAGCGTGATGATTGTTTGGCGAGCGGAGCAGCTCATTGGCTGTTCGCGCTCACAGACCTCATGAACGTACATGAGACGCCGTTTCAAACTCCTATAACTCGAGTTTAAAAGCTCTTAAAAATATAACAGCAGTGTTAAAATGTTTTATGCTGTTCTGTGTTCAGGAAATGAATGAATTCTTTTACAGTAAAAATGTTTAAGCATTTATAAACTATGATTTTGCTCAAATGCTCCATATCAGCCCATTCATTTTGGACTCGCTCGGGAGCGCCCTCTAGTGTTTGAGAAAACTGGAAGACATTGCAGAGTGGTAATTCTCATCTCTACAAGTTCTTGCCAGCTACTCAGCCTACTGGTTCGGCATGACCGTCTCTCCGTCCTGCGTGTGATGCTTGACCATGCCCCCCTCCTCCACAGTACACCTTAATGGCTTTTGAGTAGGAAAAATAAAAAGCCTGGAGTGTTTGGAATTAATTCAGCTTAAAAAACAGACAGAATATGACACCAACTAAAGGGGCTGAAGGAGTGACTTGAGTCTGGCAGAGGAAGAACGCTGTTGGTCTTTTCTGTAGAGAGATTTTTTCTGGCACTTTCTTCAGTTCAGTTTGAGTTGGGTGGGACTAAATTTGGCATACATGATGTCAGATTTGCATTTTTTACTCACGTTTAGAGACGAGAGAAGTCTGTATTTCTGTATGGGGGAGGCTCAATTGTGTAGGGCTGAACCACACAGACTGGCAATGTCGCTCACCACTGCCACTGGACCCCGGGTTGTTTGCATTGTCTGGGCCACTGCCGTTCATTTTGTGTTCTGACACGCCCACACGTTTAAGAGCTGGCAGCAGCTCAGACTTTCTGGAGCCTTTATCTGTTATTAAATTGAATTAATTTATGTTTATTACTTGAGTACAACACTGGTGAACACTTTTTCCCTGGCATATCTTCACTATCAAACCAAAAAATTACGCATTTAATACCACAATAGGAGCTTTAAAGGGATAATTCACTATTGGTCTGACCAATCCAAATATTTAGGCTTCCAACTCCACAGCCCAAGAAATTTACATTTATTTTTGGTCTTTATTTTTCAAAAAGGACATTTGTCCACAATGCATGGCAGCAGCCAGCTACTTGGACACTCCCAGGTAATGGCCCAACACTCCAGAGGGGTGTGTTTACTGCCGAGTGTGCAAATTGAGACACAGGTACTGTAAAAGAGCAGCTTGATTTTATTTTAATTGACTATAATAACTAAACCTATACCGTCTGAGTTGTGCCGTGCCGGATAGATCCTAGCAAAGCTAAATTTTGCTTTTTTTTATGAGGTAAAGTTGACTTTCCTTCCAGTTTCTTTGGCTGCTGGTGTGATTTGTGATGCTGTAGGTCTGTATTCTTGTTGGAACAGTGTAAACTGGACATTAAATATCAAGCTTTTCACATGACACAGAAAACGAACCAGATTGAGAACCGTAGCACACAGCCATGGCTGATGAATCATTACAATTAAAAATAATAAAAATAAAAACCTCAGCAGAAAATCTACATCATTCATATGAGGGCAGTTTGAACTGTAGGTCACTTTGCACAAAAAATTAGGAACGTAAAGCTGAGGGGGCTCAGTATTCCGATATTCTGTTTTCAGATTCCAGACTTTCCTTTCTTGAATACCTGTTTAACATTTTCAAATGGAGAAACAACACACAGAAATTACCCAGGCTGTTATACAACGTCTGTATTATTTCTGTGCATTACTGTTTACCCTGTGTTGAGAGGTCATCCTGCTGAAACCGCTTTTCTCTGGTATTTCTGCAATTATATGAAGATAAGAACCAAAAGTAACGGAAAGTAATCAGATTACGTTATTTCAACATATTAATTGGATTGGATTAGTTTACAGATTACTCTTTTTTTAAAGGGTGATTGATTAGCAGACCTGCCACCCTGTACGTGTTTTGCGTAGTAGGTACGCATTTTGACTCCAAAGTATGCTGGTATGATTTATCAATTTAAACTACCCTAAAAGCTCATGATGCCTGTGTGTTCAGTTGTACATGTGCAGTACTCAAGTCTAACCCTGCGTTCACTTGTTTCCATTGAGAAAAGTCATTACGTACCTCATTCCGTACCGTGGTGCTAATGACAATGAATGACTATCAGAGGGGAGCTTTAGCAATGTAGATTGTTTGTTTATTTAAGGTGATAAAAGTAAGGAGGTCTGTGCTTTTCTATATTTGTTGTACAACATCTGGAATTCAACAACGAGACGTTTGGCCTCTGTGGCTCCCAGAAAACAGCTGGTTCATTCCACCACTGCTGTTGATGGCAAAAGTTCTTGATGGAGCGTTCTGGTCACCGCTGCGGTCGCCGGAGCCTTGCTGGTGGTGGCAGAAATTTCCATTGCGGCTCCTTTGAAAACAATGGAAAATCCGTTTTGTCGTCATGCATGTGGAAAGTTGAAATTGTGAACCAAACGGGACAATCAGAGAGTTCTCGAATGAGATGGCGAGATCATGATGAGGACCTGTAATTCTTGAAGTTAATGATATCAATTCTTTGTTGCAGCCCTACTGTATAGTGGAACATACAGATGGATGGTGGAATATTTGCGATTTTTATGCAGAGCGTGGTTTAAGCGCAGGCTGGTTGAAGAGCGTAATGGAGCGGGGGGCACACTCCGGGGTCTCGGCTGTAATTCAGCACAGGCCTGGATCCCTCTTCTGCACGTTTTGATTGAGGCCGAAAGCAGCTATAAAAAGCAGAGTGTTGTGTTGAATAAAAATGAGTGATGCAGCTTTTGAATTGGCCCCCTTTTCGCCCCCGTTTCCCTCCCTCCGTATGTCCCTCTGTCTGAAACTCTCTCGCTCTATCTGTCTCAGCAGGCTCCACTTTTATGTGCTGCGTGGAAATGCCCCTCGCCATATTTCTTCTCCTTGAAATTATGATGCTATTTCTTATACTGAGAGATATATTGTTGCTTTATGGAGGCCAACCTTTTGAAAGGAATCAATTTTGTACCTTTTTTTTTTTTTCTTTGGCTTTTACAAAACAGAGTGGGCTCAGACAAAGATGCTAGCAAACAAGTTGGCGCCGTGCTGCGTTCGTTCATGACAAACTGCCATCCGAAGACACTAACTCATTGTTTGATAGTCACAAGCTTCCCCCCATCATATTCATTCGTCTTCTTGTTATCTTGACTCGAGAGCTTGGGTGCGAAGCCACATTCTGGCTGTTTTGCGCCGAGCTAAATGTCATCTTACAGTGCAGCGTCCTGGAGACATACCAGCTGCCACATATGAATCCTCTGGAGTTATCTGCGTTATCAGCAGCGTTGTTAAAATCGCGGCAGTGAATGACGGTTCGAATGCTGTTCCGAAGGTTTTCTCCCCATTTGCTTCTTTCGAAACTTTCTTTATCTGCACTTGAACATGAATTTAGACAAAACTGCTTCATCATTTTCCCATAATCTCCCTGCAAAGTTGTATTTCTCCTCTGTGGGATATTTATTTTAGACTTGCCGTGTAGCTCAGACATCTGTAGAATCTGTAATTTTTGTTTGTTCTTTGGAAAAATGGCCCATATGCCATGACAGAAGTGCAAGGCCCACAGCTAAACCCACCTCATAGCTGTTGCATTTTTCAGAGAGCAAAACACACACACACACACACACACACACACCACACACACACAGACACACACACACACACACACACACACACACACACACACACACACACACACACACACACACACACACACACACACACACAGATGTAGCCTATCTGGTACAGTGTGAGCTCAGTAATATTGAGATTTAGCTCTGATGGTTGTTGGTCATGATGCTAAATCAATTATTGAACTGATTTTAGAGTATTTCTATCATTAAGATGTAAACCATGTAATTAGGAGTGATTTCAGGTGAAATGCTCCATTTTAGAGGAATTATTCTGTCTTTGTTGATGGGAACCAAATGTTCAAATAGTTTAAGGCCTCTTTGATACGCTGCCTGATGCCTGAGACTTGTTTTATGATAGTTTGAGTTGAGATTTTGGCCTAAAATGTATTTTTTAAAATTCGTTTAATAGTGAGAAGGTACATGCAGGGCGCTGTAAGGCAAAATATTACATATGAAGTAATATTTAATCAGTGATTAAATATGCATAATAAGTGCATAATAATTCTCCTTTAAAATAGGAGTTATCTCTCTCTGTCTCTCTCTCTCTCTCTCTCTCTCTCTGTCTCTCTCTCTCTCTCTCTCTCTCTCACACACACTCACTCACTCACTCACTCACTACAACTTTGCTTAGTACTTGTAGTACTTTCTGTTTTGCTCTTCTATACAGTCTAATACTACAATAATAAAGAAAAGCTAGACTAAAATTTTGCCACATTCACACAACAAATGGAACATATTAAAATATATGCTAGATTGTATTTAAAATGTTGTGTGTCGTGTGTGTTAGTATTATGTGTTTTTGAACAGATTAGATAGATAGAAGAACGAGAGAGACTATGAGAGAGTCGGAATAAAAGTATATCTATTGCACATTTACATAGCATATATGACAGATTTGTTGTATTTACATTACAGTATTGCAGTAAGTGGTATGAGGTAGTTACAACACAATGAGTATAAACATAACTATGACTATCAGCAGTGTTTACAGTCTGAAGTGCGCAGTGAGTCATTATAGTAGCAGTTATAATATATTGCACAGTGTGTATTAACAGGAGAGGAGATATAGTGATGTGACTCAGCACAGTTCAGACAGCAGGAGATCAGTACCGTCTCGAAAGAGCTACAGAATGTGGGTGCAACATACAAACATAGGCTTTTGAGAAAATGCAGAAAGTACACCAATCAGGCATAACATTATGACCACCTCCTTGTTTCTACGCTCATTGTCCATTTGATCAGCTCCACTTACTATATAGGTGCACTTTGTAGTTCTACAGTTACAGACTGTAGTCCATCTGTTTCTCTGCATACTTTGTTAGCCCCCTTTTACCCTGTTCTTCAGTGGTCAGGACCCCCATGGACCCTCACAGAGCAGGTACTATTTGGGTGGTGGATCATTCTCAGCACTGCAGTAACACTGACGTGGTGGTGTGTTAGTGTGTGTTGTGCTGGTCTGAGTGGATCAGACACAGCAGTGCTGCTGGAGTTTTTAAACACTGTGTCCACTCACTGTCCACTCTATTAGACACTCCTACCTTGTCAGTCCACCTTGTAGATGTAAAGTCAGAGACGATAGCTCATCTGCTGCTGCACAGTTTGTGTTGGTCATCCTCTAGTCCTTCATCAGTGGTCACAGGACGCTGCCCACAGGACGCTGTTGGCTGGATATTTTTGGTTGGTGGACTATTCTCAGTCCAGCAGTGACACTGAGGTGTTTAAAAACTCTGATAAAACAAATGGACATTTTTCCAAAGTGGTGAAAGGAGAAGGAAAAAACTTTTACTTTACGTACATTTTTGGAGCATTTTTTTTTGGTTCATTCATTGTCATTTTTTTCGTCTAGTGAAAAAAGACAAAATCAGAGATAAAAGGTTTTGTTTCAACACCGTATAAAGGTTTTACTGCTTTTTTATAATGATTTTTTTATGATAATTGGTTGCGTGTGATTACAGATTTTCTGTCTTTCCCTTTGTTCATTTTTGATCATACTTATTGATTTCATCATAAATATTTCAGATTTTTTTCAGTGTTGACTTTGATTTGTTTTTTTTGCTAAGCTCTGAACGCTCAAGGTTTCTCTTTTATTAAAGTCACGTACTCGCCCCTGCCTTTCATCTCTGTCTACTCTGTTTTCATGAGCAAGGCCTTTTAAATTGATAAAGCTTCAGTTCCTTGTAGAGTTAATTAGCCAACCTTAGCCATTGACGCAGAAATTTTGCATAAAAGATGCATAAGCATTTTTCAATAAAAGCTATGTATAATTTAATTAGCTGTTTTAATTAAATGGTCCCCTCTCCAGAGGTGTGGAATAACTACACAGTTCAAATCAGTGCTGAAATTAAATGCGAGGCTTAAACATGGACGTCATATGAACCCATCACGTTTATAACTGGGAGGAATCTTCTTTCTACTTTTTAGACACTCTTTCTCTTTTCTGTACACACTCTCTCATCCTCTCTCACACACACACTTCATTCCTCTCTTTTGTGTTCCTTTAGGACTGTTCGGATGGGATTAGTTTTCCATGAGGAGGTGGAGTAATATTATTTTACCAGGACGTCTAAAGTGTTCGTGACCAGTTCGAGATAAGAAATCTGGGTCCAAATTACAGAGATAGGAGTGGCTACTCAATCTACTCACTGCCTTTTCTCCAGGAAAGAGTAGAGGCATCACACATCAGCTTGATTTAACCCTTGTGTGGTGTTTGTGTTTGTTACTCAGTGGTCTGGTGGACCCACCGCATTATTGTTCTTTAAATCAGTATCACGCTGTCGAAGGAAAACCTTGTATCTCTATTTTTGACGTTTTTCAGTTTTTGACATAATTTGAAAATGTCTGTTGCTCTTTACATTGCGTGTAAATTTCATGATGAATGGACTAAAAGAAACGGCCCAAAATGAACGTCTGGTTTCATTGACTTACATTAACAGTAAAGTTCTCCTGTATAGTTACCAATTTGGAGATACGAGGTTTTGTTCTGACAACAAGGATATGTTTAAAATATCACAAGTGTCCAGCGTAGGGTTCTCCTTTAGCAGCTGTAGCCAGTCAGCAGCCTGTCCATGTTGTTCACCCTCACACACACACACACACACACACACACACACACACACACACACACTAACAGCAGGCCATGTAGGAGGAGAACAGAGTGAAGGACACAGCACCTCCACACTTTTACTCCCTGCGGGTTCACCCAACACCACATGTGTAATATAAATGTGTGGGGGGTGAACAGAGTGAAGACACTGAAAATGGGTTATTTTATATGTTCTTCACAGAAAATGAGCAAAAGACAAGAATCTGAGGTTGAAATAATAATAAATCACATCATTTTTTCTTTTGGTAAACATTGAAAACGGGTCCCACAGACCTGAACACCACACAAGGGTTAAGACACAGAGAACACAACTAAAAGCTAAACAACTCCTTTTCCACAGGGTATCAGAGGGAATCCCTTAAAATCCTAAAATAGGATCATATTTGTATTTGAACTCTACATGTGTTACATTACTACTCTTGTTTCATTGGTAAGTTTTTTGCTTGAAACAAAAGAGTTAAATTCTTGAAACATCCAGTGAAAAACTGGCCAGTCATGAATTGTTTTTTTTTTTGATGGTATCTTGGTAGATATAGCTAAGTGAGCTCTGCTGCTGGTTATGACTTCAAGAGCTGAGGCAAAATTCTAAGACCTCAGATAAACCTCCAGCATAATGATGCATGATTAATTGACAGAGCAATTAACTGATCACGTTTTGCTTTCCAGTGGGTGGGGCCAATTTTGTGAGGGTGGAAAAACCCTCACTCTAGGCCAGGGGTCGGCAACATGCGGCTCTTTTACTGCCCCCTTGCAGCTCCACAGCAGAATTAGATTAGGTAAAAATAAAATTACATCCTTTGCGGTAAAATAAAGCTTTACTATGCATTCTAACACAAAGTTCTAACACAGTTTTAACCATAAGTGGCCCTAAATGCTGGAATTAATTCACAAACCTTTAACCCTGAAGATTGGCATGCATAGAAATACAGACAACAGTGTCGTCTAGCTGGTTGCTAACAAAATGGCAAAGAAAAAGATTCATGACAAGCTTTGAGAATTTGGAGACGAATGGACAAATTGAATCACATTTATGTGTTCCAGCTGGTTTCCTGACATGTTTAATCTACAGTGAGAAACTGTCAACCACCAAAAAGTCCATCAACGACAGTGAGACATGTAACTATTCTACTTTTGCGGTAAAGTAGCATTATCCTGCCGGAGATGCGGGAAAAGCAGCCATAGCAGAGCAAAGTATGTCAGCGTTTTCGTTGATATTATACTTTCCAGCCTGTGCTGAGACATTAGCACACACTGGGACATATTTACAACCAAGATGTTAAAACTTTAAACAAACTCTTTTAAATAAAATAAACAAAACATTGTGGCTCCCAAAGTGGTTTGATTTTTGTTGAAACGGGACAAAATGGCTCTTCCTAAAATTCGTGTTTCTTACCTCGGCTCAAGGCCTTCTGGGAGACAGTTAATGGGTTATTTCCTTGAGGTGGACAGATAAGCGATTTGTGAGGACGATGCCAAGTACCAGTTGTTCTTCAGCCAACGCTGATCCTGATTAGGTGTAGAGCTGCGTATTGGCAGGAACCTGCCGATATGATATGAATCACGATACAGGAAGTATGATTCAATTATGATAAATTGCAGGACTGTAAGCAAGATGATAAATTGTGATTTATTTATTTTTTTAAATCAAATTTTAGGAAAACTGTCATAGTATAAAAAACACAACACCATAAGTTTGAAAGTTAGAGTTAAAGAGAAAAATTACTTTTTTTTTTTCTAGAAATCTGATTATTGGATTTCTTAATCGGATTTCTTAAAGTGGCTGGATTTTAACTCAGTAATCAGATTTCTCAGTGCATGTAAACTCTTACTCTGATTTCTTTCGTAATTTTCAGTCTGCGCATGTGCGAGAACAGACTGCGGTACCAGAAATAAGCGAGTAGCGTCGCTGCGAGACGCAGCAAAACACTTTTGGAGCGGCACTGAAACCGAACACGAAATAAGGATTTAAATATTCTTCATCTTCTAGATGAGATGTTCATATTTTCAGGTAAAGTGGCTGATTGCAAAGCAGAAATCCAATTACTGTCTGACTCATGTAGACCCAGAGTTTCCCCATTATCTGATTTCTCAAAGGCATGTAAACGTGTTGATCAGATTCCTGACAAAATCTGATTTTCTGCTGTTATCAGATTATGACGTACATTATAAGCACTCACTGTTTTTAGGGGTGACTGAGTATTTGAAGCCTGTAAATGCTGTTCTAGTCAGCCCTCATTGTTGCCTACAGACCAATATTCTTGTTGTGAAGTAACGTCTGGCCCCACAAGACTAAACCAACGTTATGGTCACTACAAAGAGTTAAACACATGGACACACATACAGCCACACCAGCGCGAATACGCATCACTAATTAGTCTGGAAGTTTCCTCTGAAAGGTTATGGGGACAAATGCTCTTTATATTATAAATTCATACTGACCTTTTCTTCTCCTGCTTGACTCACCTGTAAGTGTGTGGTCATGCTCATGTTGAGAGCTCTGCGGGTCTAAAACTGAGCTGCTTTATTAGCTGTGAAAGAATGTGAAACACTCATCAATTGATCTTCTGCTTTATACACCCCCTCCACCCCCCCACCCCCCCACCCCCACCCACAGACTGACTTGCTAGACTTTAATTAGAGCGGATTGTTAGCATGTAGCGAGTCTCACCTCCTCTCTGGCCTCCTCACATCCGCCTCTCATTATGATGTGTGTGTCCACCGTCTGCCAGTGCAGCGCTGCGTGTGCAGACTGACCAGAGCCTTAATTAGCCCCTCAGATGGGCTGTGAGCTTCGCCATGGTTGCATTCTTAATGATTCCCGTCCCGCCTCGCCCCTTCATTTATCCTCACGGATCTGAAAAACGAACGGCTGTTGACTTTCGACAACACATCCATTGTCAAATACGGAATAAATGTTAGGGCTGCATGATAAATTGTGTTTTTATTGTTATCATGATAATGATTTCCTCGATAAACACATTGTTAAGGGCAACAATGACAGAACAGATCAGATTACCTTGCTCACACAGCAGTGTAATTAGATTGACAGAATGTTGCATTAGAAGCCCAACAAGCACTTCCCTGTGCTGGGCTTGAACCCTGCATGGAGAGCAAATAACTCCAGCTTAATGTAATTGTCTTGGTCAGGACTCGGTGTGCAGCTATTATTGCGGATTTGGAATTCTTCGCGGATAGAGCTGTACAGAGTCTGTAGGGGCTGCTTTTCATAAAACATGGACCAATTGTTTTCATACAGTGTGAGTATATAAATAGGCTTTGTCCATGTACAACCCCATTTCCAAAAAAGTTGGGATGCTGTGCAAAATGTAAATAAAAACAAAATGCAATGATGTGCAAAACATTTAAACCCTATATTTACTTGAAAATAGTACAAAGAAAACAAATCAGATGTTGAAACTGAGAAATTTTATAGTCTTTTGAAAAATATGTGCCCATTTTGAATTTGATGCCAACAACACGTTCCAAAAAAGTTGGGACGGGGGCCTGTTTACCACTGTGTTTCATCACCTCTTCTTTTAACAACACTCTGTAAGCGTTTGGGAACTGAGGAGACACTGCTATGGTTTTGAAAGTGAAATGTTTTCCCATTTTTGCTTAATATAGGCTTTCAGTTTGGAGTCTCCTATTTTTTATTTTATAATGTGCTGAATGTATTCAGTGGTGATAAGTCTGGACTGCGGGCAGGTCAGTTTAGCGCCCGGACTCTTTTAATACGGAGCAATACTGTTGTAATACGTGCAGAATGTGGTTTGCCGTTGTCTTGCTGAAATAAGCAAGACCTTCCCTGAAAAAGACGTCGTCTGGATGGCAGCATATGTTGCCAAAACCTGTATTTATTGTTCAGCATTAATGGTGCCTTCACAGATGTGCACGTCACCCATTCCAAGTGCACTAATGCCCCCTATACCATCATAAATACTGGCTTTTGAACTGTGCACTGATAACAAGCTGAGTGGTCTTTAGCCCAGAGGACACAGTGTCCATGATTTCCAAAAAGAAATTCAAATGTTGATTCCTTGGACCACAGGACAATTTTCCACGTCCCCTCAGTGCATTTTAAATGAGCACGGGCCCAGAGAAGGTGGCAGCATTTCTGAATCCTGTTTATGTACAGTTTCGTCTTTGCATTTAGGTTTTAATTAGCATTTGTGAATGCAGCGATGAACTGCTTTCATAGACAGTGTTCTTCAGAAGTGTTTCTGAGCCCATGCAGTGATTTCCTCTACAGAATCATGTCTGTTTTTAACGTAGTGCCGCCTGAGGGCCCAAAGATCACGGCCAGCAAATGCTGGTTTTTGGCCTTGTCCTTTGCATACAGAGATTTCTCGTTTGTACTATTTGTACTGTTTTCAATTAACTATAGAGTTTAAATGATTTGCACATCATTGCATTTTTTTTTTTTGTTTTTTTTACATTTTTTTCAGTGTCCCAACATTTTTGGAAATGGGGTTGTACAACGGACTATTCAAATGTAGTGTGAGTCACCAAAGAACACGATTACAAGATTTCAGTGTATGTCTGGCTTTAGTGAACATTCATCTGCAGCTTAACCAGCCAAACAAATTACTTTAAACGTAAAACTCCACAAGTGAGCTCCTCGGATTAGCCTTGGATGTGATTCGTGCTGTCACTGTGCTGCAGTAAGAGACAGAGGAAGAGCTTCAGAACTATGAAACGTCCTTTACCTGCAGCTGTACAGAAGAGCTTTTCTGATGTGGAACAAAACCCACTCTTCTCTACTGCAGTGCTACTTGATCCAAGGTAACTAAAGTAACTTCATTTGAAGTCAGCTAGATTTTAATGGTTTAACTGTTGTGGCACATCACCCTCATTTACACCAACAGCTACTTAATTCTGAGTAGGTCATTTGTTATGGCATCTGACTCAATATTGACTCAGTTTCTGAGCTGAGCTGACGTTAAGTGTTTATGTTGGTTGAACTGCAGCTGAAATGCATTTTCGTGATTGACTGGTGTGGAATTGCGCAGAATTGTGTAGAACTGAGGTGTAACTGCTGTCCCATAGACTGTTGTTGGGGTAGGAGAGTCAGAGCACATTACCTTGCAGTGCATGCTGGGGACTGTAGTGCAGCGCATTGTGAAACGAGCTAATATTAGAAGAAAACTTAAATACTTTTGCAGGCCGGACAGGATTGTGTGGCGGGCCTGATGTGGCCTGTGGGCCTGGTGTTTCACACATGGGCTTTAGGTGGTGATTCAGGGCAAGTTTTAGAGAAGAGGGACAAGAAGAGCCTCACCGTTTCCTTCCAGATGTTATAATGCATAATGGGACTAAGATTATAATATAAAATAAACTGTTATTGAAAAAATCTTAGTCTGGTCTCGGTCATATCTCAGTCTCGACTGCTTGATCTTGACTACAACACTAGCCATTATTATTTCATTATTTTATTTTGCTCAATAATGAATGTTGCTTTTGTCATTTTTTGCTATTTGCTTTAAGACGTTAGCTAGATTTCTGTTTGCACAGCAAAGAAGTCTATAATAATTATTCATCGCTTCTCATATCATCATATTATACAGCAGCTTTATCGACCATCGCATTTATGTTCATATATGCAGCCCAAATAAACATGCAGGACGCTTCTGCTGAAAGGACTAAAGGTTGATTACCTCTCTGTGAATCGTCAGTAAAACCTGTTGTTGCTTGTGCTTGTAGAGGTGGCAGAAGGTTAATCTGCTCCTGCACTCTGACCTGTTCCTCCAGCTGGAGCTCTGATTGTGAATCTGAGATTCTTGTTTTGCTAAAGTGATCTGTTGCTCTGTAAGGCCTAATAAATGCACTGTCAATGCTGGCTTGAAAAAATAGAAATAGAAGATTATTTTTGATTTCCTTTTTAAGGCCAGTTGGGCTGAGGGGAGCCCAACTGGCCAGGCTTTCTCCCAGAAGGCATGTTCGTTCCTGGATGAAAACGAAAAATGTTTTCCCCCTCAAGGAGATGAGACTGAATAAAGCTCGTCATGCTTGATCAGAAACTGACATTGACTTTTTACTTTTCTACATTATAATCCTAAATTCCATCAGCATTCAGTGATTTTGGTAAAATATGATGAACATTAACGACACTATTTCATTTATAAAGGTAGAATTCAGAGTATTTTTAATTGGTGAATCAATACCAGTGGCACTGTTTTATTTATAATGCATAATTCTGAATATATTTTAATAAGTGAATTAATACCGATGAGTTTTTTGGGGAACACTTTACTGTAGAGTACTGTTCATAAGCCTACATAAATGTTAATAAATGCTTATGCCAATAAGTATCATCTGCCATAAAGACTACTTTAGCTAACTGATCAAAACTGGCAGATGTTACCTTCATAGCGAATTATGCCTATTGGAATAAGCATTTATAAAACATTTATGTAGACTTACGTTAGTTGTCATGACAAAGTTATGTAGGTGTTACATAGCCTTATGAACAGTACCCAACAGTAAAGTGTGACTGTTTTTTTTTTTTAATTTATAGAAAATATCGTCGCCGTCCAATGAAAAACAAGTAACTTCATTTTTTACGATTTTTACTTTTCTGCATCATTTGAGCTCAGCAGCTCTTTTAAATTATGTGAAAATTTCATGATGATTGGACAGAAATGCTCCGAAATTGCTTAGAATAAAACCTTTTTCTTTTAACTTAAATTGAAAGTAAAGAAGGTTTTTGCCCTCTCCTTGTAAAGTTACTATTTTGGAGATACTTGTTTTCCATTGGACAGTGAGGCTATGCATCATTTTGAACTAATAATGTTTTATTTTCATATGTATTAAAGCGGCTGTATTTTAATTCACATTGAATTGTAAGTCTTTGCAAGTCTGCAGCTGTTTTGTTCACATTGGCAGTCATGAACCATTTTGCTAATCAACAGAGCATTTGATCTGAGAATACTGTTGAATCCTGGGAAATACTTTAGGCTGATTTTAAGCTGCAAAACAAAAGTGTGAGCAAAAGTTTACCTCTGGCATCAACAAAGGGGATTAAGGTCCACAGCAAAATGTAATAAAATAATCCAGCTGGCTGTTCATAATTGGCCATAATTAAATAAGAGGGGAAAAAACTGGGTGAAAATCCAAAAATCTAAGCCTGAACAAACCTAATAGCCCACAGACTTCCTATTGTTTACTGAGATTAAGGTTAGGGTTGGGCTAGGTGTAGCCCAGCAGCATTTATCTACAACAATACAGTGGAAATACTCCACAAATATGATGTGAGAGTACACGCATGTTGTTTTCTTGATGCACACAAACATCTGTGAGTGGAAATACATGCTTTGTGATGAATATACAAGCTACATGAGTACCTACATGCAGGCGTGTGCACTCATGCATGCTCTCAGGTGAGTAATTTGGCACTTTCAGCAATGAAAAGCAGTGCTTTCAATCAGGCATTTCAGTGTACTGTTGGAAGGGTAGGGCCAGTACTGTGGGTGAAAGTTGTTGGCATTCATGTCCTTTAGTTCAGGCTTTGGCTGAGTTATAGGGGAAGGAAATACCTGAGCGAGGAGGGGCAGGTGGATTTGGCTGGCTATATCGTCCTTTTGTTACTCACGCACACGGCATGCAGTAATGGTTTGTACTGTGGCTTGATTTCTGCCTTTCTGCTTTGGCAAAGTGGAGACAGAGGCAATTGGAAAACCTTCTAGAGAGAAAATGGACTTCACCTGAAATGGACAGAGTGATGAGAAGTTGGGACTGGGCTAAGGAAGAAAACAGACAACAAACTGCTTACTTAGAAAGGGCTTTGTTAGACACTGATTTTGGGCTCCTCTGGTGAAATTACATGCTTCATCCTATGCAGAGAACATACTTCTGGACATTTTAAGGCACTGTTATTTTACATTAGATATAAATTTGCAGAAAAATGTCATATGGATGGAAGACAGGTAACTGATTTCTTTTATTAAGAATTTAGAACCGTTGACCAACTGTGTATGCAAACAGAGGACTAAGACCTCCACTTTTAACCCACCCGTGCAGTGAAACAGCCACATGCATGCACGCTAGTGAACACACACACTAGGGGGCAGGGAGCACACTTGCCCGAAGCGGTGGGCAGCCCTATCCACAGTGCCCAGGGAGCAGTTAGGGGTTGGGTGTCTTGCTCAAGGGCACTTCATTCATGTCCTGTCGGCTCAGGGGATCGAACCGGCGACCTTCCGGTCACAGGGCTCCTTAACCTCCAGCCCGTGATTGCCAATCAGCAAAACATGTCATTTGCCTGGGGGATGTTTACACGTTTGCATATGACTGTAACAACATGGCACCACACAATGTGAAACTGGTAGTAAACTTAAGTCACAAAAGAACTAAATGAAATTGAACTACCACCAAACACTCTGCCGTAAGTATATTTAAAAGAATTTGGTGTATGTCCCCGATTTAGGGACCCACTCTTTGCGGTAATGCAGGCAACCGTGTGACGTGGACCAATCACATTCAGGAGGTCTCACAACAGACGACATGGTGATTAGGAGTTTAGCAGCCACTGCATACCACACTGTCGAACTCAAACCATCATGTTGTTTTGGCCAAGAAGGCATTTTCGTTTGAGGTCCGCTGCCAGCAAGACTGTGTGCTATTATTTTTGCATTTCACATGATGTTACACTGTATACTCACCGAGGACCGAACCAGGGAGTGACTGGGCTGTGCGGTGCCTTCAGTTTGCTGTGCTTTGTGAATGATTCACCTGCAGGACGCAACAGAAGCCGAGAGACGAGAGACACACAGACCTTTAATTCAGTGTTTTCACTCCAGGCTTGGAGCCGCTGCACTGTACAGTTTAGTGTTTCTCTCTGCTGTTCACCTCGTTCAGCTCAAGAAGGGCTTAATTAGCTAATAATATCAGGTATTTTAACCAGGAAACCACAGTTATGCAGTGTAGGGGTTTCAGGACTGGAGCTGAACTCTGAACTAACTGAACTAGCAAACTTACAGAATCACGTCTGTCGAAACACGACGTCGTTTTCCGCCCCACGACATTCAGTCTGATATTTAACGATTATGTTTCTCCATTCAAACGTCATTTAAATCAGAAACAGAGAGTAAAGTTATACCGGCTGTCTGCAGCTCCGTTAGGGGGCGACTGTTTATCTCTCGGCTGATAACATCAGCTAAAGTTATCCAAAGGCCAGCATTGATCACATCTGTGTTAATTAGCTGATGTCGTTAGCCTCCTATGATGACGGAGTGTTTTCTCCTCTTTATGCAACACCATGGGATCCTTTACCCACCCTGACGTGAAGAGCCGGTGGGCTTCTGTGTTTTTAAATGCTGTGAGAGACTCTCCAGAATAGGGAGAGGGGCTGAGTGAGATAAATATATCAGGAAAACACAAATTTGGTATCTTTCCACCAGTTTAAGTGGGATCAGGAGTTCAGGGGGAAACTGTATAAGGATCACAGACTATTTTATCGACTTTGTCGTGGAAACGTTTTTTCTCTTCCAAAGTAAGGAGAGTAATTTTAGCCGTCTTTCACCTCTAGTTACGTTCGTGTGGAGCAGCAAAGCCAGAAATTCTGTCCCAAATATGGTGGCCACAACAGAAACATCACAACTGAAACTCTCGGATATTTATTACAGGACCGGTTCAGATTCATTCTTCCCAGCTTTTTCTGCTGATATCGGCCTGACGCTGACATCATCAGTGCCATCTCTAGCTGTGTCTCTCTTCTTTGTGCTCTCTCTCTCTTGCACACACTCACACACACTCATGCAAAAGAAAGCTAAAGGGGCAGCCCCTAGATCCAGATCTCCATGAATGTTCAGATGCATACCAGTCATAGCTTCTCTGATTTCAAGTGTACTGCACTAAATAATACGTACCCATGAGACCTGACCCACCGCATTGTTTTCCACACATCACATCACAATTGAACCATTCACGCTTAACTCACAATTGCATTCTTTCATACCACCTTCTGAGAGGTTGAATAAGCTACAGAAAGTTGGCAAAAATCCTTTTCCGCCTAATTAGATATGAGAATTACTACACAATGTAGAGTTTCCACTTTCAGATGCTTTGCTACCAAGCTAGACTGTGTGTCTTTTTGTTGTACCATGAAAACAGCTTCAGATTTGCCATCACGGTAACGTTAGCTCAGTTTATTAAAAAAAGTTGCGTATAATTTGTCCTAACAGTGTGACTTTAACAACAAATAGAAAATAAATATCATTTAAAGCCTGATCAGTATTGATCTTTTTATCTGGTTAGTTCATGTCGCTGGTCATGTTGAGCATAATTTATCATACCATTTAAAAGACAATAGCCCAATCCCATTTCACCCCTCGCCCCTACCACTTAGCCCTACCCCTCCATTTTGTGTGTTCACGTCTAGGGGTAGGGAGTCCTGATTCTTGTTGAGATAGAGGGGTAGGGCGAAGTGTTAGAGCTACATGGCCCTCCAAACGGAGGTTTTTCAGAGACTCCAAACAGAGTAATAGGAGAAAAAAAGAAAAACCGGCAAGACGGCTGAACAAGAGACCAAAGAAACCCACAAATGTGAGAATTTTCTCTCTTTAAAAATTACGATAAACACTATATTATCTTAGTTTAATGTCATTTCAGTGTATTATGATCTTTTTCTTCATAACAAGCATTCTCAGGCATCAGAAATGCTGCACCATTTAAGGTGGAACAGGAAAATTCGAACAAGAATCTGGTGAATATCTGACTTCAGCTTCATATCACTGAAGAATTAGGGGTGGGTGATAATAAATAATTGCCCCCCTCTTTGAAGGCATATGATGCCCTAAATGTAACTAAAGCCCAGCAGTGAGGAGCTGAACTTTACCCTCCTCTGCTGTCACTGCAGACTGGCAGGGTCGCCTACAGAGCAGCACTGGTAGCTGTTAATGAAGTGATGCTCTTTTTATTTGAGGGTTCCATTTCAGAGGGAAGATTTCAACCACTACCCTGTAGCTCAGTTCCAATGGTCAAGGAGACACTCAAAAACAAGGGGTAGGGGTAAAAACAAGTGGGACTGGGCCAAAATTCTTGTTGTTATGAGTTCTAATTCCCTTTGCACTGTAAACTTCCATCTTTCAAGAAAAATTGAGCTGTGCAATACGATGAATGTGACTGTTACCAGTAAAGCTTGTCCAACATTGCAACAGTTGCTACAGAAGAACGCCTTTGCGGGCAGAACATCAGATCGGTTCTTTCTCAAAGTCGTTCCTCAGAATCCTGTTTTCGCACCTGCACACAAAACCCAAGCATTTTAAATAAGGTGTGAACGGCCCTGAGATTAGCAGATGAAATTAGCAGATTGAATTAAGTGAGAACTATGTTAGAGTAGTCAAATGAGCACTCCTCTAAGTGAGCTCTCATTTTCGGTAGCAGCCTGTTTTGGTACTTGAAACAGGTTCTCGATTGTCACTGAAGTGTCTCTTGTGACCTCTGTTGACCTCACATGTGGTTTCACGCCGGCAGAAGTGTTTTCCCATGTGCTTAGAACTTGTTTTGCTATTATATCCACTCGCATGTATAGCATGAAGCACCACTGCTCTCACAGGAAAAGAGCAGAGTGGTGGAGATTAATGTATTAGAAATCCCCACGACAGATGTTCTATATTTTCTACTGAAAATCATTTTAAGGCGAGCTGCAAAGCTGGAGTGCCCAGCAGCCTAGACATGTTTCATATTTTCCAGGGGAGTGTGTGTGTGAGAGAGAGAGAGAGAGAGAATAAATACAGTACTGTGCAGAAGTCAGAGACCATCCTTTCATTTATTCAATTTCTACTTGAACATTAAGTACAAGTTATTCATTGTTTTCAGAGTCCACACTTTGCCTTTATTAGGGCTTCTATTCTTATCATTATTACTTTCAGGAATTTTCCATGCTTTTTGGACGTACTTCCAAATTTCAGGTCTTCTTTTCTCAGTAACAGCCTAATGACAGCTACACATCCTTTCAGACTCATAGTGCTGGGTTGTCTTCTAAAAGTGGAAAGATGGACCCAATCCCATTTCTTATTTTTACCCCTGCCCCTTTGTTTTCAAGTGTCTTATTGACCCTTGGAACTGAGTTACAAGGGGTAGTGGTTGAAATCTTCCTCTACAAAATGGGACCCTCAAATAAAAAGAGCATCACTTCATTAACAGCTACCAGCGCTGCTCTGTAGGCGACCCTGCCAGTCTGCAGTGACAGCAGAGGAGGGTAAAGTTCAGCTCCTCACTGCTGGGCTTTAGTTACATTTAGGGCATCATATGCCTTCAAAGAGGGGGGCAATTATTTATTATCACCCACCACTGATTCTTCAGTGATATGAAGCTGAAGTCAGATATTCACCAGCTTCTTGTTCGAATTTTTCCGTTTCACCTTAAATGGTGCAGCACTTACATTGTGGCGTTTCAGGCGTCAGAACTGCTGGACTATTTAAGGTGGAACGGGAAATTTAGCTAGCTACTGAAACATTAGCATATTATTTTTATGCTTGTTCTGAAGTAAAGGAGCATAGTAAATCGAGAAGGCATTATACTAAGATAATACAGTGTTTATCGTAATTTTTTAACATAGAAAATTCTCACATTTGTGTGGCCGTCTTGCCGGTTTTTCTTTTTTTCTCATATCTCTCTGTTTGGAGAGTCTCTGGAAAAACCTCCGTTTGGAGGGCCATGTAGCCCCAACACTTCACCCTCCCCCTCTATTTCAACAAAAATTGGGACACCCTACCCCTAGATGTGAACGTGCAAAACAGAGGGGTAAGGGCTAAGTGGTAGGGCCGAGGGGTGAAATGGGATTGGGCCATGGACAGAAACATCTGTGAATTTTTCAGATCTGGCTCAAGAGCTGAGATTTATTTATTTATTTATTTATTTATTCCCCTTGTTTTAAATAGTGATAGTGACAGTTTTGGTGGTCTACCAAGTCTTGCATTGGTTATTGGGAGTCCCATTTTCTCTGTATCTTTTAATAATTTTTGTAACTCCAGTTTTGGAAAGAGCTGTTATTTTCCTTTGACTTTGCCATTCCTTATGCAAATGAAATATCTCATATCTAATCTCCTCAGAAACATCTTTGTACATTTTACATGTACATGACAAAGAAATCTGTAAGGCTGCCAAGCTAAGTGGACATGAGGTGCAAGAAAGGAGTGGAAATATTACATACTGATAAACTTGATATTTAAATGTACGTTTCCAGCTTTTTTCTGACATTGAAAAGTTAATAACCAGCCCTTAATGGCTGTTTTGACTGGTAATGAAATAAATGAAAGGGTGATCACTGACTTATGCAACCACTGTACATTAATTACACCCTTTTTCACATTTATTTAGGCTACAGTTCTCATGACAGGTGATTTCGGTCATGAGCTTTGCAACTAACTCTCTTATTCTCGCACACATGCCCAGAGCTTTTATGAGCTCTGTGCTGGCTTGTTGGAAGGCTGGTCCCACTTACACACCCATATAACACACCCATTGTGGAATTGTCCTGGCATTTGAGAGCAGGCTTTTTTAATGAAAGTGCTTAGTGTTTATATGGCCGCCTCATTAAAGAGACTCCCCTGCCTGCTGTTTCCAATCAGAAAAGTTTCTAGTTTCTGCCCAGTGTGGCGTTTTGTCTAGACAAATGCAAAAAAGTGCTTTACTATTGAATCACGCGGTGCCTTCAGAACATTTTTCACACTGTTGCAGTAAAAGTAAAGCAGACCTATCGCAGTACAATGCCTCATAACTGTCCACGGTTCTAACCGCACTAATAAAACAGCTAGTGTGGATAAACAGACCCATCTGTGGACTTACTCATTCTATCTAAACATAGGATGTTTTTCTTTCTACTTGCGTAAGCAGCCGCTGACCACCGCAGTCATCATTTGCACCACCTACCATGCTGTTCCGCTGCTGCCATAAAAAAAAAACGCTTGCAAATGATTAAAAAAAATCCTCACAGAGCAATCTAGTCACCTTTCTCACTTCAAACCGTTCACGGCTGTTTAACTGAACTTCCAGTGAACCTTGAAATGATCATTAGAAGGTTGAAAATGAGATGAAAATGTCTGGAGATTTTTATACTGCAGATGTGAATAGTAAGATGTGGCCATATCGTATACACAGGACTGCATTGGGGGGGAGCCATCCCTACGCCAACAAAATACAGAAATCATCCCACTCCTGAAACTATCATTCATTTTTTTCATCTTATTTTGTTAATATAATATAAGTACATGTTTTTTGTACTTGCTGCCCTCTCAGAAATAAAGGCACTAAACTGTCACTGAGGCAGGACCCCTCCTGTCACTGGGGTGGTCCCCTTAAGGGTACATCTTTTTTAGTCAGGGAACATAACTGAACCATAATCCACTGAAATTATATGTTCTAAGCCGTACTGACTCCACACACCCCGTCTCGTCTCCAGGCTTTTTATTTTGTTCTGTTTTAAAACATTCGGATATGAAAAGATACAAATACAAACTTTTCACCTGGAAAAACTTATTTAAGGTTCACAATCAGACCTTAAATCCACTGTTGTACCTTTTGAGGGAACATCTACACTGTTGGTATCTTGATAAATGAAAAATGTACCTGAACAGAACCTTTATTTCTGACCGGTGTGATATCGATACCATAATGAGGGACCTACTTAGAATTCGGTAGTCAATAGTGCAAATTAGGGCTGCAACAAACGACTGAATTGATAGTCTAATAATCTGTCGGTTACTGAAACGAATACTCGTTTATTCAGATTATGAGTCACTAAATTACCAAATAACTCTTATGTAGCCGTCAGCTTTTACATTTAGCTTGAGGTTGTTTTATGCATTTGCTAACGGACAATGAAGACAGTAAAGATGAATAACTTATTCAAAAATTCACTGTTTTAATGAACTTTCCTGCTAATACAAAAGATAAAAAAATAAAACTCCAATATTTTTTCCTGTCAAAATTTAAAAACAAGGATGTGCGAAGTAGCAGCAATAAAATATAACCTCGTGAGATCGACCGCAGGCTGGGACAAGCGGCAGCAGTAATGCGGTCGCTGTACCGGACTGTAGTGGTGAAGAGGGAGCTGAGCCGTAAGGCGAAGTTCTCTGTTTACCGATCGGTCTACATCCCGACCCTCACCTATGGTCATGAGCTGTGGGTAATGACCGAAAGAATGAGATCGCGAATACAAGCGGCGGAAATGAGCTTTCTTCGCAGGGTGGCTGCTACACTGTATTTGATAGGGTGAGGAGCTCGGCCATCCGGGAGGAGCTCGGAGTAGAGCCGCTACTCCTCCGCATTGAGAGGAGCCAGCTGAGGTGGTTCGGGCATCTGATCCGGATGCCCCCGGGACGCCTCCCGGTGGGGGTGTACCAGGCACGGCCTACCGGAATAAGACCCCGGGGTCGTCCTAGGACCCGCTGGAGGGATTATATCTCCAAGTTGGCCTGGGAGCGGCTTGGGGTCCCCGGGAATGAGCTGGAGGAAGTTGCGGGGGACAGGGTCATCTGGGATTCTCTGCTCTCCCAACTGCTACCGCGACCCTATCTGGACTAAGCGGTTAACGATGATGATGATGATGATGATGATGATGAAAACTAAATCAGTTTTCCTTTAAACAAGTAAAAAAAATCAATCTAAATTTAAATTTTAAACAGTGCAGTCTGTGCTCTGTGCATCCTGCTGTCCGTCTACACTTTGCTGAAACTAAATTCTACAATCACAGGTCTTTATTGAAACGGAGGAAAGTCTTCATCTCTCCGTGCTCCTGTGAGAGTCTCGCTCGTCTCTGAGAGCAGATATTCCCCGCTGCAGAGAAGATGTGCTCTCATGCAGTGGATGGGAAAGTGGTGAACGTTTGTGGCAAACGTCTCTATGAACAGTTCAATTTAAATGATTTTGTGTAAACATTTGATTTCAGCGGTAACCCTTCGTCCAGCTGCCCTGTATGTCCGCTGAGAACTACCTCCTGAAACTGTTAGCGAGTGAAGCCAAACGTTCGCGGAGAACAGAAAACCGTTTGGAGACGCTCTCTGTCTTCGCCGAATTTGGCCTCGACTTTAAGACAACAATGCACTGTTTAAAAGTGTAAACGTTATCTGGAGTGTGAACAGGGTGGCTGTGAATAATAGTTACTTGCTTCTCTGTTTCAATTCCATTAATGATTCAAGAGAAAATGCATATAAAAATAGAAGATGTAGCTCATAACATGAAGCTGAATGGCTTTTAACATTAGCCAACTAGCTCACTAGCACAACATTCACCGCATCCCAAACCACACATTACTGTACTTCACATACTACACTAATGAGTGCACTTCATAATTTTTACCCGATTTTTCTCCCCAATTTAGTCGTCTCCAATTCCGCCCGCTAGTTAGGACTCCCCCAATCACACGATGCTATCAACGCTAGGAGGGTGAAGGCTAACACAGGCTTCCTCCGAGACCTGTGAAGCGCCACCGCTTCTTTTCGAACTGCCGCTCACGCAACGTCACTGGACAGCCGAACGCGCTCGGAGGAAAGCGCCAACCGCCAGATCTGTTACGTCAGCTAACAGACGCCTGCGCTGACTAGCATCGTGCTGAGTGATGGGGGGAGAAGGAGGGGCCATCCTACCCACCCAGAGAGAGTGAGGCCAATTGTGCTCTCTTGGACTCCCGGCTACGGACTGTAGCATCACCAGGGATCGAACTCGCGATCTCCTGAGGATAGGGCCAACGCTTAGACGGTTGCGCCACTCGGGAGCCCAATGAGTGCACTTCTAATGGTATATGCACTATTTTTACACACTTCTTAGTGTGCTAGTATGTGGTTTGGGACTGGTAGATGGTGATTACCCCGGATGAAGAATGCAGGTCTGTGTGGGTGGGCCGGCGCTTACTTACGTGATGACTCCAAATAGGTGCAAGAAGTGATTTTATTAAACGACAGGACATAAACAAACAAAACGGAAAGAAAACGCAACAACATATACACTATTTACAAGTATATCTGAGTAACAGCCGCAAGGCTGGAACTCCACACACATCTACACACGCTGACTCGAGCAACACGGGCGGCTAGTAGTGAGTACAGGTGAGCAATTTTTCTGAATGGCTGATCCGGAGCGCTTGTGCTCTAAGCTCCGCCCCAGCCTACACCAAACCCCCCCCACACACAACACACACTGTACAGTAACAACATACACCTGGTTGCAACCCATGACAGTCTTACCAGTAAGTATATACAAATAGTACATATGAAGATCACGATCCCACTAACTGTTTCTTTTTCTTTACAGGACCCACATAAAAGTGAACCCCCCCTCCCTACATTGGTGGATCTGTCCAACTAGGGTAAGAGGAGCCCCAGCTCTCGCGGACATCCCCTAAGGGATGCACATCAAAGGAATACAGGTAATTAACAAATTATATCACTTAGATGTCCATACGTCTGATGGTGATACTACCAGTCTCTAGAATGTATCAGGGCTGATGATGGGGTGTAAAACTCACCACATCACAGGGACGGGGCGTATCTTACCGAGACGAATCATCTTCACCCCGTCAGCCGACGAGTTTCCTCTTCAGATGCTCCAGCATGGAGGATGTGCTCCCATAGCCGGCTGAGGTCGGCTTTACAAACAGCACAACTGACAACCTTTTTTTCCCGAGTTTAACGTGAAGTGGAGCCACACAAGGGTTTTGTTCTTGAAACTGCCGTCACGATTTTGTCAACCCTCCAGTGAGCGGTAATGTCAGAGCATTCCTAGGGAGAGACATCACCAACCGATCGACTATTAAATCATCCATCCATCCATCCATCCATCATCTAAACCGCTTATCCTTCTGGGTCGCGGTGGGGTGCTGGAGCCTATCCCAGCTGTCATTGGGCGGAAGGCAGGATACACCCTGGACAGGTCCATCGCAGGACTATTAAATCAGTTGCCAACTAATTTCATCGTCAATTTTAGTCAACCAAGTTGAATAATCGTTGCACCACTAGTGCAAATGTAATGTAAATAGTGTGCAGTGTACTTTAACCATTAAATCGATAAAATCTAGCTGATACTAAATGGCATACATAAGCTAGCCATGTTACATTAGTTCCACGCTACTCGATCTGAGTGGGATTTGTTTCTTGTCGGAATAGCGCTACAAGCAAGGAAAGCTGGATAGTATACATGCTAAGCTAACCCCAAGAGACTGGGTTTTTTCAGACTCGCTACACAAGAAGAATTTTGGACATATACTGGATGAACCAGCATGTCGCCTGCTACTAAGTACGAGTAAATGAACATGGTATTGGACGGATACCTGATATCAGTATTTGTATTGATGCATCCCTAGTCCTGGGCCTAATAGCTTGTTCTGCTCTTGTAATTACAGTATAAGGACCAAAAAGCACCAAAAACTCGTTCATTAACACACTCAAGCCAGCTGTGTGAACCCACCACCCTCTGGAAAGTTTTATACTGTTCGATCACTGTTTATACATATTTGAACCGCACAGAGCTGTAAAAGCAGGAGCTGGGTCGACTTCACTGTCACACTGTCAATCACCAAACATTCATGACAAGTAATAGTCAAACCAGTGTGTGTGATTTGATAGATAGAATTTGATAGAAAATGATACGTAAAATGGTACAATAGTCTTTTGTATTAGTGTTTTGTATGAACAGTGAAGTGAACAGTGCTGTTGGAATTACATGGCGCTTAACTGCCGGCATTTGTTGTAGGATGTCCTTTATCTCCGTCACAGAGCAGTAGCAGCCCAGGATCTGTAAACATCGCACTTCGTTTTCACACAAACGCTGGCAGCTTGGTATGTATGAACTGGCTTCCCAGTGTAATTATTTTCTAATTAATTCATTTATTTTAACAGTCTGCTTATTATAGGGCCTGATTTTAAACTTAATTTTCTGAATACATTCCGCAAAACTCAAAATGATCATGTAAAATAAATTTTGATGACTTTAGGCATATTATGTGAGCAAATTCCATAAATACCATGCAACAGATTTCTTCCTGTTTGCTATTTTCTAAATATCTATTGTCCATTTTTCAGCAGAAAACTGCAGAAAATGTAAAAACATAAATACAGCACTTGCTTTGAGTTTTTCAAAGAAATCTGGGATACTTTTCCTCACCTCCCGTGTTCAGACATAGAAGTTGGTCATGTTTTCTGCTTCTCACAATTCAAGTAATCTTAAACATATGATGTTGGTCTGGTCTCTGGGGTGGACAGTCCATTGTCCTGAAATTACCAGCAGCTTCTTTGTTTTTTTTTTTTGCCTTTTTTTTCCTTTTTCATTTGTTCGGTAATGGCTTCTTGACAGCTACACATCCTTTCAGACCCACAACATAGAGTAGTCATTATATGTAGGCCTTTCACTATTATTATCACTATTATTACATAATTGCCTCAATACAATTTATTGAAGCTGACTGCATTTTTTTCCAACTTTGTCAGCTTTCACAGTGTTTACATTGTATTAAACAAAAATTAGGTGTGTTTTTATTATTGAAGTTTAAGCAAATTTACCCCAATAAAAGAAAGCATAACTTCTGTCTGGTGCTGTATCATCTTTAGTGGACTGCAGTGAGGAATGTTTGCTTATTTGACTTACAGATGTTTTATTTTGTCGAATGAGGGCTACTAAGTATCGACAGCTAGGAAGCAAAAACAACTAATCGGCCAATTTGGCACACAAAAAAAACCAAGCCAGGTCTTAAAATCTCTTTTTGAGTCATACATAAAGTGTAATATGATCAAATATGCTCGATCTCTGTACTATAGGCCTGCTCTAGTAATGTCCCTCGCTCTCTGTAAAGTAATGAGGTAATTACATATGTAATTATGTACTGAGCAAAAAGGGCTTTCAGTTTTGGCCATACATATCAAAAATTGATCAAAAACAAGAAAAAACCTCTTAATCTAGCTAATTTTTGATAGCGGCATGGTCAGATTCTGTAAGTGTCTTAGTGCTAAGCTAACAGCAGTTCACATGCACATTTTTTTGGCTGTTCTAGATTAAACACACTTAAAGTTTGTAAAAGACGTTAAATTTTTTACATAGCCTCTTAAGCTCTGCACTGTCATATTCTTCATAACTTTCATATTTAATAAGCTACATTCTAAAGGTGGGGGTCGTATGAGAGCTGTAACTGTCTTCTTTCCAGTCAAATAGATGGGTGATGTACTTTTAAACCCTTAAAATAAAAGAAGCTCTGCTGATCGTTCAACACAGTTTAACAATAAATGGCCTTAAACTCTGGAGTTAATGTAGAACTGCTAATTCACGCTTTAACCCCCAAGATCGGCACGCAGACTGCTGATCACCATAGCAACACAGACAACAATCTCGCCTAGGTAGTAGCTAACGAAAAGACAAAGAGAAAGATTTAAGATAAACATCGATAATTCAGAGAAGAATGGACTTATGTGCATTCACTCTAGATGACTATTTTCCTGATACTTGTTATTTGCAGTGCGAAACTGTCAAACACTAAAAAGTCGAGAAGCTGAAGTCGTTTCTCATTCGCCAGCTTCTCATTTGAATTTTCCCATTCCACCTTAAATGGTGCAGCAGTTACATTCTGGTGCCCTAGGCTGAGATTTAGGGTGGAACGGGAAAATTCGAACAACAAGCTGGCGAACGAGAAGCGACTTCAGCCTCGTAAAAGTTCGAATGTTAAGAGATGATTTACAAGAAACCGTTCCTTTTTTGAGGAAAAGTTTCCTGCTGGAGATGCGTGAAAATCGGCCATAGCTGAGCTAAAGCAGAGCAACGTTAGTGTGTTTTCTTTTATATTTTTTAGCACATACTGAGACACATTTACAGCCAAGATGGTAAAATGTTACTTTAGTAAAATGGACATAAAACGTGGCTCCGAAGGTGGTTTGATTTTTGTTGAAAGGACAAAATGGCTGTTCTTAACGTTTGGGTTGCGCCCCCTGTTTTATGTTGTTGGTGAGAGCGTTTGGCCATACTGGGGCCAGTTCTTCTCAATCTAATGTGGTCGTCCACAGGGAAACCACCTTTTATTATCGCAAAAATACAGGGATATCAGTTGAGTGAGTGGATGAATGAATGTCGCAGAGCAAGAAGCAAATTTATTATTAACAGTTTTCCTCTGTTGACTATTTTCAGTGGTTTAGTCGTTCATCAAACCAGTGATAATAATTAACACTGTAGCTGAACACGGGGGATGTGAGATGTTGTTCTTTCTTCCTTTCCTTTTTTTTTTTAACCACAGCATCCAAGTGTAGTGATACGTGTGGAGAGCCGAGAAGAGGGAAAGGTGGAATCGTTATTAATGAATCATAATTCTTTCTTAAATGTCTCATTCGTCACAATTACGTAAAGGTGATCTAATCAGATCGGATATTAATACTTTTTTTATTTTTTTGGCACCATTCTAAGGGTTCTAGGGAAACTAAAGTGGCTCTTCAATGGCATCACTCCAAAGAACCACTTGCCAACTGTATTTTAAGAGTGAATGAGTCCCAGGAGAACATGTTCATGTAAATTACATGAAATTATAAGAGTACAATGTTGCTCTGCTTTGAATATTAGCCAGCCGACATGACTTCGCTAGCTGCAGTTCTTCACAGCAGCTTTGGTCTCAGAGGAAATCATCTGCATACTGCTGTCTTAACACACAGCCGCCCAGCAACAGCTTAGAAGTTATGCACCATCACACCATCGCTTCAGAGACGTGAAGGCTCTGCTAATTTATACAGCATGTTTTCCTTTATTAATGTGAAGACAGACTCAGCTCTGCAGTGGCCTGTTACAAGTGGTTGCTAGTGAGCGATGACCGCCGCTGCTTCAGCTATTCGTGGTCGGGGCTTTAAAAAGTTAATAACATTTTTAAAAACACAGCTCTCAAGGGTGCATATTATATTCCTGCAGCGGAGGATAAGAGGCATTGTGGGTAAGAAGCATTTCATCCTAGCTTGCAGTCTGTGCTCTCAGGAGCGATAGCACCACCAGGACTGTTGTTTTGGATTGTTTCGACAAATATACACGTGAGCTGAACTTAAACTGTCTTACTTTGAACACATCCACAGCATAACTTTAATATCTTGGTAATTTCTGGCAATGAGCTGGTTGGTGCTATGATGTAGATACATGTAGTTACTGTTTCTCTAATACCATATGGAGTATTTGGCACCTTTTATGCTTAAAGCAAGCCACGTTCGTTTGCTCCCAGGCTGTAAACCCACATAGCAGTCTAATCGCTGCTGTTGGAACAAAACCTCGTCTCCATTTTTGTTGTTTTTATGTTTTTGACATAATTTGAAGATGGCTGTTGTCCTTTACGTTGTGTGTAAAGTTCACAATGAATGGACCAAAAGAAACGACACAAAATGACTTGGAAAAAAGGTCTGGTTCCATTGATTTACATTAAAAGTAAAGTAGGTTTTTTCCTTCTCCTGTAAAGCTACCGTTTTGGAGATACGTGGTTTTGTTCCGACAACAGCGATATACTAAGTTATAATACTACTTACTTTTTTAACCCAATTTTATTCCTCAGTTTAGTCAAGACCGATTTCAGTTGGATTCTGTTAACTAGGTCTCCCCCACTACACATGATGCTGCTAAGCTATGAGGGCTAGCACGCAACAGTGTCACTGGACAGCTTAACACGCTTGGAGGAGAACACTAACTACCAGTTCTGTTATGTTCACGGACTGTGAAATGTTCTCAGAAATAGGCTTACATCAAACAACACTGGCATGCCAAAACATCTAACATGGGTACCTGAAGGACTTAAGAGAGAAGAATCGGGTACAGTTAAACTAGCCACTGTTTTTAGTGAAGTTAATTTAGCGAGCACTAGCTCTCCAGATTTCCTCGCTAGTGTCCAATATAAGTAATATAGTACTTTGTTTTTGCCATAGGTCCTTTTATATGTCTTATATGTCTGGTTTGGAATTAAGATTGTTTTGTGGAATCAACTCTTGGAATCATCTCCATCGGATGGCTGTGCTCCCAAAAATGGGGCCAATGCTTAAATGGTTGTACCACCCAGGAGCCCACACTCATGCTTCTCATGGCACTTAGCATTAAAAGCTGTAGATATGTTTTGTATGAAAGTGTGTTGATGCCTTGACAGGGATCGATGCTTAGTAAATGACTCAAAGCTTTGGTTATTGATTAAACTAGAATTGTATTCTGGTCTGTGTTATAAATGGAATTTTGAATATGTCATATTTAGTGAGTGTGTTATTTGTGTTTATGGTTTATTTATTTGTAAGATTTTAACTTTGAAAATAAATTTAAGCAGTCATTTTGGTTGGGCCAGTGGCTAAAGGAGGTAAGTCTAGGTCCATTGGGCCCAAAGTGAGGGATGTTATGGACAGACCTTTAAACCTTGTCCTTAAATCTTTATTATCTGCTTCTCACCTAACAGAGCTGGCTGATTGTTTTGTGTCCCACTGAAAGTGTAAGGTCTTTCAAAGCTTTGCGTAGAGAACAGAGTCTCAGCTGCAATTGGAATAAATAATTATTATTATTGGAAGACGAGAGAAGTTCAGAAATCCAATATGGCTCACTGAGGAATATGGTTTCCATATCATCTTTGGGTTGAACATGTCTAAGATCACTGGGGAAATCGAACAAGTACTGTGGGATATGCGTTGTTTAGAACACAGATGAGTTAATTGAAACTCAAATTATTTGAATTTTGTTGAATTCAGTTCTGTGCTCTATATGGTTCTAAAACTTCTAGAGAGACACTGTTCCTACGTTTTAGACCGCCAGACCCTCAAGGAATTACACTGCTGATTCCCCCTCCAGCTTTTTAACTCCTGGCTCATTTTGACACAGTGATCAATACCATTGAAAGGATCACAAATATGTCTCTGTAAAATATGGGAGACATGCTATACCAGGGTGAAAGAAGCTAAGTAATTTACAGGTTTTCCCCAACAAAATTCTGTAAGATTGGAGCCCAAGTGAGAACCAAATCACTTAATTAGATGATTTGGCACCTCCTATAGACGTTCACAGATCTCCTTCCATCTTAGGTCTCTTCACTCTTAAAAATACATATGTCAAATGGGAGCAATGCCACATAAAACCATCTTTGGTTCTGTAAAGCACTTTTTAATGGAGAATTCTTTGAAGAACTACTTTTTAAAATGCACTACAGAGGTGTGAAGAACCTTTTTAAAGTTTAAAGAACCTCCTCATCATGTAAAGGTTTAGTTAAAGGCTTCATAGAACCACAAATCTAAGTGTAGAACTATTTATTTTAAAAGCTGTTGGTTAATAGGTTGGCCATCTTGGATACTGGTCAGAAGGTCTTCATAGATAAACGCCCAAGCATTTGCAGACGCCTGCTAATTCAACAGTCCTTAAATCGAGGGTATTAATAGGGAGTTTATCCCCTCTTTACTGCAGTAAGAGCCTCTATTCTTCTAGGAAGGCTTTACATTAAATGTCAGAACATTACTGTGAGGATTTGATTGCATTCAGCCACAAGGGCATTAGTGAGGTCAGGTGCTGATGTTGAATGATTAGTTCTGGATCACAAACGCCACTTCAGCTCAGTCCAAAAGTATTGGATGGTACTCAGTCACTCCAGATAACGCAGTTCCACTGCTCCACAGCCCAATGATGAGGAGTTTTATATCCTTCCAGCCAACACTTGGCTTTGGCCATGGCTCATGTGCAGCAGATCCATAGTGTCCCGCCCCAGTATTAACAATGCTTTTCCATCGCGATTATACAAGCTGTGTGTGCGTTTGAATGCTTGTGTGAATAATGGCTGTCTGAATACTTTTGGACATACAATATACACTCATCATGATCAAAAAAAAAAGGGCTGCACCCAGATAGAAGTGTCGGATTGCAGTGCTATTCGGAGAGGAAGATAAAGGTTGCCAGGAACAATAAATGATATAAACTTTAGACTGATATGGGTGATATTTATTGAGCTACACATACAGAAGTAGTGTCTCAGTATGGCGTCTTATGATGGCTAATGCAACATGCCAGACATCTCGGCATGGAGTTCTACAGGCTCCTAATGGTTTCCTGCGACAATCCATCCCAAGCAGCTTGAATATTCTCATGCAGTTCCTGCTGGTTTGGCGGTAGGAGTGGAGTGTTGATCGCGTGTCCAATAGCATTCCACACATTTTCAATCGAGGATAGGTCTGGCGATGCGGCTGGCCATGGCGAAGTATCTGTGTTTTCAAGGCAAGCTCCAGAGACGGCAGAAGTAAGGGGATGAGTGCTGTCCTGTTGAAATGGTGCACCGGAGTGTGCGCTCAGACAAGGTAGGGTCACTGGCTGCAGGACCTCATTAACATAACGTTGGGCTGTCAGAGCGCCTGTAATGAAAACTAAAGGTGATCTGGCATCTTATGAAATTGCACCCACACCACAGCCTCAAACCTTCTGGACGTATGATATGACAATAAACCGTTCATCTAGGCGCTGACCACGGTGCCTCCACACACGGATTCGTTGGTCATCTCCACCAAGACAAAAGCGGGACTCGTCACTGAAGATGACCTGCTGCCATTCTGACTCACTCCATGACGGTCTGGCACGACACCATTGCAGTCTTTGGTAACATTGACGTGGTGTTAAGGTCAGTCGTCGTAACGGTCTGTGTGCATGTAGTCCTGCATCATGTGGCCGTCTGCCAAGGGTGCTGGAACTAACAGGATGACTCATGGAGGGCGCTGAATGTCCGTAATCGTGGCTGTTGGGTCACTCTATCGGTTCTCCCTCTTTGTGGACCGTGTAGGTCTCCCAGATCCTTCATGTCACTGATGCTTGCCTTCTCCTAATAACAGCATCCCATGGTGATATCCGCAGCACCGGTATGGCGCGCTATACGTCGATTAGACCATCCCGCCTCCCGGAGCCCTACGAGGCGACCCCTCTTGAACTCTATCAACTGCCTGAATTGCTTTCGAACTCTTTTCAAGGCAAACTTCACTCACAACGGATGCTACTAACGCAACAGCATGAGTCAGAATGGAGAGCATGCACAACAGGGCGACCTTATATAGTCAGTCAGGTACAGCGATAAAGCCCGTCCTTGCGTACATCACATGCGTGGCTGAGCGTGAAACTTGAATCATTCGCATGTCTCATGATGTCAGACCTACCCACCAAGTTTCATTCCTGTCAGTTGATCCGTTCTGGGTGCAACTACTTTTTTGACGAGTGTAATTAACTGAAAAAGAAAGAAGGTGGGAGAGATGCTTTTTAAGAAATGTTCAAATAAAGTGTGTAAAACCTTTTCACAGCTCTAGAAAACTGCCTAGAGCGTCATTCAGACTTCAGACTCTCTTTGCAGAAGCTGTACTACATCAGGGAGCAGTGAGCAGACAGCTGATGTGTTGGTATTGTATTCAACTACTTACAGTAAGAGTGTTTTTAAACCATTGATTTTCAGAGTGGTTTTGAGACTCGCTGTCTCACTGTGGTTGTATTGCGTGACCTTTTGTTCCGTTTGAGCTCTGTGGATTAGGGCTGAGTTCCTTAACTCCAGCTGTGATGTACCCCCAACACTACACTGCTGTTCATTTTTTATATTCCTGCAAACTTGAGTTTTTGTACTTCAGCTATTTTTAGGATTGGTGATCATCCACTGTGTGGTTTTCCTGGGCAGGTTGGGATAACAAGGTCGTGAGTCCAAACATTGAAACTCAAAACATGCACACACACTATCCCAAACCCGCTATTGATTGTGTTAACAATCGAGTAATCTACTGATTATTTTAACAACTAATGAAGTAATGTTTTTCAAAGACAAACAATCAATATTACTTAACGGAACAATAACTAACCATGCAGAGTCTTCAAAGACTTTAGACTACTTAAAAAAGAAACCTAGAAAGTCAAACAAATATAAAAATAAAATACAGGGTGATTCAAAGATTCATCCGATTTCAAAATGATTTATTTCACTTGTAAATCATTACAGATCAGTGCAGTAAACTGTAAATGGTTTAAATGAGCATAAAATTTATTATGTAATTATATAAGGTCTCAGTATGAACCTCCTCCAGCTGTACAGACAACATCAACGCCATAGTCAAACTCATCCCATACTGGATTGAGCATGTCGGGTGTCGCTGCACTCACGGCTCTTTCAGTGCGATTTCGGAGATCATCCAGTGTTGTGGAACCAACGCCGAACGCTCTGAGCTGTTGGAGCTTCACTGCCCACGAAAATCACACTGCACAGTTATGACGGATTCACTCTTACTGAAGTGGAGAACGCAGAACGCTTTCTGCTCAGGGGTCTCATCTCCTCTCAGACTGAAGGGAGCCATCTTCCACTGACCGTCAGAAACTCTATGACCCCCTCTTTCAATTGGATTGTGATTGGTTCCTAAGCACCTCACGGTCGTAAAACTATGCCGCTTTGAAATCAGATGAATCTTTTTGAATCACCCTGTATAAAACATAAGTAACATGAAAAGATGACTATAAAAATCCATATGAATTGAGTCCATTAGCTTTGTTAATTTACAGTAGGAGATTTAAAATATGCATTATTGTTATTTAAATTGACCACTAATTACAGCTGATTCATGGTCACACAATATCTTCACATCAGCTTATCATACTGCCACGACCGACCTGAGAAATGTTTACGGATCATTTATATTTTAAATTTGATGCACAAATATAGACATTTGATGACAGTAACAGCAACACATGGACCTTTTTGGAAACTTTTTTTTATTTATTTATTTATTTATTTTGAGCAGATGCTACATTTTTTTTGTGCTTGGCTTTGGAAACGAGTAGAAAACTCTTCTACTCTACACAATTCAAGGACCACACAGAAAACAAATCAAATGCCCCTGTCTTAAAAATCTCTAACTAAAATATTTTATTTTAAATTACCAGTAAGTTTTATGTCTATTTTAAGCAGTTTATTGTCCTCTGACACCTCTCTGGCAGGTCTTGATTGGAGGGACTTGGCCTGTCTGTGCTCCCCATTGACACCAGAGCTTGCCAAGCTTTCAGTAATCTGCAAACAGCATGCATCTCAGCTGACCACTTTGTAGTCACACGCACACACATACACTTTACATAACCCTGATCGGTTCTGATGAGTCATATTGCTGACGGGCTCAGGTTCGGCATGCTCAGATGTTCCGATGAGAGCAGTACTGAGAATACTCTGAATCTCAGCGTTCCCGTAAACTGCGCAGTTCCAGTAAAAAGGCCCAGTTACATGATCTCACTCGCGCATCACGCAGGGCCAGGCAGATGTGTGTGATCACAACTGAGACAACGTCTGTGTGTGTATGTGAGTAGTGTGAGCTGTTGGACACTTTCCAGTCGTAAAAAATGAGAGCGTTATTAATAGCTTGAGTAAGTGCCTGGTGATGCGTGTATGAGAATGTATGGGTTTACGTGTGATTCTTATAAAGTGTGCATAGTTGTATGTACGAATAATACCGACTGTTTTCCTTTACACATGCTGTTAGTAAGCGCTAGTGATGCTATTACATAGATTTCTTATCATGAAAAGACCAAAATGATAACATTTTTCAGGATTGTTGCTGTATTGTCAACATCAGGACATGAAATGAAATAAAATATGTCAATTTGCTCTTAGTGGAACCAGTATTTTAACAGTTCTAACAGAGTGTAAGGCTGTATGTAGGCCACTCTAATAAAATAGCAGGTTTTATATCTGGTAGTTATGTTTGTATTGCTGTGTTCACACGCAAATTTTTTTTATACTGTTTTTAATGTTTTACAGTTTATCAGTAAATTGTACCAAAATGTAGTCATCAAAAAGTCCGTAGTGACCTTCAGTTTACTGGCCAAAGTGTCAAAATGACCAAAATATCAGTACAGTGTTACATACTGTCAGTAGAGACATAGACATAGACACGCTAGCTGGCAGAGCGGTTTTTCACATCATGAAAAATCATACATTCATATTTGTTCATTCATACGGTCAGAGCTATTCTTGCATTTTACGTCACGCTGTATAGTCACCGCCATTTTGAGGACCGAATCAGGAAGTGAATGCACTACGTGATGCTTTTAATCAGCTGTGCTTTGTGAATGATTCACCTGCAGGACTCAACAGAAGCCGAGAGACGAGAGACACAAAGACCTTTAATTCAGTGTTTTCACTCCAGGCTTGGAGCCGCTGCACTGTACAGTTTAGTGGTTCTCTCTGCTGTTCACCTCGTTCAGCTCAAGAAGGGATTAATTAGCTAATAATATCAGGTATTTTAACCAGGAAACCACAGTTATGCAGTGCAGGGGTTTCAGGACTGGAGCTGAACTCTGAACTAACTGAACTAGCAAACTTACAGAATCACGTCTGTCGAAACACGACGTCGTTTTCCGACCCACGACATTCAGTCTGATATTTAACGATTATGTTTCTCCATTCAAACGTCATTTAAATCAGAAACAGAGAGTGAAGTTATACCGGCTGTCTGCAGCTCCGTTAGGGGGCGACTGTTTATCTCTCGGCTGTTAACATCAGCTAAAGTTATCTAAAGGCCAGCATTGATCACATCTGTGTTAATTAGCTGATGTCGTTACCCTCCTATGATGACGGAGTGTTTTCTCCTCTTTATGCAACACCATGGGATCCTTTACCCACCCTGACGTGAAGAGCCGGTGGGCTTCTGTGCTTTTAAATGCTGTGAGAGACTCTCCAGAATAGGGAGAGGGGCTGAGTATGAAATCAGTATATCAGGAAAACACAAATTTGGTATCTTTCTGCCAGTTTGAGTGGAACCAGGAGTTCAGGGGAAACTGTATAAGGATCTCAGCCTATTTTATCGACTTTGTCGAGGTCACGTTTTTTCTCTTCCAAAGTAAGGAGAGTAATTTTAGCCGTCTTTCACCCCTAGTTACGTTCGTGTGGAGCAGCAAAGCCAGAAATTTGGTCCCAAATATGGCGCCATAACAGAAAAATCACGTGACTGAAACCCTAAGATTATCTTTTTATAGATTGTGATAACTGAATTAATCTGTAGCCTCAACACAACAAATAGATCTACATACCATATCTTATAAAATATTACATTAAATGAAATTGCAGAGAATGTGATCCAAAAACATTTAGGAGTTTGGAGGTAAAACATAAATAATAAGTAAGTGGGCTACAAGTAAGATTTTAATGTGACATTTCTGTATGAAACTTAACAAATATTATATTATTGTTCACATTTTTGTTCCTTTCCTTTTTTGTATTTCTTCCTCAAACCTTTTTGATTGTTGCTTAAAAAGCACTAATACTAATACTGTAAAATGATTAAAATAAATAATTGTGCTTAATAGTATGCAATTTTTTTGCAATTATCTGCATTTGTCATATTTGCTCAAAATTGGCCCTAAATAAGGATTTCTTTTAAATCATTGCATCTTGTTTTAGCTATGTGAATTGACAAAATTAACCTTATCAGAGTGTATTTATTACTACTAATAATTCAGTTACATTTTCATCATACGAACACAGAGTTCACCTGAACCTAAGCATGAAAATCGTACCTTCATACAGCTGCTGAGTGTTTTGAGGCGAACTGTATAGTTCCCACTTTGGTAATGCTTTTGTTAATATGCTGTTCATTGGTTTATCCATAGATCAACTGAGCACTGTCCTACATAGTCTGCCAAATTACTATTACCCGCATCGGCTCTGTGTTTTGCATGTAAATGGTATTTCAGTTTATGACATGGCAGTAGATGATTTGATCAAGAGAGTGTTAAATAGCAACTGAACTTGCTATTTAAAAGCTTTAAACATCTGCATTATGATCGACGACGCAAGGAAACCAACATCACTATTAAAGTGTAAATTCTTTTGTTATTAACGTGTTAACTTTGACATCCGTAATTAATACGCATTAAAATCAATTGGCCAGAGTTATTATATTGACGTACGTATTGTTAAACCACTCATATGTGACTGCTATGCTCATATATGCTAGTCTATCTGCTAAGCTGCTAGTATGTCATAGTATGTTCCATCCTCCTTTGCACAGCTCCACATCCTCTCAGTACCGTGTGCTGCCTGTGTTCTGTTTTGTGTTTATTATAAGTCTTTCGTATTTATTTATTGTACTGTTTTGTCTGCACTGTGTTTATTGTCTTGTCTCACGCTTGTGTTCCTGTGTTGGTCCTGGAGGAATGTTGTTTCGTCACACTGTGTACTTGTATAGAGCTGGAATGACAAAGCCTGACTTGACTTGACTTGAAATGAGGTGGGGTGTTCCTCATTTACAATTAGCCAAGAGCCACAAGAAGATTAAAAGAAAAACACGAAAACAAGTTTAAAATAAAGATTCCAAAGTAAAGATAAAATAATAAAAGATGATGTTTAAAAATATTAAAGAAATAGACAAGAATAAAAACAATTTATTTAACATTTAACAATAAAGTATGAGTAGAATATATAAAAAATAAGAAAAAATGTATGTAAAATAGAAAAATAAAGATAAAAACAAATGGATAAATAAAATATTCAACTACAACAGTTACGAATAGAACTAAAATAATTCGTTTTAAATTTTGAAAACCCTAGGAGAAACGAGCGAGTCAAGCTTTAGAGTACCTTGTATGTTGTTCCAGCTCACTGGTGCACCATAGCCAAAGGCAGTTTACTGCACAGTTTATTACTATGCGAAAACAAGCGCTGTCTTGGCGTGCGCTTTGCGGTAGACTGTAGCAGTAGACTCTTTACCGAAATTGTAGATGACTTTTGGACTTATTACAGTTTGAAACTGTCTGGTTTTGATTCCATAGCGTGGTACATCATTAAAACCAGTAACTGTCTAATCCTCACACAAGCGAATGCAACAACATCTTCATTAGCATCTGTGTGTGGGCGCCCACACGTGCTCTCATACATTTGGGCAAGCATTCCTCTTCTTTATGCTCTTGTGTTGAGTTCAGCCCAGTTCGGTCTCATTACTCTCACCAGCCTGATGTATGTTTAAGTGGGTGACGTCTGAAAAAGCGCATATACACGGCTTCATTTGTTAAAGTAGGAGAGCAAACTGTCAGAATTTGGCTGCAAAGGCCGAACAGTGCAGGCCTATGGAGACCAGCCTCTTACAAAGAGAGCAAGCCGCAGTCAAAGCCTCACTAAATGGCATGACGGCAAACACCCTCATTAATTAGTCAGAAGCTTAGCGACTGACCCCCGCACCCCACACACACACACAAACATTCAGCCAGAGAGAGAATAGTCAGGGCGACTGGGTGCAGGTCAAAGTGAATGACCTTGTCAGAGCCGATCGCCGTGGAGACCGAGCCACCCGATCTGTCAAGCGCTTCTTTTCAGCGTGGTGGGAAAGCATGTTTGGCCCACGACCCCCATCAACCCCTGCTCTTTAGGACTACAATTCCCAGCCGTTCGGCATGGCGGTCAGGTCCGCGCGAGCCGCCAGTCAGGGTGAAAGAGTAGCGCGGCACAAATGAGGCCTGAATGAATGGACTGCTGGAGAAACGAGAGGCCCACGGATGAATGGCACTTTCTCTCCCTCTTTTCTTCTCTCTCAGCCTTTCTTTGGAGAATAGAGGGGTAAGGGAATGTGGCGGACTGGCGTGAGTGGCAAGAAACAGTCTCTCTCTCTCTTAGCAACTTCAGGCACTCTCCATTTCACCTCTTCTCTCTCTTTTCTCTCAATCTCTCCATCTCCTTGCTTTCTGCCTCTTTGTTTCTCTTGCTCTCTCTCAGGCTCTCGTAATGGATTTTTCTCTAGAGTGGTGCTGTGTCTAGTCGACGTCTTGACGTGGCCTGTTTTGCCACAACAAGGTTCTTCCATTAGCATTGTGTCTAAATAAATAAGTCATGAAAACAAAAGGTAGTCTTACCACGAAGAGAGAACACTCTAGATGTTCCGATGTCCAGCAGAGGAGCTTTGTCACACAGGGACATTCACACACATCTGTTTTGAGCTTTGAAAATGCAGGCAAACTCCAATTTAAGCCAGACTTTGAAGAACCCGTGACTAAATCCTCATGACGCGAGGGATGTCTTGAATGTTCGTGAGTGGTTTATTGAACCTTATGACTGCTTACTTTATGATCGCTTCAGTATTTCTGTAAGCATTTATTCTTTTAACATGGGGGACACTTCTGATATGGTCTCCATTTATTGGTGGTGGATCTTAGCATTGTTTTGAAACAGTGGTTCTGAGGAGAAAGACTGTTTGGACAGATGGAATAGCATCCTTGTGGGGCCAGATGTGATCTGGTAACGAGAACACATCTGGAGACAGCTTGTAAAAAAAAACGTGCAGGAAGTAAGGAAGGGAAGAAAGGGAAATAAGGAAGGAAGAGAAGGGAAGTAAGGAAAGAAAGGGAATGAATGAAGGAAGGGAAGTAAGAAAGGGAAGAAAGTATGGAAGGGAAGGGAAAGAAGAGAAGGAAGGAAGGAAAGAAAGGGAAGGAAGAAAAGCAGAGATAGAAGAGAAGGAAGGGAAGAAAGGGAAGTAAAGAAGGAAGAGAAGGAAAGTAAGAAAGGGGAGATAGGGAAGGAAGGAAAGTAAGGAAGAGAAGGGAAGGAAGAAAAGAAAGGGAAAGAAGAGAAGGGAAGGAGGGAGGGGAAGGAAGAGAAGGGAAGGAAGAAAAGAAAGGGAAAGAAGGGAAGGGAAGAAAGGAAGGAAGGAAGGGAAGAAAGGAAGGAAGGGAAGGAAGAAAAGAAAGGGAAAGAAGGGAAGGGAAGGAAGAAAAGAAACGGAAAGAAGGGAAGGAAAGGAAGGAAGGAAGGGAAAGAAGAGAAGGGAAGGAAGGGAAGGAAGGAAGGGAAAGAAGAGAAGGGAAGAAAGGAAGGAAAGGAAGGAAAATAGGCCACGCCCAAGGCTTTCTTTCTAAAACCTGCTCCAAATTCCTCCAGTCTGTGCATTTTAAAGAACCCATAACCTACACTTTTTCATAACTACACTTTTTCATAACTACACTTTTTCAAGTTTCACTTCTCTCTCCTAAGGTCCACTTATGATGTTTTTTTGGGTTTGTGGACCAAAAGGAGTAATCATTCATGTTTACATGGCCATTTACCAGCCCATCTTTATCCATTAGATCTATATACACCATTCTGATTGACCTCCCTTAACAAGCAGACCAGGCAGAAATACTTCTTTTACAGTATGGACTGGTTCGTATTTGATTCGGTCCACTTACTGCCTCACTGCCTTACAGTTTCCACAGTTGGGATACTTTTCACCGGTAATGTTCGGGCTTTGCATCATCACACATGCAGCCCCTCAATGGTATTTTCCTGGGATGCACACATTCATACTCGAAATGAAAGTCCCATTAAACAGGATGTGACCTGAATCAGCATGAATGTCAAATAGCGTCTTCATTTATGAATCATGTGTGACTTTTCTCATATGAAACTTGAGAGTAAAAACAAAAGTCAAGTCAAAGTTTATTTACATAGCACCTTTTACAACAGGTGTCGTCACAAGGCAGCTTTACAGAAAAATCCGGGTCCGAGCCCCCTTGAGCGTCGCCAATGGTGACAATGGCAAGGAAAAACTAAGAGCAAGAGGAAGAAACACTGAGAGGAACCAAGACTCAAAAGGGGAACCCATCCTCCTCTGGTCGACACTGGACAGCAAACAGCATTAGTATAAAATATTAAATACAAAATGGGGAAAAACAGGTGGAGCAATGGTTTATGCAGCAGCAGCAGGAGGGTCAGTTCATGCAGGTGAGGTTTGCACAGCGTTGTACAGCATGAAGCTCCATGGTGGTCAAAACGCTCCAGAAGGCTGAAATGGTCCAGAAGGCTAGCATGCAGTGGGTACCCGATCAAGGCAGAAGCCTTGCACAAACGTTTTGCTCTGCTGGCCATGTTGTGTCACTTTGAGTAGTGACTTCCCACACAAGCAGGGTAGATTTTTGCCGCTTCTCTTTAGAGGCATATCTAGAATGCAGAACCATTTCCAGGAAAACTTTTAAACCTCAACAATACGTTAGTTTCATAGAGGTCATTGAAAACTGTTATTTTAATGTTTTACATCAAATTTTTAATCATAGTCTTGAATTGCATACCAAAATGGTGGACCAGCAAGGTCAGTGCATCTAATAAGGTGGACAGTAAGTGTAGAAAAACTGCAGCAACACTACAGTCGTATCAGCACAACAAGCACTAACATTAAATTTTAGTGTCACTGTAGTGCTGCAAATGGTCCACCATCCAAAAAACATCAGGTCAGTGGTGGCCCTATAATAGTCCTCTTCCATTGATGAGAATATTAGAGTGGAGCTCATCAGTTGAGCTGCAACAGATGGACTACAGTCAGAAACTGTAAATCTACAAAGTGCACATATGTGGTAGTTGTTCCTATTAAATTGGTCTTTGTTTGAGTGAGTGTTTCATCCACGAAATCTGGCCGAACTGCGAAATTCTTTGATGCAGGAGTGGCTGAACATTGATTCATGCTTGTTGAGGTATTACATGCTATTAGGTAGGTTTCAGTCACAAGTGGCTAATTTTTTGACCGGTGAGCATATATGCCTGGCGGGAATATACCAAGGTGGAATGTTTAAAGTTTAACGTTATTCCTGGACAATAAAAAAAAAATTGTGGGTTCAAAATTGACGTAAGTTTTACTGTTTCACTGTTTTAAGATCCTCTTTGGTGAATCTGTAATTCAGTCAATACATGCTGGTCAAAATTGACCAGGAACCGGACCTATGTGCAAAAATGTCTAGCACCTGTACCAAAATTAAAAAAAAAATTGGGGAGCTTTAGGAAAAGAAATCCCATTTTACATTTTGGTGGTTTCGTTGCATTTAACTGTCAAAATGGGTATGTAGGAGTTAAGTGAAATACCCTTATGATTATCCCCAGATGTGTATCCTCGTTACATAATCACGTCCACCCCTGTGAGATAAATGGAATAGTTGACTTCAGCAGTGCTGACCCTTGGGAAACCTGTTTTAGTTTGTCATTCTGAACCCTAAGGTGTACCGAGAGCCAGAATAGAGCTGAAATATGGACTGATTGACCGAGTCTTAAAGGACTGGGTATCTTAGAGGGTCTTAGAAACAGAATTTCTTAATAGAGCAACTGCTGTGTTGCTTCTAATTAACATCCGCAGGTTGCTTGTCGTACAGTAAGTTATACACAGTATGTATCCGTAGCTCACGACCCTGGCCTCTATCAGACAAGCTTCAGCAGTAAATAACAAACAGCTATGCCTAAATAATTAGCAACATGACTTCACGTTGTTAAATAAGCCGTAAACTAGATCTCTGCTGAGTAGCCCATACGTTATCTGCAGTCCTCTGCTGTGATGTTCAGTGAGGTTTTAATAGTGGCTTATTGTAAATTCCCTCTGGGTGAATAGCTAAGTGTATGGGGGTGGAGGAGGCTGATAAAACTATCCCGTAGCCCTATAGCCTCTGTGCTGCTTTCTGTGCCTGCCATAGCGTGATGGGAGTGTTATGCAATTGTACGTGTACAGCTACCCTCAATAGGATGCAGGAGAAAAGAAGAAACTTTTGTTAGGCTGGAATTTTTAGAGAGAGAGAGAGAAAGAGAGAGAATTGTATATACAAAAGTGGTTTTAGTTGAAAGCCAAACAGCTCTTATTACACTCATGTAGTGGACCCAAGCTTGTCCTCTTTTGAAAGCCGGCCAAGAGGTGAAGCGAAATGAATACCGTGGTGTACGCCGTTGGCACAAATACACTGGATACTAATGTTTGTTGTGGGTGTTCAGGCTCAGCACTGGAGGCTGCGAGTGCACTCTGACACTCTGATCTGTTTTAAGAGCTTCCCCTGATGGGAAGAATGAGATGAAAATGAACTCATTCAAGCTGCGCTCTCTCTCTCCTTTCTCCAGCTACCTCGTTCTGTCCATTAGCGTTCATATTCCACGTATTGGTCATTTGTCCTATTAGTCAATTATAGAGCTATTATAATAGATGAATAGTAGTGAACATTGCCATGGTTTCTGTTCCTCAAGGGCTGCTTACCCAAGCTCAAGCTAAAGATGGGCTGTTTTTCCCCTAAGCAAAGTTTCAAGTGTGTTCTCTTCACCAGCGCTTGTGAATACATGAACCCATTGACCCCCATCATAGAGCTGTTGCTTTAGAAAGAGCACTGTAAGCCAGAGGCCAAGACTGAGCTACTGTAGCTTTGTTTAAAAGGGCTGATACTGATTTCTGTCCCAGCTGTTCTCCTAAGCCAGGGGTCGCAACACAAATGTTAAGAAGAGCCATTTTGTCCTTTCAGCAAAAATCTTGGCTGTTAATACAGGGTGATTCACAAAGATTCATCCGATTTCAAAATGATTTATTTCACTTGTAAATCATTACAGATCAATGCAGTGAACTGTAAATGGTTTAAATGAGCATAAAGTTTATTATGTAATTGTACAAGGTCTCAGTATGAACCTCCTCCAGCTGTACAGACAACATCAACGCCATAGTCAAACTCATCCCATACTGGATTGAGCATGTCGGGTGTCGCTGCACTCACGGCTCTTTCAGTGCGATTTCGGAGATCATCCAGTGTTGTGGAACCAACGACGAACGCTCTGAGCTGTTGGAGCTTCACTGCCCACGGAAATCACACTGCACAGTTATGACGGATTCACTCTTATTGAAGTGGAGAACGCAGAACGCTTTCTGCTCAGGGGTCTCATCTCCTCTCAGACTGAAGGGAGCCATCTTCCGTTGACGGTCAGAAACTCTATGAGCCCCTCTTTCAATTGGATTGTGATTGGTTCCTAAGCGCCTCACGGTTCTAAAAATATGCCACTTTGAAATCGGATTAATCTTTTTGAATCACCCTGTAATATCACCCAGTATGTCTCAGTATGTGCTAATGTACTAGTATAAAAAAACAGTAAAAAATGTGATATAAACAAAAACGCAGACTTCCTCTGCTCTGCTTTAAGGTTTAGCACAAAGCTGGTTGTTTCCTCTGACAGGAAACAAAAGCAGAACAGTTTCTCGTAAAATGTCTCTGAACAGCTTCTTGTTCGAATTTTCCCGTTTGACTTTAAATGGTGCCTGAGGTGCCAGAATGCAACCGCTTCACCATTTAAGGTGGAACTGGAGAATTCGAACAAGAAGCTGGCGAACGAGGAGCTGACTACAGCTTCGTGACTTTTAAGTGTTTAACAGTTTCTCGTTGCAGATTAAATGTATCAGGAAACCAGCTGGAGTGATTATAAATGTCCATACGTCACCAAATTATCGATGTCTGTCTCAAACCTTCCTCTTTGATTTTTTATTAGCTACTAGCTAGGCGAGATTGTTTCATGCGATTCAGGGTTAAAGGTTGATGAATTAGCAGTTGTTAGCTACATTTACTCCAGAGTTTAAGACCATTTATTGTTAAACTGTGTTGAACAATCAGCAGAGCTTTATTTTACTGCAAAGGAAGGTTATTTAAATTTGAACTAAAAATCTGATTCTGCTGTGGAGCCACAACAGGACAGTAAAAGAGCCGCATGTTGCTGACCCCTGCTCTAAGCCTTAAGACTACACCTCCATTTCCATGTTTCCATGCAACTACATTCAGAAAAACATTAATAGCAAGAGGATGGATGAAATAATTCTCCAGACGTTCGTCAACATTGATGATGAATCAGGACACTCGACTTTCACCTTAAATTCCACAGTGTGTGCAGACTTGATGAAGCCCCTTTAAGGGGGTAGCTATTAGGGCTGAACGTGAATATTCGACTATTAGGAGATTTGTTTGTTGGGTATGTATTCGGTTTTTGATTTTAGGATTTGGTTAGTTATTTATTTTTTCTTAAATGTGAGCTGACAGTGAAGTTGAACTGCAAAATAGATGAGGTTACAATCCATAACGTAGCCTCACACAGGGCTCAGCAGGGCTAACCCTGCTCCAGAAAACCCACAAGTCCACCTGTATTCAGACTCTTTAACGTAAAAGTCCTTGTATCAACTTAAAACAGCTCAACATGAACATTACTTCTCTTAAATAAACTACTACTTATAATGCGGCGTGGAAACACCACAGTACGTTTTGTCAGCACATTCTTGTATTATATTTATACTTTTTAATTGCATTAAGATGTGGAAATGTATACCATCTCAGCTTGGGTGGCTGACATCAGCTCGCTCACAGCAGTGAACATCGCACTAACGCAGTGCTAGACAGCACGGCTGCAAACAGTGCCTCACCATACTGAACCCTTACTAGTGTGACAGTGTATACCGTTCAGTTAGAGCACCTCCATGAAATGCTGGTCGACCTGTGCATGCACTGTGCTATTACCCCCAGCCCACTGCTAAGACAGGCCAGCAGGCCTGGTAGATGGATCACAGCCACGCTGTGAACGCTGCAGTGCTCTGAGAGGAAAGCAGCTAGCCTGGAGATTCAGACTTTAAAGCAGATGAAGCTGGGGATGGGACACGTGCATTGGACATGGATTTTCTGAACAACTTTCTCAGTGTGCCCCCAACCCCCCCACCATCCCCCCATTCGCTGTTGATTACTGCTGAGGCTCCGTAGCCCAAAAAAATAATTTTTTTCTCAAAAACAAATTTATTTTTGGGGTTTGGTGGGGTGTTGGCATCCCTATATTTAGTAATTGTGTGCTTGCTGTCTATTCACCAAGGCTTTGTTCACACAGCAGGTAAAAGTGGCCCAAATCTGATCTTTTTCTTCATACGTGACACAGAGGTGTGTCTGTGTGTCAGTGTGAACAGATGAACACACTGAATCTGACATTTTTAATTCTGATTTGAGACGCTTTCATATGTGGTACTGAAATCCGATATGTATCCGATATGCAGCAGTGCGACTCAGTCTGAACAGCCAGATCAGAATTCTTGCAACTTTTATGTCAATCCTCGACCAATCCTCGAACTCGACATTCAACGCTGCTGAAACCTCATAAACATTTAGGCTGACGTTTCTGTACCAAAACTTAGAACAGACTTATCGCAACCGCTCCGTGTTTGAAGCGATTTTGAAAGAAATGCCAAATGCGGCCGTAGGAGAACGAGACTGCAGCATCAAAAGTATGAAAGCATAGTTTAAAGAATCCGAGGACGTGAACCAAAGAAGTGACCGCGCCCTTTTTATGGCTCGAACACATTCTGGGTGATGAGCCCAGCTGTCAGTCAGTGAAGCTTCATGATGGCTCCTGTGATGCTGGTGAAGATGAAGCTGATCCTCCGGGAGCGACTGGCGTTCACTGGCAGTTATGATTGTTTACCTCTGGATGAGCCGTGAAGCAACGAGAAGCTCTGTTCTTTTGCGCATGCGGGTCAGTTTAGGAGCTGATCTGTTCAGACTGATGTAAAAAAAAAAGTTTAAAAAAGTAACTGTGCTGCCTTCAATACATTTCAAATAAGTTGGCGGAAAGTGACGTCAATTGTTCTGTTTAAATTAGTATTATGAGTTGAATTTACTCAAACTCTTTTTTAAGACCATTTTTTTAACTGTGTACTGCTGAATAAGGTTGGAGAACATATATAAAGCGTTCTGAGAGTGTTCTGTAATTTTGTAATAATTCTGCAAAAACCATTATAAACACTGCGACTTACACACTGAAAAATGTATTTGAAATGTCCTTATGTAATGTCTGCAGAGCTGTGCTGATGGCATCCTACTGTCCTGTTATTATTCATTTTCTTGTTATGATAACAGGTTGGTGGTGGTTTAAAACTTCTGCAGTTCCTTTTCCTTGGGAGAGAACTAACAAATTATAATTAACAGTCTACATTAGGACTACAACTAAAAGTAATTGTTTAATAAGTTCATTATGGCTTTAATTAATTAATTCAGAGATTTTTGCAACCAGTAATCAGTATTTAAATATTTCATGTCATACACAATGTTTCTGTGAACAAATTAATACAGGGATTTTGTATTAATTTGTAAAAACGTGTTTCAAACATAAAACACCTCCACTATCTTCAAAATCGTACTTTTAGCAGGAGCAGCAGTGCCTCAGGAGGCCTTCTGCATTGCCCATAAAAATGCTGTTTTCATTAATATAAAAAGTGCAGAAACAATAACGAAACAAGGCTTGAACGAACCTTACATGGCAGTCCAAATGCTGTTATGGGGGTAGTTGGATTCTACAATGACATGGCTGTTATTTCTCTGCTAGTAATAATGATTCAAGATAATGCATTTGTGTGATTGGTAACATCATGTATTAAAATCTGATATTACTCAGCACAGAGAAGCAGCCGTATCAGACATGCAAGGTCATAAAAGGCGTTCATGACCCTGGAGAGCATTTTCCGAACATTTATCGCATTTGGCAGAGGCTCTTATTCAGAGCCACTTACAATTTTGATCATTTTTACACAGGTAGGTGAAGGTAGTGTTAGGAGTCTTGCCCAAAGACTCTTATTGGTATAGTGTAGGCTGCTTGCCCAGGTGAGGGATTGGACCCCAGTCTACAGGGTAGAAGGCAGAGGTGTTACCCACTACACTATACCAACCACCAAAATCTCCTAAAACATGTTTTCATGTGGGCTGGAGGCTTAAAGAAAGTATGCTTTCAAATCCGAATCCATGTGGACGAGCAGATTGGCATGCATTAGTGCGCTGGCAATGAATAAGTATAATTTAGTTGTGCAGATTAGATGAAAATGCAGATCATCCCTTCAGCCTACTGTGTTTATGTTGTTAAACCAAAACTGAGCTCGCGCAAAAGCAGACAACGACACGCTGTTTAAAATTTTTTAAGCTTTTTTCCTGCAGTTTGCTCAGGTTACATGCTGGGCTATTGTCATTTTCTGCCATGAATTGCTTTTCTGCAGATCCTCTTGCATGACAGTCACAAAAATGACATCGAAAGTGAGCTCAGTTTCACACAAATTACAGGAAATTGTCTTTTTAGATGGTGTTAGTGAAGTGTTCCCATACCTTTGACTTTTTGGGTCATGCATAACCCTGAACAGTCGCTCGGCCACCCTTATTGTGAGGTGATGTGAATAGAAAACGCAAACGTCATCATGACGACTAATTAATGACAAGTGAGTTTTTATTATCAACGTTATTGATTAGTTGTTGCAGCCCTACTTGATAATTGTGTCTGCAAGTATTTCAGTAATCAAATTCCTTTTAAGGCGATGTTTCTTTCCTCTCTTGTTCTGGTGTTGTGTGTCTTTATCTTTCTTTTTCACCTGCTTCACTTCACGGCCACCACACTCTCACTCTCTCATTGTTGCGCAGCAAAATCCCCAGCACTACTGTGTCGAACTACAACCCACTGTGCTGAATTAAACCCGATATGAGATTAAGACCCACAATGTTGAATTAAGGTCTGCAGGGTTGAATTAAGACCTAAAACATTGAATTAAGGCCTGAAGTGTTAAGACCCACAGAGTTGAATTAAGGCAAGCAGTACTGATTTAGGACCTACAGTGTCATATTACAACCCACATTGATTAATTCAGGCCTACAGTGCCAAATTAAGACCCACAGTAGTGGATTGAGACCTACAGTGTTGCATTAATACCCATATTGTTCAATTAAGACACACAATATTGGATTAAGACCCACAGCATTGAATTAAACCCACAGTGCTGAAACAACACTCGGTGTTGTATTTAGCCCCACAATGGTTAATTAACCCCCACAACACTAATTTATGGCCTGCAGTATTAAATTAAGTCCTACAGTGTTGAATTCAGAGCCACAGTGGTGAGTTGAGACCTACAGTGTTGTATTAATACCCATATTGATTAATTTAGTCCTACAGAATTTAATTAAGACCCACAGTGGTGAATTAAGACCTATAGTGTTGACATAAGACCCATATTGTTCAATTAAGACACACAATATGGAATTAAGACCCACAAAACCCACAGTGTTGAAAAAAAGACCCACAGTGTTGTATTTAGCTCACATTGTCATATTAAGACCCCCAGAATTAAGACACACAGTGGTGAAATACGCTATAAAGTGTTGAATTAAGACACAGTGTTGAATTAAGGCCCCCAGTGTCGAATTAAGACCTACAGTATAGAAGTGTTGAATTAAGACTGGCATTGTTGGACTGACACATACTGTGTTTAATTAAGGTTGGCACTGTTATATTAACACACACAGAGTTCATTTAAGCTTAATTGGACACTGAATTTATTAAATGTTTAACAAAGAAACTTTAGTCCTGAGTTGACCTTCAGAGTATTAGCTTATTTTTATTAAGTCACACAAATTGAATTAGCTCTAATTTGATTGAATAAAGAAGTTCTCACATGTGTGCAGTACTGTTGATTGTGCCAGAGCAGTTAACGGCAATTGAATCATGATCGTGTGTGTGTGTGTGTGTGTGTGTGTGTGTAAAGCAGATATTAAAATAGATACTTTCACTACCCACCTCATGTTGGAATAAAGAGTAAACGGCTCCTACCTAAAGCTTTGTGCGTCAGCTCCATATGTGGAGGAGGAACATAAGATCTTACTCACTTTCAGGCTTTCTGCACACTCACACAGAGCAGTGGGTTAGGTGATCTACTTATAAGTTAAGAGCAGTGCGTTTATGACCCACACACATACTTAACGCAACTGTGTGTCAAAAATTAATTTCTCTGTTAGGATTTTTTAATTTTCATCTAAGTTAAAGTAGCTTTACTCTTTTCCCAAGTGTTTTAAATTGATTTATTCTAGGGGTCAGCAACCCAAAAGTTAAGAGGAGCCAATTTGTCCTTGCAACAAAAATCATCTTGGCTGTAAATATGTCTCAGTATGTGTTAATGTACTAGTACAAGCTAAAAATATAATATAAATAAAATCACAGACTTACTTTGCTCTGCTTTAAGCTTTTAGCTCAGCGGTAGCAGATTTTTTTCGCATCTCAGGCAGGAAACTTTTCCACAAAAGCAGAATAGTTTCTTGTAAAACGTCTCTGAAGAACGACTGAAGTCGTTTGCCAGCTTCTTGTTTGAAGTTTTTCCGTTCCACCTTAAATGGTGCCTGAGGCGCCAGAATGTAACTGCTGCACCATTTAAGGTGGAACGGGAAAATTAGAATGAGAAGCTGACTTGGACTTTTTAGAGTTTAACAGTTTCTCATTACAGATTAAACGTATCAGGAAACCAGCTGGAGTGATTATAAAGGCAAATAGGTCCATTCATCTCCAAATTATCAATGTTCGTCTTAAATCTCTCTCTTTGCCTTTTCGTTAACTACTAGCTATGCGAGACTGTTGTCTGTGTTACTATGGTGACCAGCACTCTGCGCTAATCTTCAGGGTTAAAGGGTGAATCAGCAGTTCTACATTAACTCCAGAGTTTAAGACCATTTATTGTTAAACTGTGTTGAACGATCAGCAGAGCTTTATTTTACTGTAAAGGAGGATTATTTTATTTTTGCCTAAACATCTAATTCTGCTGTGAAGCCGCAACAGGGCAGTAAAAGAGCCGCATGCATGTCCGGAGCCTCATGTTGCCGACCCCTGATTTATCATAACAGTAGTTTTATTGTTCAACATTTAGCTGTTTAAAGAGTTGGGCTGTTATTGTATTTGATGCTATTTTCAATTCTGAGCTCAGAAATCAACATGATTTTCGTTAAAACACCCTAAAGATTTACTCAAACAATTTATAAGCATCTGTAGGAAAAAGTCATTTGATTTTGGGTGCATGTGTACCATAACTTACCTAACCTAGCACGTATAATCGGGTTAGCAGGCTACCTCATCTCTTCTGTTAGCTGTCTGTTTGGTCATCTAACTGGTCGTGCCAGCGTTCCATGCGTGTATGTTCCCTGGATGCGCATCCTGCAGTAAAATGAATAAGTACCTGCAGCAGCACTGCTGTGTCTGATCCACTCGTACCAGCACAACACACACTAACACACCGCCACCACGTCAGTGTTACTGCAGTGCTGAGAATGATCCACCACCCATAGTAGCTGCTCTGTGAGGGTCCATGGGGGTCCTGACCACTGAAGAACAGGGTAAAAGGGGGCTAACAAAGTATCAGAGAAACAGATGGACTACAGTCTGTAACTGTAGAACTACAAAGTGCACCTATATAGTAAGTGGAGCTGATAAAATGGGCAATGATTGTAGAAATAAGGAGGCGGTCATAATGTTATGCCTGATCGGTGTATATCTTTTATGTCTCTAGGGCCCAAACCTAATTTTGTTCAGTGCGTGTGTGTGTGTGTGTGTGTGTGTGTGTGTGTGTGCGTGTGTGTGTGTGTGTCTGTTTAATTCAGGAAGAATTTCCTCTCTCGTTTCCACTATAAGCTCATTCTTGTCTCTATCATGAGGGAGACATTAGCTGGAGCAGTTTAAATGTAAGTGATTGGATGCAGACATAGAGATGTCTTTGTGTGTGAGGCTGGCGATCTGAGCCGCCCTCTATAATCCCCCACCTTCCACCCTCCATTCATACAATACTCTCTTTATAATGTGGCATACAAGGGTGCTCCAGGGATGAGCACACTACTGTCTGGTGACACTAAGTCTGGGGCAATAAGGCATTTAAGGGCTGATTTTGTGATGTTTGAAGTGTGTGTGTGAGTGAAGAGTGAGAGTCTTGCAATGAAAGTTAGACTCCCACACTTCAACATGTCAGCCTCAAGCACTTCAGAGCACTTGCGTAAAGATATACACACCCATGCGAACACACACTCCACTTCCATATCTGATTTTAATTCTGTGGAATGTTTAGAACAAAGACATAATTATTGCCGTGATTGAACGGAATATACCGCAGTTATGTTGCTACATGTTGTAATTGCAATATACTGAAAACATCTAAGTACATGATTAAGAAAATAGATAATATAGACATAAATCACTTGTATGTTCAGTTGTGACAAGCATTCAGTGATTGTTTAAACCCTTCTGCGATACAAGTATTGCACATACTGTGAGATTATGATTAAAGGGTCCATATTGCATGTTTTTCTGTTGGTTTATGTTTTATTAACTGACGTCCACATGTCATTTTTGTTGTTTTATATACCAAAAACGATCATAATTCATTTTTAAATGGACATTTTCCAACCCCTCTTTGTCCCGAAGAATTAAATAGGCTGTTTGTGTTGCTATGCCTTTAAGACTGATATATGATTAAGTGATTGACAGTTATTAGTCCCACAACGGGGAAATTTCACCTCTGCAATCAAACCCATCTGTGCAGTGGAACACCTACATACACACTAGTGAACACACACACACTAGGGGGCAGTGAGCCCACTTGCCTGGAGCGGTGGGCAGCCCTATCCACAGCGCCTGGGGAGTAGTCGGGGGTTAGGTGCCTTGCTTTATGAGACCTCCAGCCCACGACTGCCCCATGTAAATGACCTGTGTTCTGATTGGCCTATAATATATATCATTCAATAAGCAGTTCAGGCTGTAAACATATTTACATATATTTACTTGTAAATATATGTAAATATGTTTGTTTTCATGACATCACAAGTCAGAGCATTCAAAATTGACTGTTTTTGAATCGCTTAATTTTCATATATGGACTAGCTTTATTTTCATATATGGGCTGCATGGACTGGGGAGTGAATGGTTCACTTTGAAAATGTTTATATATGTTTATATATTACATCATGTTTCAAAAACATGAACATGTAGTTCTCCATTATAAGGAGCCTTTAACAAACAATGTGCTGTGCTGATCTAAACTTACTATGCAGTCTTATTAGTGAATGTCTGTGTTTGTGTGTGTGAATTATTTTTACCCTGTACTTGAATTGTTGAAAACGAGTGTATTGTTTCCCTTTTCTCATGGTTATTTTCATGCTGGTGTACAAAAGTAAGAGACCACCCCATTGTTTATTTAACTTCCAGTCAAAACTGCCATTAACTGCAAGTTATTTATTTTTCTGCATCAGGAAAAAAAACAGAAAACGTATATTTAACAGAAAATTACACAGAAGCATCAACAACTAATTAGAATTTCAGTGTTTTAATTTGTACTGTGGCCACATTTTTACTCTGTATTACAGCTTCCATTCTTTTCAGGAAACTTGCTTTCAGCCAAAGACATTCAGTGATGTTGGGGAATGACCTCTGGGGTGGTCAGTCCATTGTTCTAAGAACAGCATTGTTTGATGTGCACATTTTCTTTTTTGCCCTTTTCTTAGTAAGAGCTTTTAAACAGTTATGCATCCTTTCAGACCCATAGTGTCAAGTTGTCTTCTCACAGTGGAAGAATGGACAGAAACCGATCTGAAGCAGGAGTGGAGCTTCATTTTCTCCCAGCTGTGAAAGATAAAAGCTGTTTATCTCATGGTGACAGTAGTTGTGGTCTTACAGGTCTTGCGTGGTTGTCAGGAGTCCCATTTTCTCTGTATCCTTTAATGTTCTGAACTCTAGTTTTGGAAACTCTTGTTTTTTTTTCTTTCTCCTTCCTCAAGTGGATTATCTTATATGTAATATCTTCAGAAAAAAACTCCTGGAAAATCAGTAACTTGTACTCATGACTGTTTTGACTGGAAATGAAATAAATGAAATAATTGGTCTTTGACTTTTGCACCGTACAGCGTTTATATGAGTGTGTAAGACAGTACATTTCTCCTTTGCGTGTTTCATCAAGGCTGATGTTCTGTGCTGTGCACACCTGCCTTGACTCATAAAGGGCTTGATAATTACCTGACCTGTGCTGAAACTTGTGTTAGAACTAAAGACCAGCCCTGATCTCAGATTGAGTACATCTGCACATACATAACATAAATAGACTAGTGTTAAATAGCAAGCTGACTAGCTAACTGTTGACCTAGGAATGATTCAATGACATGAGGTACCACCATAGATGAACATACATAGATGCTGCATTGGGTCCAGCCAGGCACGGCGCTGCCATTTTAAGGCGGTCAGCATCACTGCTGGACTGCATTCAGTACCATTACAGAGCGGCAGGTTAAGAAAGATTCTGTCCAAAATTACACTATTTCCAGAATATTACACTCAGAAAGTGGGACAGGATTATATAACGGAGGGAACGCAGTGATCCACACTCATGTTTGTGTGATGTGTATTGTTTGTGTGATGTTTATGAAGATATGGCTGTGTGGTTGGTGAAGCACAGAGAACCTGTTGATGTGATTGTTTTTCCTCTGGTTTTATATGAAGCTTATTTCATTTAATAGTCTATTCAGGGGATTTTAACTTTATGTAGTAGTTATTTATTTACAGTAATGGTTAAAGCTTTGTAGCTCGGTAAGTTACAGCATTCCTTAATCCGTGTAGATGTTCATAATAGATTAACGTTAGAACCTTCTTACGCAAAGCTGAAGTCAGATTCTTATTTGCCAGCTTCTTGTTCAAATTTTCCTGTTCCACCTTAAATGGTGCAGCTTCAGGCTCCAGAAAGTGACTGCCTCACCATTTAAGGTGGAACGGGAAAACTCGAACAAGAAGCTGGCGAATAGGAAGCCAACTTCAGCCTCGTCCTTCTCACTGTGTTTTGGGGGTTTATTTTGTTTTTATGTGTATTAAGATTAGAAGTGATTCACACATTGATGGATTTGCTGATGTGTCTGATTGTGTTTCTCGCACTAAACCCGGTTTTTAACGTCAGGTGCAGACTGAATACTTTCCCGCTGGTCCAGATGGCTAATTATCACGAAAAAGAAGTAAAAGCTACCGAGAGCAGATCCACGCAGCCCAGATTAATCTACGTCTGAGGATTATACAAAACAAATGTGGTGAAAATCGGTTGAGTAATAAGGAAGTTGTGGCTGATTTAATCCTGAGACTCATCGTCTCTCAATACAAGTGAATTTGTTCGCAAGCGGATCTTGACCTCTCCAACATGGCGGACGTGCAGACGTATCGCCTCAGATAGAGAACAGCAGACAATGCAGCATCTAGGAATGTATATCTATGGGTACCACAAAGTAATTTACCTTTTCCATTTAGTGCAAAACATTGTTGTTCAATTTTAGACAGTACTGCCCTGCCAAGAAAAAAAACTGGAGAGTACATCATGTATCGTTTAAGAATCGAGTGCGCTGTGCCTAATTTAAGACACACAGCAAGTTTTCTTCAGGGCTGAGAGCGAGAGCCAGCGTTTAATCTTTTCTGTTGCTCAGCAGACGTACAGTCTGTGGAAGAACGGCTCAGCACTCTCTGCGTCCAGCCCCAGCCAAAGGATGACTCACGTCCTCACTAATTCAATTAAACCCACTGATGAGTCAGAAGAAGAGAGTAGGTTTGACATCTACTCATTGATTGAAAGGGAGGAGAGACAGATACAGAGGACAGTAAGACAAAAAGGACTGGGGGGGTTCAGCCTTTTGTTTCTGAGAGTGACGCTTTTGTCTTACACACTTTTTGACATTTTACCAAAAGTTGGTATCCACTACAATATTCACTAACAATTTACTTAATAAGCAAGTACAAATATACCTAACTCACTCTCACACTATATATATGTATATATATATATGTGTGTGTGTGTACACACCGATCACGCATAACATTATGTCCACCTCCTTGTTTCTACGCTCATTGTCCATTTTATCAGCTCCACTTACTATATAGGTGCACTTTGTAGTTCTACAGTTACAGACTGTAGTCCATCTGTTTCTCTGATACTTTGTTAGCCCCCTTTTACCCTGTTCTTCAGTGGTCAGGACCCCCATGGACCCTCACAGAGCAGGTACTATTTGGGTGGTGGATCATTCTCAGCACTGCAGTAACACTGATGTGGTGGTGGTGTGTTAGTGTGTGTTGTGCTGGTGTGAGTGGATCAGACACAGCAGTGCTGCTGGAGTTTTTAAACACTGTGTCCACTCACTGTCCACTCTATTAGACACTCCTACCTTGCCAGTCCACCTTGTAGATGTAAAGTCAGAGATGATAGCTCATCTGCTGCTGCACAGTTTGTGTTGGTCATCCTCTAGTCCTTCATCAGTGGTCACAGGACGCTGTTGTCTGGATATTTTTGGTTGGTGGACTATTCTCAGTCCAGCAGTGACACTGAGGTGTTTAAAAACTCAAGCAGCACTGCTGTGTCTGATCCACTCAGACCAGCGCAACACGCACTAACTCACCACCACCACATCAGTGTGACTGCAGTGCTGAGAATGATCCACCACCCAAATAGTACCTGCTCTGTGAGGGTCCATGGTGGTCCTGACCACTGAAGAACAGGGTACAATGAGTGTAGAAACAAGGTGTATAATGGATAGCATTGGTAGAAATGTACTGTATGGTTCAGTGAATTCATACATTTTTGAGTTTAAGGTTTGGAGGCTGTGAATATAATGTTTACTGTCTCTAGCATTAACAACTATGGCAGCATATCTCTGACACAAAGTGCAACTGGAACAAATCTTTGTGTCAACACTGCCTGTGTTAATATTAAATCTAAGGTTAATATAAAATAATCAGGGTTGGGGGGTTACTCTAAAAATGTTTTCCAATATATATTACCTGTTAACTATAATCTGTAGCCTAATCCAGAGGATTACCAAATCAAACTAAGGTAATTAGTTTAATTAGATCACTTTCTGTTCCTTTTGGATTTCTTGTCTTTTTAAAGTCAAATAAGTAAATAAAGACAAGAAGCAGTTTCAGTAATATGTGTTAAATTTGACACAAGGCAAAAAGGAAAACTGCCCTGTTTTATTAGGCCAAATGATAGATTATGGGTGACTTAATTGTCTGTGCTTAAACTGGTAAACTGGTAGACCTCTCATCAGCTTTGATTATAAATAGAGACCATTTCACAACTCTGACTGACCATTTGCGGACTGTCTGCTAAAAGGCCTGTACAGACACATGGGCCTTTATATTGCTGCGTCATGATTAGACTTCAGTGATCACCATTTGTAATGTAATTTATAGACGATCCCTCAGCTTCTAGTTGTTTTTGCAGCCCGCAGACATCGTTGAGTCCTACTTCTCACACGAGGTGAGAGCTGAGTCTTCTTTCTCGTCCAACATCGGTGTTTCAATTCATGCTCTTTTGACTGAAATTCCCACAGACACATTCCAAAATGTTGTGGGAAGCCTTCCCAGAAGAGTGGAGGCTGTTATAGTCGCAAAGGGGGGCAACTCCATATTAATGCCCATGATTTTGGAATGAGATGTCCAGCAAGCTCATACAGGTTTTCTGGTCAACCATATAGATTTGACCGTATCGTATAATCCAGTAGCTCCAGTGACACTGGCTGTGTTTACATGCAAAGACTTTTACATTACAGATTAAGACTGAAGTGTTAATTCTCACTCTACTGAACAGTCTGATGGAAAATCTCCGTTTTTTATGCTCACTACAAGCAATCAGATCCAAAATGACGCGCATGCATAGAGAACCACTTAGTGTAAAGGTTACCATGACAGCGTACATCACTACTACAGAGTCCAGTCAGAGTGAGATGAGCAGCAGTGAGCAGTGCTTGTGTTTTTAATTGCTTTAAAATGATGTCAGACTCAGGAAAACGTCCTTCACATGTCCTTATTAAAGAAGGCCGAGAGGAAGACGTCGTGTTCTGAGACACATAAGCTGGACGTCCGTCCCACCGCCGTCTTTTAAAGATCAGAGCATAAACTTCGTCTCCTCTGCAGACCAGTTTCTGCTCCACCATGTTGAACGGTATAAACTTTCACTACGATGCGACGAACATGATCAGCACGTACTTAAACTTTCCGATAGGGAATGTAATCAGATACAGGCGTTTACACGGATATTATTCTTCTATTTAACAGATTATTTACAGGATTACCCACCTCGTTCAATCGGATAGAAATTCTGAATGGCCTCAGTTGGTGTTTACATGGACGTATTCTGTTCCGATTGAGCTATTAGTAGGATTATTAACAGATTATTAGGCTGCATGTAAACTACTACTAGGGGCGATAGTGGCCAATTTTTGAAAATGCCGTTCATTTTTACCATAAAATGCTTAGAGGTGCCACAAAGGTGCAAAATCATGACTTGACTTTATAGTTCTGTGCCCCTTGATGTGCCCTATATATCAGTTCTGTAAACACCTTACATGCTTCTGGATGTGAAGTGTTGGACTGACTTTCAGTTGTCTTTGAAGGCTCATTTCTTCCTCATCTGATATTAGCTACGTAACAAGCTTAAAACCAGTCAGAAACACAGTGAAAGAATCCAAAACTGGTTAAGGAACTGAATATCCCTTCATCCCTGTGGTTATACAGTGAGGTTTATATCTGAGGCATCACGGAAAGGAATCGTGATGAGGTTGGAATATTGACGATGAAGGTTTGCTGATTCATCACTTGGAGTTTTTGTCATCTTTCCCAGTGCTGTTTAAAAAATAATGCACATTGACATCGGCCCCCCCTCCACCTTTCTCCCCCTCTGTTTACAGCTGCTCTGTAGGACATGCAGCATTTCAACACTGTAGACATGATTGTTATTCTCTCCGTGGACTACTATTAGTGATCCCTTCAGGATAAACAGAGTGATTGAAGAAGTGTGAGGGCTTTGATGACAGATTGTGGGCTGCGCTCAAAGGTGTTCTCGGAAGACGCCACCCCCCACGAATATGAAAGGGATGTTTAGAGCGCTTTATTTTCTCATGTATTTTGTTCACTCGATCCGCTATGAGATCCATCAGAGCGCAAGTGTCATTCTGTTGTGCTTGGCATGAATCCGAGTTAACTTCTACAGGCTGTCAAAAGCACACCGACTGTCTAATTAGTCTTGTGTAAAAGTGATGCACATGGTCTGTGTGGGAATTCAGGCATGTAGGACAACGATGCCTCCAACCAAATGTATTTAATAAAGTATAAAATCTATAAGAGCAAGGCGAACCACTGACAAGAAGACTCAACAGTTGGACCATTTTCTGGCATCTGGCACAAGTAATTTTTTTTTTTCAGTGTCAGAAGTTTTGTAGAACTTTTAAAGTTATTATATATCAGACTCCAGAATCCCGGGAAATATATTCAGTGTCATTGGATTTGTGCAAACCCAAGAGCTTGACTTTCTCTGATTACATCTGGCAAAGTCTGCAGGAGGAAAGAGGATGGTAGACGCTAGAAGAAGTGCAAGGAAATGTAAAAAAGAGGATGAGCGATGGAGGGCAAGAGAAAGAGATGCATGGCAACTCATCCCCAGCAGAAAGTCCTCCTAAAGCAGCTATTTTCAACTTTCCCTAATGTTCGATTCCTTGACACATGGCCAGGCTCAGCTCGAAAATGAAGACACCACTCATGACACATCTAGTTAATGCAAAACACCTCCCACATGAGAACAGTGCGAGTTGGCTGCAGAAACGGCAGCTTGTCATCAGAGACAGGCAGATGAATTCAATGGGTATAATTGGGACGTGCTCTGGGTTCATGGCTATAGGTGTCTGCACAGGTTGTGTTTGTACGTGTTTCTTTTGGTGTTAAATTATACTGTTACACAAAGTTATTTGCGTGAAAGTCTGAGATGTGACAGTTATGGTTATGTACAGGGGCTGTTTATTTATTTATTTATCTGATTTGTTGCTTGTAGGACTGTCTCTGTTGTTTACTCATAAATAAGTATTGTAAGTATTCCCATTTTTGTGATTCATAGAATAAAAAGCTCAATAAAAAAAGTCAGGTGACAAAAATAGACGACACCATGCCGTGCTTACTTGATGAAACTGTCCATTGACAGAAACTGAAATAGATGAAGTTCAGGTCGTGTTTGGAATTACATTTACTTGTTCTGTCAGTGCCCTTATATGTCTTTCTGGACATCGTAAGTGAGTCATTCTATGGAAACGTCTCTAGCATTTACAGATATATTACACTTGAAAAGTATATTGGGGTTATAATTCGTTTACCTTTTAAAATAAAATAATGTCATTTTAACAATTAAACTTTCTTGAGTCATCAATTTAGCAATATTGGTTTATAAATCAGGGCGGCACGGTGGTGCAGTGGGTAGCGCTGTTGCCTCACAGCAAGAAGGGCCTGGGTTTGATTCCCGGCTGGGTGACCAGGGTCATTTCTGTGTGAAGTTTGCCTGTTCTCCCCGTGTCTGTGTGGGTTTCCTCCCACAGTCCAAAAACATGCAGTCAGGCTGATTGGACATGCTAAATTGCGTGTGTGAATGTGTATGTCTGTTTGTCTGCCCTGCGATGGACTGGCGACCTGTCCAGGGTGTATCCTGCCTTCCGCCCAATGACAGCTGGGATAGGCTCCAGCACCCCACCGCGACCCAGAAAGATAAGCGGTTTAGATGATGGATGGATGGTTTATAAATCAATTATATAGAATTCCAAGCAACACAGAAGTGCTTGTCCTCAAAGTCGTGTGTGAAGGCTGAGGCCGTATTTTGAAGTAAAAAACATGTTTTTCTGCAACTTTAACTACAGTAATCTATACATGACTATGAAATATATGATTTAAATAACATAAAGAAAACAAATGCCAAATAAATATTATAAAATATATAATGAAAATTGTTGTCCCCAGGAGTCGTGTCACTGGTGTGAAGAAAAGCACATGGTGAAGAAAAGCACATGGTGAGTCCACTGTGTCTTTCAGTTATCAGAGATTCTCATTTAGCTCATGATTTCATATGAAGCTTTTAGCTGAAGTCACTGGTGTGACCGACTTTATTCTGCAGTAAAAAAAAAATACAAATGAATTAAATTCCATATTTTAGTGGATATTTCATGATTGACATGTGGTTTGATGCTCTGTAGCAGCCATTTAGTAAAATGCATTTTATATTAAAAATGTCTCTGGTGTTCCTTTATTATGTGTAACACCAATGAGGATCAGTAACACCAGTGACTCCTATGGATAGAAAAAAAGTGGATGTTTCTGTAGAATGACCCATGTAATAAAGTTCTATGTATCTTTTAAAATTATTTTTCTACACCATTTGAGCCCAGCAGCTGCCTTTTACAAATTTCACCATGAGTTGACCAATGCACCTCCTACAGATTTTCTTGAAATAAAATCTTTTAACTTACGTTAAAGGTAAAGAATGTTCTTGCCTTGTCCTGTAAAGTTACCATTTTTTATTTTTTTATTTTTTTTTGGACAGCAACAATATGCTGTCTTAAATGTTGATATACCTTTGTCTTGGCCTACTAGGTGATGACTAATACAGTTCTCTACAGACTAATACAGAAAACATTGGTTTTAACGGAAGCCTTAACAGCCTCTAAGAAATCAATTTTAAAAGGTTGCCATATACTCAGTTATTCTCATTTTGGCGTTGCTGTTTTTTAGATGTTATGTTTGCCATGTCCACATATCACATTGCAAAGGCAGCAGTAATATATTACTGGTCAAGTGTCTTTGTGAAGCATCTTGTAGGGTGAGACACTTAATATCTGTCTATTTAAAGTCTCATTGTTTCTACTTACTGCTGGTTATGTGGTATATTTCTTTTATATTCCCACCCATTCGTTTCTTTATTACATTGTTTCGCAGAAATTATTGTGTATGTGTGCATGTTTGTGTGTGTGTGCAGTATTGTGGGAAAAAAAACAAACACTTATGACAAAAATAGACCCTCTCCTCTTGAGTTTGCAGGACATGGTGTCCGTGGTTTCCAAAAAGAATTTAAAATTTTGATTCGTCTGACCACAGAACAGTTTTCCATTTTGCCTCAGCCCATATTAAATGAGCTTTAGCCCAGAGAAGGCGGCGGTGTTTCTGGATCATGTTGACATTTGGCTTCTTCTTTGCATGATACAGTTTTGCATTTGTGGATTGCACAGTGAACTGTGTTCACAGACAGTGGTTTCTGGAAGTGTTCCTGAGCCCATGCAGTGATTTCCAGTGCAGAATCAGACCTGTTTTCAATGCAGTGCTGCCTGAGGGCCCGAAGATCACGAGCATCCATTGACCGTCAGCCTTGTCCCTTGCTTACAGGGTTACAGGGTTACAGATTCTCTGAATCTTTTGATGTTTTGTACTGTAGATGGTGGGACATCCAAAGTTTTCGCAATTTTATGTTGAGTAACATTTTTCTGAAATTGCTCCACAATTTTTAGACGCATTTTTTTATCTGCACTTCTTTGCTTCCACTTACTTTTCCAGCCTTTTATTGCCCCATCCCAACTTTTTTGAGATGCATTGCTGCCATCAAGTTCTAAATATTCTAAATGCAAATCATTGCATTCTGTTTTTGTTTACATTTATTTACATTTTACACAGCGTCCTAACTTCTTTGGAATAGGGAATGTATGTGACTAGGCATCAGGTGTTCACAGTTTGTGGCAGAGTTTATTCGTTAAAAGACTTGAGGCGAGGCAGTTCTGGGATCTCCAGGACTTGTGAGTTTTGGTACCCGGGGTGAGGAGCAATTCGGCTGATGGCCTGTTTAAACTGATGTAGCTTATGTAAGATGTATTGGTCAGTAAGATGAGGTGGACAGCACTTATATAAATAGATATTTTCTAATTTCTTATGAGACATAAATCTATCAAATAACAACTTCTTTAACCTTGTAGTTCGTCTCAGTAGTTTTATGTTGACAAAAAGGCCCAAAATAGAACAGAGTAGAAGATGCTTTTGTCATGGAAAGTTCCTGCTGTTCAGACGGTGTGGAGGTGGTGAGTGAGCAGAAGTTTTTGCAGAGTAATTCTCAGTACTTACAAAGACAAGGAGCCACAGGAACTTCTCAGCAGCCTCTTTTTATTAGGCTACATTCCAATATTTTTAGACAGACTAAGACTCTTCTTCTTTTGGCTGCAGTGGCTGCTGTCGTTACTATGAATTTGATCATTGTAGATGTGTGACATTCTTGTGTGTTTATGCAGAGGTCGGCAACCCAGATGTTAGGAAGAGCCATTTGTCCTTTCAACAAAAATCAAACCAGCTTGAGAGGCACAACATTTTATGTCCATTTTACTATCTTGGCTGTAAATATGTCTCAGTATGTGCTAATATAGGATATAGTATAGGACACCAATATATAAACGAAAGCACAGACTTACTTTGCTCTGCTTTAAGCTTTAGCTCAGCTGTAGCCGCTTTTCTCACATCTCGGACAGGAAACGTTTCCTCAAAGGAGAACAGTTTCTTGTAAAATGTCAATGTTCGACTTTTTATGAGGCTGAAGTCGCCTCTCATTCTCCAGCTTCTTGTTCGAATGTTCCTGTTCCACCTTAAATGTTGCCTGTGGACCCAGAACGTAACTGCTGCACCATTTAAGATGGAACGGGACAATTCGAATGAGAAACTGACTTCAGCCTCACGACTCATTGCAGATTAAATGTATCAGGAAACCAGCTGGAGTGATTATAAATGCAAATAAGTCCATTCGTCTCCAAATTATTGATGTTCGTCTTAAATCTCTCTCTTTGCCTTTTCGTTAGCTACTAGCTAGTCGAGACTGTTGTCTGTGTTGCTATGGTGATCAGCAGTCTGCACTGACCTTCAGGGTTAAAGGGTGAATTAGCAGTTCTACATTAACTCCAGAGTTTAAGACCATTTATTGTTAAACTGTGTTGAACGATCAGCAGAGCTTTATTTTACTGTAAAGGAGGATTATTTTATTTTTACCTACAAATCTGATTCTGCTGTGGAGCCGCAACAGAGCAGTAAAAGAGCTGCATGAGGCTCCGGAGCCGCGTGTTGCCGACCTCTGGTTTATGGAAATTGCAACTTTGGTCATCTTTAAGCCTTAAAAGCTTTCTGTGGAATTATTCTGCTTTGCTGGCCACACATTAGGACATTACTGTCTATTTATCTGTCTGTCTGTCTACAGTTTGAAGCTGCTATCTGACAGAAAGCACTGTCCAAATAAATAGAGTACACAGTAAGAAAGTATTATGAAAATAAAACTGAACAGAGACAACAAATAAGCTTTATGACTTCTGGTTCCTGTGTAGGATCCTCTTCACAATGCTTCTTTCAAAGTTTCTTAACCACTTTGCTTTCCTGTTCTGAGCCTGTTCCCCTGTCACCCCTGAGCTCAGGACGTTGTGAGGTCCTCTTGAATAAATAAATGTCTCTTGTTTAGTTGAGATGCTGCCCAACCAATTGCCTGATGTACATAAAAAGGGCACAAAGTAGCACAAACATTTGTTCAAGGCAAAGTCAATAATTTAGGCAATGTTTTCATGATGAATTGGAGCCATTGAGGTGTCCAGCAAGGCCTCAGAGGTTTCAGAGGAGTGTTACACACTGTATGCAGGTAAAAGAGTTGCAGTATTATTGCACGGACATGATGGCAGCTTTGAACTGCATGTCTGAGAGATCCAGTTGGGCTTGTGACAGGCAGACACATTCAGCGTTCTGACTCTCACATGTTTACAGGCCTTTCATTTGTTCAAAGAAAAAAAAGAAGCATTTTTAAGCCGTTTTGTGAACAGTGCCGTTGTAAATGACTACGGGAATTGAGCACTTGGACAATAAAGCGATCGAAAACCTGTCAGGCTTGGAAGTTGATTTCAAGGATGGAATGGAATGAAAAAGCTCAGTAACAGCCTCATTTTGAAAAGTGTTTGTATGCGTGTTTGTGTGTTTGTGTTTGTGTGAAATGTTAAGGCTTTTGTGTATATTTATTATGGCTGTAAGCGTAGATAGATGCTGCGTTGGGTCCAGCCAGGCACGTGAACATCACTGCTGGACATTCAGTACCATTACAGAGCAGCAGTTTAAGAAAGATTCTGTCCAAAATTACACTATTTCCAGAATATTGCTCTCAGAAAGTGGGATAGGATTATATAACGGAGGGAACGCAGTGACCCACACTCATGTTTGTGTGATGTGTATTGTTTGTGTGATGTTTATGTGTAGATATGGCCGTGTGGTTGGTGAAGCACAGAGAACCTGTTGATGTGATTGTTTTTCCTCTGGTTTTATATGAAGCTTATTTCATTTAATAGTCTATTCAGGGGGTCCTGACTTCATGTAGTAGTTATTTATTTATAATGATGGTTGATGCTTTGTATCTAGGTAAGTTATAGCATTAATTAAAACCGTGTAGATATTCATAATAGATTAACGTTAGAACCTTCTTACAAGAACCTAAGTCTTATTTGCCAGAATCTTGTTTGAATTTTCCCATTCCACCTTAAATGGAGTGGCTTCAGGCACCAGAAAGTGACTGCTGCACCATTTAAGGTGGAATGGGAAAAACTCGAACAGGAAGCTGGCGAATAGGAAGCCAACTTCAGCTTCATCCTTCTTACTGTGTTTTGGGGGTTTATTTTATTTGTATGTGTATTAAGATTAGAAGTGATTCACACATTGATGGATTTGCTGATGTTTGTGAGTTTGTGTTTCTAGTGCTAAACTCAGTTTTTAATGTCAAGTGCAGACTGAATACTTTACTGCTGGTTGTTTTTGTTTTTTTTGTTTTTTTTTTTAGTTTTTTTTACTTGGAGGACAAACAGCAATCGCTTAAATGACCACATTAAATAGAATTAAAAAAAAAAGAGTGAATTTCTAGACTTGATTTCATCTGCCTTTCATATGTTTGAGTGAACTCCACACCTAAATTTCAGTGTGCGTTTGTTTTTAATACATGCAAATGACAGTAAAGCAGAACTAGACAGAACTGAAAACTGAAATTGTTTTGATGTGGAAGTTGATCAAACAGAAAACGAGAGCTCATTGTGTTTAGTTTACCTGCCGTAAAGACGAATGCCAGTAAAGGGATTCAAGTTCAGTGCCAGAACAGTGATATATGGGTCAATGACTAATACTGTTTTGAAAAATGACCATTTTAAAAACTTAATTAAAAAAATCATATATGTAGTTAGGCAATTATAAGCTTGGTGACACTATTTTATTTATTAAAACTATGCTGGTCCGGTTGCACCGTTTGGCTTGTTGGTTGTGCCACCTGACTTTTCAGACTAATTTTAAATTAAACAGGTATCTGCTTAAACACCCCTAGAAACCACCCTTGTCCTTGACCTTAAGTTTAGACTTCCATTTTTCAGAGTTAATAAACATCATAATAATTACACAAGTTCATGGTGTTCCTGAGGGCATACCACCTGCCCTGGTAAACTGAACCAGTTGACCATGACCCAAAAATGACATTATTTCCAAAATTTGTGAAAAGACTACTGACCTTGGCATTGCACAATGAAGGTCACTTGGGGTCTTCTATATAGACACAATACCTAGTCCCTCTTTCCTAAAAGCATGCCAAAAAAATAAAAGCCCTTTGTATTTGGCTGTGCTTCCTGACATTTGAGGAAGTCAGAACTTGCGGACAAAGGTTTTTCGTTGAGTTGAGTACCTTTAAAGTTGTCTTATTTTTTCAATGTGCTTTTTATTTTAAAGTTTTCCAATATAAAATCATGCCAAACTTTATTTCAAATTTGATATAACTATATTATCTTATAGTTTACTTCATCATTATATATTTGTTTTTTTCTTCAGGGTTTTGGAGGCACAAATAAACTAAATTTTATAATTTTATAAGGATCCACTAAAACATGTTGCCAATAAAACAGGTATCGTTGAATAATTTGATATGTCATGTATTTATTAAATTATTTTTGGGGAAAATAATGAACACAAAAAATGCATGTCATGTTGTGCCCTTATAATGGATAGACACTTGATCTGTATGGCTCCTTTGACTCGTTTACTTCTGTCTTTTTTTTTTCTTCAAATTGTACTTCAAGTAAATGTGATCTTGAATAGCTGTTATTCTGATGTTTCTCGTTAGAAACATTACCCATGCTTGTTTCACTCATCCTCGAAAATGAAAGACGTGAAGCATAACCATAGTAACAGCTGTTTTGATGATACTGCCATAAGCTGTCTGTTCACACACATGCAAAATTATGATGAGGACTGAGTTGATTTGATGTAAAAGTTTCATGAATTGTAACCGTTGGCCGAAATTGAAACAGAGTCACTGGGACTTCTACTGTTCATGCTGTTACACAAAAACACAAAACAAGTCTTTTTCACATATCAAGGAAAATATGAGATGTTGGCCATTTTACCTGCACTGTAACTGTAGGTTTAGCTGTTGAGCAGAACTCTTAGTACAGGCTTTTAAAACTGTGTGTGTGTGTGTGTGTGTGTGTGTGTGTCTACCATGTTTGAGGGATAAAAATGTGTGTGTGTGTGTGTGTGTGTGTGTTATATTGCAGAGTGGAATATATTTAGATTTGTCTTGTTTCAGGGTTTTCAAAAAGTGTGTGTATGTGTAGACTGGTAGAGGTGCATGTGTGTTTGTGTGTGTATGTATATGTGTGGACTGGTTTAAATATGTGTGTGTGTGGGGGGGGGCTGGTATAAGTGTGTGTGGACTGGTATTAATATGCCTATGGAGACTGTTGTGTGTGTGTGTGTGTGTGTGTGTGTGTGTGTGAGAGAGAGAGAGAGAGAGGCTGTTATTGTGTAAATGTGGTGTGGACTGGTATAAATATGCCTATGGGGACTGTTGTATGTGTGTATATGTGGGTGTGGCCTGGTATAAATGTACTTATGTGGACTGGTATAAGTGTGTGTGTGTGTGTGTGTGGGCTGGTATTGTATAAATGTGTCATGGACTTGTATAAATATGAATATGGGGACTGTTGTGCATGTGTGTTTGTTTGTGTGTGTGTATATATATATATGTGGGTGTGGCCTGGTATAAGTGTGTGTTTAAATGTGCGCATGTGGACGTGTGTGTGTGTGTGTGTGTGTGTGTGTTGTTTTGAGGCATTACAGAAGGTCTGGCAGCAGCAGGTATTCAGCAGAGACGCAGAGCAGTGCCTGTGCTTTGCTTGGCTCGTGTGTGCAGGTGTGTGTTGTGTGTGTTTGGTTTCAGGCTGCTCTGCCAGGTGAGCTGGCAGCTGCTTGTCGTGGCAGGTGGCATCCCTGATTGAGGCCTTCCGTTTCATCTCCTCTCCACATTTAAATAACTTTTAGAAGCAGCACTTGGGGCTTTGATGCTGTCTGCACACATACTGGAGTGTGTTTGTGTGTGTTTGTTTGTTTTCATACATTTTCAAGATAAAATGCCTTTCCTGACTTTGTAGGAAAACCAGTGACAGACAGGGCTAACCTGCAATGTTGGAAACAACAAAAAGATCAAAACATTAAGGTTAGGCTTAGTGTCATGAAATGTTGACAATATAAGAGTACTTACATATAATTATAACAATTTAATTTGAGGGAAGAAGCCACATAGTGTAGAATATCCTCTCCTTTCTCTTCTTATCAAACGATGGGGCAAGTCTAATCTTGAACTGCTTACTGAATACCTATGGTCTAATAAAATCTGAAATTTTATCTGGAGCGCTGCATTTCTGGCATTTATGGCCTCAGGAAAGGGTTATAAATAATAATAATAATAATGATAATGTATATAATATTGTTATATAATGAATACAATCATAGTAGCTGTTTAATTAAAAGACAAAACTGGCATTTCTGGTATTTCTGTCTTACTGTAACTTGTTTGCCATAGTTTATTAAAAAGTGAAATCATTTATATATAAATTGATTGAGGTCTGATTAAAGTAAAATATTTTGTTGATGTGTGTTGGTTAATAGTTCTAGAAATGATATGGCCTATAAAGTAAGCATTCTGTTAAAACTAGATGACAAATTGATGCAAGAATAAGAAGAAGGCTTCTTCCACTAGACAACAAGCAAGATGTTCCAGTTTATTTTGCCTAACTGTGTGTAGGTTTATGCATCATACCGTAAGTTGAAAGTGATCTTATGAGGGGCATTTCCCCCCATTTTCCCTTACTTGTAGGGGAAGGTATGACAACATTTCATTATGAAGATACAGTATACCTTTCTGAGTATGATGGGTATCAACAGAGCAATGAACAAATGTGTATAGCAATAAAAAACTGTGTTTACATGCACTCAATAAATCAGATTTTGTCAGTAATCCAATCAACACATTTAAATGCTCTTGAGTAATCAGATAATGAGGAAACTCTACATGAGTCAGACAGTAATCAGATTTCTGCTTTGCAACCGGCCAATAAACTCACAGAAGAAGACGAGACGTAAACATCGCACAACTTTACCTAAAAATATGAACTTAGATCATCTAGAAGATGAACAGTGTTTGGTTTCAGCGCCGCTCCAAAGGTGTTTTGCTGCATCTCGCGGCAACGCTACTCGTTTATTTCCGGTACCGCCGTTTCATACATGTGAAGACTGTTACTGAGCTAAAATCCAGCCTCTTTTTATTGGATTCCTCAATCGGATTTCTAGATCGGGGTATGGTGTTTACATGACCCTTTGAATAATCGGATAACTGGAACAGGAAAACTCGAACAAGAAGCTGGCGAATAGGAAGCCAACTTCAGCTTCGTCCTTCTTACTGTGTTTTGGGGGTTTATTTTATTTGTATGTGTATTAAGATTAGATGTGATTCACACGTTGATGGATTTGCTGATGTGTCTGATTGTGTTTCTCGCGCTAAACTCGGTTTTTAACGTCAGGTGCAGACTGAATACTTTCCTGCTGGTCCGGACGGCGAATTATCACGATCAGTTACTAAAGTGATAAAAGCTACCCAGAGCAGATCCGTGCAGCCCAGATTAATCTACGTCTGAGGATTATAACAAAACAAATGTGGTGAAAATCGGTTGAGTAATAAGGAAGTTGTGGCTGATTTAATCCTGAGACTCATCGTCTCTCAATACAAGTGAATCTGTTCACAAGCGAATCTTGACCTCTCCAACATGGCGGACGTGCAGACGTATCGCCTCAGATAGAGAACAACAGACAACGTGGCATCTAGGAATGGATATCTATGACTGCCACCCAATATCGAACATATATGAGCTCACGTCCTGATATTGTGTGTGTGTTTGACAGGATACGTATTGAGACACATAACTAATGTGGTTCTGTCTGTTCTTGTCTACGTTCTGTCTACTTTCTTACTCTCATTAAAACTCATCTTCATCTCTACAAGTTTATTGCCCTCAAAGTTGTGACAAGGAAATGTTTTCTCCCTCTAAAAAGTTGCTCAGTTAGTTCAGAGCTGAGGTTTCATGCTTCTCAGTGTTTTCATCCATATATTTAGCATGTTTTATTCATGTGAGCAGGGATGTCTGCCGTTTTGGAATAAATGTAGAAGTTGTTTAAAAAATCATCAGCGCTGGAAGCGGCGCGGGCTGGAGAACGCACGTTCCACACTCCTGTCTGTCGCTGAGGATGGGGGTGCAGATTGGTTCTCAGGCAGGCCTCCTGCCCCGGGGCTCTGATAGCACGCGTGCTCAGTGTTGGAGCGGAGACGGGAGGTTATATCAGCCTCATAATGAACGACAGGTGATGATGCTGGCCTGGCGTTTTGCCGTGGTGTGGGGGGGCTGGGTGGATGTGTACGGGCTCGTCTGTGTGTCACTGCTGGAATGTATATGAACGAATCTGTGGCTGATTTACATACTGAAGAGTTTCTACCGTATATATTTCAGTTCTGTTGAAGTGTCTGTAGTTGTTTTTCAGTGTGCATAAGGGTCCAGGCTGGATCGCTCTCGCTCTCTCTCTCGCTCTCTCTCTCTCTCGCTCTCTCTCTCTCTCGCTCTCGCTCTCGCTCTCTCTCCCTCTCCACTTTCTTTCTCTCTTTCTTTCTCTCTTTTTTTCTTTCTCTCTTTCTCTCTCTCTTTCATTCTTTTTTCTTTCTTTCTTTCTTTCTCTGTTTCCTTTTTCTTTCTTTATTTCTCTCTCTCTTTCTTTCATTCTTTCTTTCTCCCTTTCTTTTTTCTTTCTTCCTTTCTTTCTTTCTCTCTTTCTTTCTTTCATTCTTTTTCTTTTTCTTTCTTTCTTTTTCTTTTTCTTTCTGTTTCTTTTTCTTTCTTTCTCTCTTTCTCTATCTTTTTCTTTTTCTCTCTTTTTCTTTTTCTTTCTTTCTCTCTCGCTCTTTCTCTCTCTCTTTCTCTCTTGCTCTTTCTTTCTTTCCTTCTTTCTTTCTTTCTCTGTCTCTTTCTTTCTGCCTCTCTGTCTCTCTCTCTTTCTCTCTCTCTCCCTCCAGTTCTCTCTAACTCCCTTTTTTCCTTCTCTTTTTCTCCCTTCTCTCTTTTTTCTCAGTTTTTGTTTCCTTCTCTTTCATCTTTTCCCTTGTCCTTTTTCTTTTCATATACTTTTTAGTTTTTTTCTTTTTCTCTCTCTCTATTTCTTTTGCTCTCTCTTTCTCTCCTTTCTCTCTGTCTTTTTTCCTTCTTTTTCTTTTCTTCTCTCTCTTTCTCTACTTCTGTTTCTTCTTCGTTTTTCCCTTCTCTTTCCTCTCTTGTCTTTCCCTCTGTACTTTTCTCCTACCTTTTTCTGTATTTTTCTTTTCTATCTCCTGTTTGTCTGTTTTTCTCCTTCCCTCTCTTTCCCATCTCTCCCTCTTTTTACCTTTGCTCTCTTTCTTCCCTCTTCTGTTTTTCTTCTCTGTCTTGTCTTTTCTTCTGCCCTTCTCTCTTCTTCTGTCTCTTCCCCTCTTTTTCACCTGCTCTCACCTGACGTTTCACCCGACGTCTCCCCCTCTTGCTTTCTGCCTCCCCCTCTTTCCTTTCTCTCTCCTACTCACCCCGTCTTCCCCTCTTTCTCTCTTCTTCTTTCCTTCTCTCTTCTTTCCATGTCTCCTATTCTCCTGTCTTCTTTTCCTGTTTTTCTTTCTCTTTTTCCTTCTTCTTTTCTCCTCCTGCCCTCTTTTTTGTCTCTCTCTGTTTCTCTCCATCTCTCGTTTGCATCTCTTTCTGCGTCTCGTCTCTCCTTTTCTTTTTCTTTCTGTCTCACTCTTTCTCTCTCTCTGTCTCTCTCTCTGTCTGTGTTCACACAGCAGTGTAATAGAGCCATTTTGCATTATCTCAGTTAGTTATTAAGCCACTCATGTTCCGAGTCGGCACTGCAGAGTCTGTTCTATCAGTCTAAATTAAATGACGGCTGGCAAAGACACTGACATTTAGAATGAATGAAGCCTTCTATGAATAAATAAAAACAAATGACAAAGCCGGCGAAAAAGCCACAGGCGAACAATCGCGAACGGCATTTTGACCTGTTGTCTTGCCCACCCCGAGCAGACGCAGCGAATTAGTGTTATTAATTAAAAGGAACACAAAGAACTGCTGAGCCGTACCTGCAGGCCTCGCACTAACTCAGTCTTATCTCTGTTTATTCTGCTAAACCAGCTGTCAAATCAACTGAGAGCAGAAAAATGTCACCAGCATTAATTTGCTGGTTACTGGACAGCTATTCAGAGCCTTGCTGCATGTCAAGGTGGTTTGTTTTGAGCATTTGAGCAAGAAAAATTGGCAGCCTTGGCAAAGATCAGCAAAAATATGAAGTAGTTTTGCCAAAATATGGATTTTTTGATGCACATTAATTCTGAACATTTGAAATGATACTCATACTGCTTTCCCCCTGTATAGATTCTGTTTATAAGTCATGCGCCTTTTCTTTTTAAAAGCAAACTGACCAATACAGGCTAGTAGCCCTGTTTCTACCCATAAAGCTAAAGTTAAAGGAAGTTTTTAATCTTTTCTGACTGTCTATTCTACATTTTAAATGTCCTTGTTTAATCTAGATGTGCACCACCGTTAGCGTGGCCCTAACATAACATTGTAAACCCCATAAAGTATTTGTTTAATGTTTAATTATTAATTACATTAAACATTGGTATGCAATTATGTGTATAACTTTAGAGACTGTATTAAGTATTCATTGTAAACTAAATTAAAAGGTTTGCGTCATCGGTTTAAAAACTGTTCGTAATTTATACGCTAACTTGAGCTTTAGTTTAAACTTAAAGGCCTTTGTGCAACAGGCCATTGTTGGCTATTGTTTCAATTGCATTCGGTCTCACTTTATTTGGATGGTCAACTGTAGTCCCCTTTTTTTATCTAAAGATGTAGATGTAGACAGAAAAAACTGTTGAAACTTAGTTGATTCTAAACAGTGGTGGGGCTAGGGTTAGGATTTAGACCAGGGTTAGGGCTAAGAGTAGGGTGAGGGTTGGTTTTAGGTCAACTCAAATGTTAAGAAGATCCATTTTGTCAAGTTTCAACAAAAATCAAACCACCTTGGGAGCCACAACATTTAATGTCAATTTAATTGAAGTGATGTTTCACCGTCTTGTCTGTAAATATGTCTCAGTATGTGCTGATGTATTAGTATAGGCTAAAAAGTGTAAACGAAAACGCAGACTTACTTTCCTCTGCTAAGCTTTAGTGCAGCTATAGCCACTTTTCTCGCATCTCCAGCAGGAAACTTTTCTGCAACAGTAGAATAGTTTATTGTAAAATGTCTCTCTCAAGTCAGCTTCTCATTCACCAGCTTCCTGTTCAAATTTCGTTGGACCTATCATCAGGAGAGTTTGATCCCTGGTGATGCTATAGCCATCCGTAGCCAGGAGTCCAAGAGAGCACAGTTAGCCTCGCTCTCTGGGTGGGTAGGATTGCCCCTCCTCCCCCATCACTCAGCGCAGTGCTAATCAGCACAGGCGTCTGTCAGCTGACATAACAGATCTGGCGGTTGGCGCTTTCCTCCGAGCGCGTTCGGCTGTCCAGTGACGTTGCATGAGCGGCAGTTCGATAAGATGCGGTGGCGCTTCACAGGTCTCGGAGGAAGCCTGTGTTAGCCTTCACCCTTCTAGTGCTTGTAGTATCGTGTGATTGGGGGAGTCCTAACTAGTGGGTGGAATTGGAGACGACTAAATTGGGGAGAAAATCGGGTAAAAATACAATTTAAAAAAAAAAAAAAATTTTTTCACCATTTAAGGTGGAACAGGAAAATCTGAACAAGAAGCTGGCGAACGAGAAATTGACTTCAGCTTCGTGACTTTTTAGTGTTTGACAGTTTTTCATTGCACTGTCCTTTTTCGATTTTTACTTTTCTACATCATTTGTGCAGCTGCTCTCTACAGTGTGTGAAAAAATTGTGATGAATGGACTAATACAAATACAAATGCTCCAAAATTGTTTGGGATAAAATGTTTTTACGTTAACTAACAGTGGACCTCATTCACCAAAATCACCCTTAGTTTTTTCTTAAACTTGTTCTTGAGAAAGGTCCCAAGAAAAAGTCTCCGTCAGATTCATGACGAGTTCTTAAACCACAGAATTCTTCTCATCTTTGTGCTCCTGAGTGTGTGTAGATTCTGTTCTTACCTGAGAACAAACCCCAAAGAAGAGAACGTTGGTGAATGTCAGAATCTTTGGTAAACTGTTTAAGTGGGTTTTAAGAAGACATTTCTTCTTAAGAAGGGTTTGTGAATGAGGAACATTGAGATGAAGAACGTTTACTCCCTAAAGAATTTTACCTCCTGTAAAATGACTAATTTTCTTTGGACAGTGATGATATGGTCAGGATTAAATTCTTATCTTTGCCAGCAGTGTAGATCCTTTCTAACTATTCCTCAGCATTTAGCAGGTCATTCACAACCAGCACCCTTTTCTGTTCAGTCACGTCCTGTATTTCTGTGAAAATTCAAGCAAAAACTTGCTGACTTTTTTAGTTGTAAAGTTGCCCCATCAGATTCTAAATTACATCTAAAACACTGAGTTTAGCTGCTTGCAGAGTGATTGAGTTACTCTGAAATATTCAATACATATAAATATAATAGTAATATTTCACTAATGTTTCACTTTAAATGAACTGGTTTCATGTTGAAAAAGTCTTTAATAAATTATTCCGCAAACTTTGGCTTTTATGTAATAATAATAATAATAATAATAATAATATTTTGTATTTATATATCACTCTTCAGAAATATTACAGTAATATTCCTGTATGCCTTGCTAATCTATTTCTCTCTGCAATATTTGAAGCTAAAACATGAGTTCAACACTATAAACCTTGTTTCGGCCTCTTTGACTCTGATTTTCTCTAAAAGGACAAATATGTTTTCCTTCAGTTTGTTTCCTGAGTCAGAACAGTGTCTGATTAACATTCACAAAAATACAGATTATTGTTGTATTTATACTCAGTTAAGATTTCATATCAGCTCATCAGTCATCAGTTAAGCTCTATATTCAAAATGAATCTGATGGTACAAATTTGAAAAATTTACAACTACAGAAGTAAAAATTCATCATGAAAAAAATAATTAGCTTTAAAAACTAATTTAGCTGTTTAGAAACAGCTTTAGAATTTTGCATGGTAGTATATAATAAATTACTGCAGAAATCAGTGTTTTTTTTTTGCAGAAATCAGTGGTGAGTTGGCATGGAATGACCTAGTTTCTTTAGCCACAGAGAAATTTTATTAATTGATTTTGCTCAGTGTAAATTAATATGTACAAAAAACCCAATCTCAAATAATCAATCAGAGACATTTCATCATATGCTAAGAGAATTTCACAGTTTATTTCTTGGTATTAGTATTCGTCAAAATCAAGTATTCGCCTACTTCACATATATGACACTAGTTTTGTTTTATTTGGTGATTTTTGATGGTTGTCTGAGAACATCCAAGCTAATGACAACGCTAATGATGCATTCTTTAAGACGGCTATCTAGTTAGGTGGGATAAGAGTAATTCTGATAAAATTAGGGCAGGTTTGGATGTGTGGGCAGAACCATTATGTATGAATCTTACTTTGTAATTTAGATATTTCTAAATTGTTTACAAGATATATACAAGCAATATACAAGATATTTCTTATCCGAATTGGTGATAAACATTATAGATGTCCTGTGATAACATTAGTTCACACCCATATACAATCGTATGCAAAAAATTGGGCGCCCTAGTCAATTCCTTTTTTTTTATTATTTTTTTTTATGAAAATAAATTGGCTAATCCTCTACAGAGACCTTTAATTTAAATGTACAGTTACTGTTTATTTACTGAATTTAACATATTGGAAAAAAAACCTTAATATTTCCTGTGCAAAAGTTATGGCAAATTTTATGTTTTGGGTTTTTTTCCCCAGTATGTAAAACTCAACAATTTTTAGAACAATGCGATATAACTGCTGTCGGAGGAAAACCTTGTATCTCGTTTTTCAGTTTTTGACATAATTTGAATATGCCTGTTGCTCTTTACACTGTGTGTAAATTTCATTAAGAATGGACCAAAAAAAACTGGCCCGAAGTGACTTGGACAGATGTCTGGTTCCATTGACTTACATTGAAAGTAAAGTTTGTTCTTGTTCCTGTAAAGTTACCATTTTGGAGATACAAGGTTTTTCTTCCGACAGCAGCGATATTTACGTTTGTTCCCTGTAGAGGATGTGTTGACTTATTTTTACTTAGAAAATCAACAAAACATGTTACTTAGTGCTGTTAGAACCTTTGCACATAAACTTATCTCAACCAAACAGTTCTTGTTTTCACTCTCAAATCACTTCAGCAGGTTGAAACTCAGTGCTCACATGTGAGGACGTACTTTGAGGAGTTTCAGCTCACCAAAATTAGGACGTGTCCAGTCCTCACACACAGTAAATGCCCCCCCTACGCACATTTCCCCAAAATCTCCCCTCCCTCTCCCCCTCCGTCTATCCCTCATTCATTTGCATTGTGCTCCTCTGTATAGCGATTAGTATTTATCTCTCTCCCTCTCTCGGGGGCTGGACTGGTTGCCATGGCGACTCTCTGGGTGTCTGCACGTGAGGGTGGTCTGATGGGCGCCGACTTCCTCTTTCAGCAACATGACATGGGCACAAAAAGAACAGCCTTGAAAGAGAGGAGCAGGAGGGGGGGAACAGATAGATTGGAAATAAAGGAGAAATAAAAGGGGTGGGGGTGGTGGGTGTCGAAATGAGGGTCACTCTAATTTGCACAGTGTCCTCTCGGTTTTAGAAAAAGCAGGCAGTTTATCTGTAGGGACTCTGCTGGGCTGTGTGTCGGGGACATTCACGGGTGATTTAGGGTTCGTCGTAATGCTATTACCAAACAGCAGGGAAGGTACGTGTGCTGAGAGAGAGAGAGAGAGAGAGAGAGAGAGAGAGAGAAAGTGGTACAGGCCTCTGTTGTTCACAGATTTGGTCCTGGAGACGTGACATACTCTGGGTCACTTTGTTTTCCTCATATATTCGGTTTTTAGCTGTCTAGTCCTGTGATTTGCTGAAGGGACTAGACCAAGGGTTGAAAGCCAAATGTTAAGACGAGCCATTTTGTCCTTGCAACAAAAGTCAAACCACCTTGAGAGCCACATTTTATGCCCATTTTACCATCTTGGCTGTAAATATGTCTCAGTGTGTGCTGATGTACCAGTATAGGCTAAAAATATAATACAAACTAAAACACAGACTGACTTTGCTCTGCTTTAAGCTTTAGCTCAGATGCAGCTAGTTTAGCTTCTTGTAAAACATCTCTCAACGTTTTTACAAGGCTAAAGTCAACTTCTCATTTTCCAGCTTCTTGTTCGAATTTTCCCGTTCCACCATTTAAGGTGGAACGGGAAAATTCGAACAAGAAGCTGGAAAATGAGAGACTGACATCAGCCTCGCGACTTTTTAGTGTTTGAGTTTCTTGATGCAGATTAATCGTATCAGGAAACCAGCTGGTGTGATTATAAACACAAACAAGTCCATTAATCTCCAAATTATCGGTGTTCGTCTTAAATCTCTCTCTTTGCCATTTCGTTATCTACTAGCTAGGTTGAGACTGTTATCTGCTCTGCTATGGTGACCAGCAGTCTGCGCGCCAACCTTCAGGTTAAAGGCTGAATTAGCAGTTCTACATTAATTCTGGAGGCCATTTATTGTTAAACTGTGTTGAAGGATCAGCAGAGCTTTATTTTACTGTAAATAGTACCTGCTCTGTGAGGGTCCATGGTGGTCCTGACCACTGAAGAACAGGGTAAAAGGGGGCTAACAAAGTATCAGAGAAACAGATGGACTACAGTCTGTAACTGTAGAACTACAAAGTGCACCTATATAGTAAGTGGAGCTGATAAAATGGACAATGAGCATAGAAACAAGGAGGTGGTCATACTGTTATGCCTGATCGGTGTGTGTGGATGGATGTCCTGTAATAAAATCACTTCACAAACATACGTCCAGAAAGCATATTGCTATCACCGCTTACATAATCACTGAATCATCCATTTAAAATACCTATATTATTTCATCCCACTGGCACAAGTGCACCATTGTGACATTTGGCCTCGTTTAAATGTCCTTGACCTAAATTGTGTAACCTTACATAACTCCCGTGAGTTTATAGCTGCAGTGAGCATGAGGGTGTTCTATAAAACCTTCACGTGAGGTTAATGCACAGCACTCGCTGTAAACACTTTATAACGTGATTTGAGTGCATTTACATCTATGAATAATACATAGCGTTAGTTGTGCAGTCGGAGTATGTTTGGGTTAGCCAGAGCTGCGCATGTTAGAGAGATCAGCCATGTATAATGCAGTAGTGAAACTGTACTCGTGGCTAGCTTTACTGCACAAGCGTAGACCACACGATTTTGCTAGGATTATGACACCGACACCCACCTTTGGTTAGAGTGTCAGTAGATGAGAGTGAGCTTGTCACACAGAGTCTTTCTCATTTAGCCTTTATAGAGTTTACTTTCATATACTAGATTAATAAAATGACTTTTGCTTGCAAAAGGACACTGACACATGCATTAGACCCATGCATTTGATCCTCAGTCAATGTCAGAGTTATTATAGTTTAATTAATTCATTAAGTAATAGTTTAGCACCTTTCTCAAACCCAAGGGTGGAGGAAAAACCTCTCAGACCACAATATAGAGTCACACAGCAGGACCAGAATGACTACGTTCACACAGCGGCTAAAAGTGGCCCAAGTCTGATTTTCTTGCCAAATCTGATTTTTTTGTTTGTCTGTTCAGATTATCTTTTAAATGTGATCTGTATGTGACATCAGTCTGAACAGGTCAGCTCCTAAACTGACCCACATGCACAAAAGAACAGAGCTTCACGGCTCATCCAGAGGTAAACAATCACGACCGCCAACGAACGCCAGTCGCTCCCAGAGGATCAGCTTCATCTTCACCAGCATCACAGGAGCCATCATGAAGCTTCACTGACTGACAGCTGGGCTCATCACCCAGAATGTGTTCGAGCCGTAAAAAGGGCGCGGTCACTTCTTTGGTTCGTGTCCTCGGATTTCTTTGCTTTCAGACTTTAACTGTTCTTTGATGTTGCAGCCTCGCTCTCCTGCGGCCGCGTTCGGACATTTCTTTCAAAATCTTTTTGAAAACAGAGCGGTTGCGAGAAGCCTCTTCTATTTTTTGGTACAGAAACGTCAGCCTAAATGTTCATGAGTCTCAGCAGCTTGAAATGATGACGAATGTCGAGTTGGATTGACATAAAAGTGGCATGAATTCCGATCTGGCTGTTCAGACTCAGTCGCACTGCTGCATATCGAATAAGTGACGGATTTCAGTACCACATATGAAAGCGTCCCAAATCGGAATTGAAAATGTCAGATTCAGTGTGTTTATCTGTTCACACAGACACACAGACACACATCTGTGCCACGTATGAAGAAAAAGATCGGATTTGGGCCACTTTTACCTGCTGTGTGAACAAAGCCAAAGAGTCCTTAGCTGCGAGGGAAGGTCCCTCTGAGCCAGGAGGGCCTCATAGTAACAGTGCCATCATCACTCAGTCGGGTCTGCGATGTTTATGTAATTGAGTTGATCAGTCTGAGCTCTGTTAGGAACAACCAAAAATAAAAACATATCAAATTTTATTTTTTAAACCATATTTTTCATTACTGCAATGTGTCCACCTAGGCTTCTCATTAACAATATTTATTTATTTATTAGTTTTTATGAGAGAAAAGGAGATGTGTTGTGGTAATGAGATAAAATTGCAAAATGCTATATGTTGAAAAATATTTGTGTTAGTAGCTTTAGAAAGCTTAATCTTTACAATTTTTTTCGTCTGTTGTCTGTTTGGGTAGGGCTGCATGGTTGGGGATGAGTAAGATATTTATGACTTATAGGTTTATGTACAGTTTTTGGGCAAAATGTTACATTTTTATCCTTGTCCATGTCCTTCTTAAGCTCACTTAATCTGACAACAAAAAAGTTAGCAAATAATTACCAAAATTCTGTTTAAAATTGGAAAATAAATCATGCAGGTTTATTTTTAATTATTCAATTAGGCAGGTCCACTTGTTTTTGATGTAGTTTGAGTGCTTAGCCTGGATTTTGTGTGTGTGTGTGTGCATGTGTGTGTGTGTGGTCATATTTTCTCTAACACAGCTCAGTTTTCACTCTTTGCCTCTTTCCGTCATTTTCTCCATGTTTCCACCTCCATCTGTCTGCCATCCTCGCTTGTTCCACTTCTCTCTGTCTCTCTCTCTCTCTCTCTCTCTGTCATTCACTCACTCTCTCACTCACTTTTTATCTCTTTTTCTCTCTCACATTCATTCATTCACTCTGTATCTCACTGTTTATCTCCCTCTCTCTTTCTCTGTCTCTCCCTTCCCTTCTCTCGATCTCTCTCATTCACTCTTACTCACTCTCTGTCTCATCTCTTTTCAGTCTCTCCTGCTGTCTCTCTCTAAATCTCCCATTCTCTCTTTTTAATCTCTCTCATTCTCTCTCTGTCTGTCACTCTTTCTCTGCCTCTCTCTCTCTTCTTTTTGCCTCTTTCTCTCCCATTCTTATTCTTTCTCCCTTTCTCTCTCCTAGTCTTGCTGCATCACTCTCTTCTCTCTGTTTAACCCTTGTGTGGTGTTGATGTGTTTGTTACTCAGTGGTCTGGTGGACCCACCACATTGCTGTTTTTTTAAATCAATACAGCCACAACAATTTCTGTAAAAATACCAGATGTTTAAAATATCACAAGTGTCCAGTGTAGGGTTCTCCTTTAGCAGCTGTAGCCAGTCAGCAGCCTGTCCATGTTGTCCACCCTCACACACACATATACAAACACACACACACTAACAGCAGGCCATGTAGGAGGAGAACACAGCACCTCCACACTTTTACTCCCCCGGGTTCACCCAACACCACATGTGTAATATAAATGTGTGGGGGGTGAACAGAGTGAAGACACTGAAAATGGGTTATTTTATATGTTCTTCACAGAAAATGAGTAAAGGACAAGAATCTGAGGTTGAAATAATAATAAATCACATCATTTTTTCTTTTGGTAAACATTGAAAACGGGTCCCACAGACCTGAACACCACACAGGGGTTAATCTCTCTCTCCTTGTCTCTCTCATTTACCTCTCCCTCCATCTCTATCTTTTTACTCTCTGTCTCTTTCTCTTACTTTTAATCTATTTCTATCTCTCATTTACTCTCTATTTCATTTTAAATCTTTCTCTCTCTCTCTCCCTCTCCCTCTCTCTCTCTCTCTCTCTCACTCCCTCCCTCTCTCTCTCTCTCTCTCTCTCTCTCTCTCTTTGGGTGTGTGTGTGTGTGTCAGTTTTAAGACAGTGACGAGTTATGAAAGCACATCCTGACTGACAGCTTCTTCCTAACGGTGCTGTTCTGCTGAGAGCGCAGTGGCCGTCTGCTCTCTTCCTCTCTCGCTGTGTAAAGTAGGCTGTGGTAGCAGTGTGTGGCTTCTTTTTCCTCTTTTAAGGTCGCCGACTAGATCACTGCCTTTTATTCTTTTCAGTTTCGTAAAACTCGAGGCCCCGTTTGTGTGCCGTTTACAGTAAATCAGCACTTCCAGTAAAGGTGCTCCGAACCACAGCCTTTTCACTTCACCATCGCTTCTCCAGAAATATCCTGCTGTGTCCAGAAAGATGTTGGTGGTGAAAATTTGACGTATATCTGGTTTCTTGCAGTTTCCTAAAGCTGCGTGACCATCCGCATTTTAATCATGATCGGTTTTTGACTTTTTTAATTAAACATAACCCCAGTATTGGAGATAATGACTAAATTGAACTAATCGGCTAGTTTTAGAAGTTTTTTAATCGATGCTTTAGATCAGGGGTTCTCAACCTTTTCCACCCCAAGGCCCGCCTGTGTATAACTACAAAGCATAGCGGCTCACAGGAGAACTAAAATCAGCTTTTTTAAATGCTTTATTTTTCTTTTCTTAAATACTGAGACTGGAAAACTGAAAATTAGGGCATGTAAAAAGGATCAGATTGGCCATTCTGGTTGTCAGAAGGTTTGCAAAATTTGCAGTTATATAAAAAACCATGTTTCAAAAAATTTGTAGTGGTTGTGTTACAAAGGGAAGAAGAAAGAAACAAAAAAAGAGAAGAGAAATATACAAAGGAGATGTGGACTGTGATTTGGAGCTGCAGTCCATCACATTTTCCCTGAAAATAATCCACTGTTGATGTGATATTTATTTACTTTGAATAGAACTGTGTGTATATTTAGGGTTTAAAAGATCTGCTTAATTATTCTTAACCACTTATCGCTGTTATGTATATTTAAAGATTTATACATTTGACGGAATGCAGGCTTATAATGAACAATGTGAAAACAAGGCTGTTTTATGTTGGTAAAGTGCAACAAAACTATTTTATTCCTGAATCAACTGAATAATTGTGAATTCAGTCTTGAGGGAAAAATACAAGATGATCATTTTAGCCAGTATTTATGGTCTTTTCTCTGATTCCAGTTATTTTCTAAGCCTCCAGTTCTGATATATTCTCACGTTCCAGATAAAGGAGATGTGGCTTTTGCAAGGGCACATTCTCACATCGCATCTGGATGTATATTAATAAGTTAATTAATAAGTTCTGGGGACGGATCTGCTCAGAAATTAAGGGTTTATCGCATGTATCTGTGCCACTTAACCCCTTAGTCCCTCACAGAGCAGGTACTATTTGATTGGTGGATCATTCTCAGCACTGCAGTAACACTGACGTGGTGGTGGTGTGTTAGTGTGTGTTGCGCTGGTCTGAGTGGATCAGACACAGCAGTGCTGCTGGAGTTTTTAAACACCTCAGTGTCACTGCTGGCCTGAGAATTGTCCACCAACCAAAAATATCCAGCCAACAGCGTCCTGTGGGCAGCGTCCTGTGACCACTGATGAAGGACTAGAGGATGACCAACACAAACTGTGCAGCAGCAGATGAGCTATCGTCTCTGACTTTACATCTACAAGGTGGACTGACAAGGTAGGAGTGTCTAATAGAGTGGACAGTGAGTGGACAGTGAGTGGACACAGTGTTTAAAAACTCCAGCAGCACTGCTGTGTCTGATCCGCTCGTACCAGCACAACACACACTAACACACCACCACCTCGTCAGTGTTACTGCAGTGCTGAGAATGATCCACCACTCAAATATTGTCTGCTCTGTGAGGGTCCATGGGGGTCCTGACCACTGAAGAACAGGGTAAAAGGGGGCTAACAAAGTATGCAGAGAAACAGATGGACTACAGTCTGTAACTGTAGAACTACAAAGTGCACCTATACAGTAAGTGGAGCTGATAAAATGGACAATGAGCGTAGAAACAAGGAGGTGGTCAGAATGTTACGCCTGATCGGTGTACTATCACACTCTGTATCTTATTTGTTTGCTACAATAAACAAGACTGGGCGGGGGTGCGGCTATAGATGTGTACAGCTGTTTTTACTCTTATTGGCCTCCTGGCGCAGTCACCACACAGCGCTTTGTCAGTGAGTGAATGACAGGAAGCCCTGGAGGCAGCATGATGGATGTGTCAGAAATGAGTGGCGGTATTATTCCTTTTGGTTCTCGCTGGCAGGAGTTTGGATTGAGTTGCTGTCTTGAGGTCTGTCATATTGACGAGAGGATTATTTGACTAATTAGTGGATTACTGCCAAGAAGAGGGTTCAAGCCTGTCAGTAATATCTGACTTAATCCAATGGAATAATGAACTAATGTCAGTGATGTATTACAACTTACTACAAGACAACATACATACACACAAACACACATACACACGTTTGTTTTCCCAGCTTTGTGGGGTATTTCCATTGACTTCCATTGCTGTACCTAAATACTGCTACACCTTACCCAACCCTAAACGTAACCTCCTTGATTAGGGCCGTAGTCAGGACCATCTGTGGTCAGTCCAAGGCCCAATCCCATTTCACCCCTTGCCCCTACCACTACGCCCTCTGTTTTGCGCATTTACATCTAGGGGTAGGGTGTCCCAATTCTTGTTGAGATAGAGGGGTAGGAGGAAGTGTTAGGGCTGCATGACCCTCCAAACGGAGGTTTTTCAGAGAATCCAAACAGAGAGTTATGAGGAAAAAAAGAAAAACCAGCAAGATGGAGAACAAGAGACCAAAGAAACCCACAAATGTGAGAATTTTCTCCATTTAAAAATTACAATCACCACTGTTTTATCTTAGTTTAATGTTGTTTCAGTGTATTATGGTCGTTTTCTTCATAACAAGCATAAACAATCGCTAAAAGCATGATAACTTCCCCGTTCCACCTTAAATCGTCCAGCAGTTCTGATGCCTGAAGCACCGGAATGTAACTGCTGCTCCATTTAAGGTGGAACGGGAAAATTTGAACAAGAAGCTGGTGAATATCTGACTTCAGCTTCATATCACTGAAGAATTAGGGGTGGGTGATAATAAATAATTGCCCCCCTCTTTGAAGTCATATGATTCCCTAAATGTAACTAAAGCCCAGCAGTGAGGAGCTGAACTTTACCCTCCTCTGCTGTCACTGCAGACTGGCAGGGTCGCCTACAGAGCAGCGCTGGTAGCTGTTAATGAAGTGATGCTCTTTTTATTTGAGGGTCTCATTTCAGAGGGAAGATTTCAACCACTACCCTGTAGCTCAGTTCCAAGGGGTTAGGGTGACACTCGAGAACAAGGGGTAGGGGTAAAAAGGAGAAATGGGATTGGACCCAAGACTCTGACTGGACGAGTTCGAGTCATGCCTTAACTAGTCTTTCACTGCTTCTTGATCTGCTTAAATTGCCTGGTGGAGTCATTTAAAAGTGAGCGACGCTGCCTAGAGATTCACTTTGGACAGTTAAGGTCATTCAAACTTAGTCAAAAATGTTTACAGAGGTGGTGAGAGGAACTGCACGTCTGAGTTTAATTCCTCTTAAAGCTCTCTCACAGAAACGGTTATGGATAGGCTGTCTGATGCCTGAACAATGTTTTAGATAAGTTTTGAGATGAGCATTTGGTGTAAAATGACCTACAGTGTTCTGTAAGGGAAATAATATCCAACAAAAATGTTTTTTTCAGATTTACCGCTATTTTACTATTAATAACATTACGTGTAAAAACTCAGAACACATGTTTAGGTTCACTGGACATTTCAGATAGTAAATAAAATGGCCTTATTTGGGTTGTAGACATCATAACCCTGGTGTCTGTCACCACCACTGTAAGGAAATCTGAGTGGGTAAGTATCTTTGTTTTAGGTCTCACATCAAACCACGCTGAATGATTTTGTTAAATTTTGCAGAAATTTTGAAATTTCCCTTTTAAGACATAGAATTCTTGAATTATTACTTTCATTTTGCTATAGTGTTTAAATTGAAATATATAATTATGTAATTAATTAAGATAATGTAACAAATTGCATTTTATTCAATTTATATTCTGTATTGTCAGGTTCAAATCTGCATTTCTTATGGTTTTCTGTTCGTTTTGATGTCAGACTATAATAGAATGTCGCCAGTAAATGGCTCCAGCAGTCAGTTTCTAAATTTGTCAGATGTGGAGTCTGTTTTTTAGAAAACAGTACATGCATTAACACCCTGAGTTTCTTGGTATTCAGTGTCCACTCTGAATTATTCCAGTCAGTGCTAATTAGATAAGTAAAACACAAGCAAATGCACTAATTTACTTGTGAATGAGTCAGTGTTCTTTGGTGACAGTTAATTCAGAGAAAATACAAAGAAATGTAATGTTTTTTTAAACAGTAGTTTCAGCTGAGGCCAGAGCCTAAATTTGGCGAGACCAAGATTTTATAACAACATTTATAGCAATTTCGAATATAATGAGTTTTTGAAAAGAAAAACAGCTGATGTTTAATGAAAAACACATTCTTACACCGGTCAGGCATAACATTATGACCGCCTCCTTGTTTCTACATTCATTGTCCATTTTATCAGCTCCACTTACTATATAGGTGAACTTTTACCCTGTTCTTCAGTGGTCAGGACCCCCATGGACCCTCACAGAGCAAGTACTATTTGGGTGGTGGATCATTCTCAGCACTGCAGTAACACTGACGTGGTGGTGGTGTGTTAGTGTGTGTTGTGCTGGTCTGAGTGGATCAGACACAGTAGTGCTGCTGGAGTTTTTAAACACCTCAGTGTCACTGCTGGACTGAGAATAGTCCACCAACCAAAAATATCCAGACAACAGTGTCCTGTGGGCAGCGTCCTGTGACCACTGATGAAGGACTAGAGGATGACCAACACAAACTGTGCAGCAGCAGATGAGCTATCATCTCTGACTTTACATCTACAAGGTGGACTGACAAGGTAGGAGAGTCTAATAGAGTGGTCAGTAAGTGGACACAGTGATTTAAAAACTCCAGCAGCACTGCTGTGTCTGATCCACTCAGACCGGCGCAACACACACTAACACACCACCACCACATCAGTGTCACTGCAGTACTGAGAATGACCCACCACCCAAATAGTACCTGCTCTGTGAGGGTCCATGGGGGTCCTGACCACTGAAGAACAGGGTAAAAGGGGGCTAACAAAGTATCAGAGAAACAGATGGACTACAGTCTGTAACTGTAGAACTACAAAGTGCACCTATATAGTAAGTGGAGCTGATAAAATGGACAATGAACGTAGAAACAAGGAGGTGGTCAAAATGTTATGCCTGATTGGTGTATTTCTTGTATGTGTAAAGCCTGATCCCGACCACAAATGTCATGCAAAAAAACTAATTCTTGAAAGTGGTCTATAATGCATTTTGCAACAAAACAGTTCAGTTACTATTTATTAAAACAAGTTCAAGGCAATAGGAAAAGTACTACAGCACAGTCCTTAATCTCAGGAACCAAGCGGAAAATACTTGCTTATTTGCATATTCCAGTAAAAGCTACATTTCTGGGTAAAAATGTTTTTCTTTGTCTTTTGGCTCTTTGACATTTTCTAATAAAAGCTGCATTTCTTGTAAAGAAAAGAAAGAAACACAACAGGCATTTTTTTTCCTAGTAAGGAGTTTCTAAATGCCCTCACACCTTCAAAATGCTCATGTTTTCCATCATCTTGGGGACATTTAGTTACCACAGAAAGCTAAACACATGACCACAAACATGCATGTCTGCTCAGCAGTGCTATACGTTGTTTTTCCCCCATACATATCAGGTTTCACATGCGTATTTCTTCTCATACACTTCCTTTGCTCACAAACACCCACAGATAAAGGCCGTCCATGTACACTTGTACTGAGCAGAGCCAGGCTGCAGATGTATACTGATGATACTACTCTGTACACGTCAGCCAAGACAGTAAAGGATCTTTCGAAAATGCTGGATGAAGAATTAAAGACAGGGGTAAACTGGATTGAAGGCAGTTGACTTATAGTAAATGTACAGAAAACAAAAAGTATAATAATGAAGTCCAAATCATCACTGAAAGGAGAACCAGAGGTAACATTAAATAGAGGCAAAGAAGAAACAGTACAAGTTCAAGAGGTAAAACTCATAGATGTCACAGTCGTCGGTAGATTATCATGGTCAGAAGATATCGAGAACATCATTAAAATAATGGGAAAAGTCTTATCAGTTATCAGTAGATGTGCAGCACTGTCAATCACTGGTACTCTGTAATTTAGACTATTGCGCTGCAATATGGTCAAACGCTGCAATATAATGCTGCAAAATAAATACATCAGCAGCAAGAATTACAGTACAGTGTCCGTACAGAACCAGCATAAATAAAATCCATCAGAAACTTTAATGGTTAAGGGTAGAAGACTGGTGGAAGATGATCCTCGTTTGACTTGTACTACTACTATAAATAATCATTAACAAAAATATCCAGCAGATTATTTATGGTCAACTGGAGCATGTAAAAGGTAGAGACACTAATACAACAACATATATGACAACAAAAATTATTTTAAATGACCTAGAGCAGAAAAAAAGAGTGTAAAGGAGTGGAATTCCCTGCTGTTCTCACTGTTGGGTAAAAAAGTGTTTAAAAATTATAATAAAACACAAACAAATTTAAAGATCAGTTAGGTAGACAGGTTCTTTACAGTTGGAACAATCCTATGGTGGAGTTTTATGTTGGGCAGGGATGTAGATACTGTGAGAGTAGAGTTGGCTAAGATCTTTGTGAGATCTACCAAATGACCTTTTCTCTCTGTGTGATTTTTCCTTTGTCAATCGTTTTTCTACTGTTATTTTATGTTTTAAACTGTGTTACTATGTTATTTTCCATTTTTTGTTTGTTTTCTCTGTTTCATTTTGTTTTTCTTTTATTTTCACTCGTGTTTTGTGTGACTTATTTCATTGATTGTTATTGCACTATTTTGTAATGTATGGTGTGTCTTTTGGACCACAGGAAGAATAGAGGCTATCACGATAGCAGCTAATGGGCATTATAAATTAAACTAAATAAAGAGCCAGAACCTGCATTTCCGGAAGGAAACGCGGAATGGTTGCGCAGCGGTTACTGTAATATCCCAGGTGGTTGCTAAGGTGTTGCTAGGAAGTTGCTATGCCTTTGCTAAATTACTGCTAGACAGTTGCCATGGTTTATGGGGTGTGTATTTAGGTGGTCATAGAGAGTTGCCAAGTGTTAGCTTCACATTGTTGAAAATGAAAACAACACATAGATGAGTGCAGGTCAGTGTGGCTGTGGATTGGAGCTTGGGGACCTGCCCTGACTGAAGACGTGTACTTTGGTGGCTGTCGGGCAAAGAAGTAATAGAGTTTGTGTGGTAGTGAAAATGAATGGGAGTCTATGGGAGAAACAAGGCATAAAAAATGACACACAGAGAAGTGCAACACACCATGGCTGTAGATTAGACATTGGGGACCTGCCCTGAGTGAGGACATGTAGTCTGGTGGCTATCAGGCAAAGAAGTAACAGAGTTTGTGTGGTAGTGAAAATGAATGGGAGTCTACGGAAGGGATGAAAAAACGACAAATAGAGGAGTGCAGGTCAGTGTGGCTGTGGATTATAGCCTGAGGACCTGCCCTGAGTGAATACATGCAGTTTTGTGGCTGTTGGCCAATGAAGTAATAGAGTTTGTGTGGTGGCGAAAATTAATGGGAGTCTATGGGAGGAATGAGGCGTAAAAAACAACACATAGATGAGTGCAGGTCAATACGGCTGTGGATTATAGCCTGAGGACCTGCCCTGAGTGAAGACATGTACTTTGGTGGCTGTCGGGCAAAGAAGTAATAGAGTTTGTGTGGTAGCGAAAATTAATGGGAGTCTATGGGAGAAACGAGGCATAAAGAACGACACATAGATGAGTGCGGGCCACAGTAAGCTGAGCTGTACAGCATGCGAACATATAAATCTAGCTAGTTGTGTGTAGAGGCCCCTGCAGTCTCTCTTTAACTGGAGAAGCAGCACCGAGGCTGGTCTCTTGCCTCTCCTTCCTCAGCTTGCTAATTTGCTGAGTGATTTTGGCTGTGTGATTATAATTCTTCATTATGGATGCGGTGAGCTCGGAGAGAGCGCTCTCCTGCCTGAGGCTGCCAGACCCCAACCTGTATTAGAGCTCAGCAGAAGAGCCATTTATTATGATTAAGCCACTATTAGCGCAGGCCCGGCCCGAGACGAAGACCGTAAAGAGGAAGGGATACTGAGAGAGGGAATGAAGAGAGATGAGGCCAGTACACTTACAGGGCAGTTAAAGAACTGCCTGTGCTGTAAAGATGCTGTTCTGGTCCACTGGGCTAACCCAGTGGGGGTGGTCAGCTCCTCCCTCTGTTCCACAATACCGTGTGTGGGTGTGGGAATGGGGGGTTTCTATAGATTGCCATATATAGGGGGATGGGCTGGGTGGCAAATTAACTTTTTAGTCCCCCATTTTAGACACCATGACAGTCTGATGGATGCCTAAATTTTACAAGCTACTCAGAGTTTGACCTGGATACTGTTTTATCAGGAAATATATAATTTTCTGTCATTTTACCACTAGTATTTTATGGGAGTTTGAACTGTGAACAAATTATAGTTAGATTTTATGCTGTGAAAAACATTTGACAGACATAATGACATAAATTTGAATGGTTTCCACTATTCTGTTAAAAAAAAACTTTATATTCCTAGTTAAATAAAAGTTTCTCCTCTCTAATAAAATTACTTTTTTTCTCATTAGGGATATGCGCAGGTATTCAAGCGCTTGGTTGACCATTTGATAAGCTAGTATTCAAATACTGACAGCATTGTTCGTGTACTTATGTTCTGTTACAGAAACATGGAAAAATGATCAGGCTAACAAGCACTAAAGGCACCGAGGATCCATGTAGCATCTTTGCTGAGAAGGCAGAGATAGTGTGGCTTTTCTGCTAAATAGGCTAACCACACTGAAAAAAGTGCACTGACTTTACTTGATTCAGTTTTGTACATTGGTTCCACATGAATAAAATATACAATCCCTATTCCAAAAAAGAAACCAGAATGTAATAATTTGCGAATCTCATAGACCCATATTTTATTCACAATAGAACATAGAACACATATCAGACGTTGAAAGTGAGACATTTTACCATTTCATGAAAAACATTAACTCCTTTAGAAATTGATGGCAGCAACACATCTCAAAAAAGTTGGGACAGGGGCAACAAAAGGCTGGAAAAGTAAGTGGTACTAATAAAAAACAGCTGCAGGAGCACTGACGTGGTGGTGGTGGTGTGTTACTGTGTGTTGTGCTGGTACGAGTGGATCAGACAGAGTTTTTAAACACTGTGTCCACTCACTGTCCACTCTGTTAGACAGTTTTCTAGAGATGCGTTGCTGCCATCAAGTTCTAAATGAGGTAATGTTTTTAATGAAATGGTGAAATGACTGACATCCGATATATGTTCTGTATTCTATTGTGAATAAAATGGGGGTCTCTGAGATTTTAAAAAGGCATAACCTTTTTAAATGATTTGGGTGGTGGGTCATTCTCAGCACTGCAGTAACACTGATGTGGTGGTGGTGTGTTAGTGTGTGTTGCGCTGGTCTGAGTGGATCAGACACAGCAGTGCTGCTGGAGTTTTTAAACACTGTGTCCACTCACTGTCCACTCTGTTAGACACTCCTACCTTGTCAGTCCACCTTGTAGATGTAAAGTCAGAGACGATAGCTCGTCTGCTGCTGCACAGTTTGTGTTGGTCATCCTCTAGTCCTTCATCAGTGGTCACAGGACGCTGTTGTCTGGATATTTTTGGTTGGTGGACTATTCTCAGTCCAGCAGTGACACTGAGGTGTTTAAAAACTCCAGCAGCACTGCTGTGTCTGATCCACTCGTACCAGCACAACACACACTAACACTCCACCACCACATCAGTGTTACTGCAGTGCTGAGAATGATCCACCACCCAAATAGTACCTGCTCTGTGAGGGTCCATGGGGGTCCTGACCACTGAAGAACAGGGTAAAAGGGGGCTAACAAAGTATCAGAGAAACAGATGGACTACAGTCTGTAACTGTAGAACTACAAAGTGCACCTATATAGTAAGTGGAGCTGATAAAATGGACAATGAGCGTAGAAACAAGGAGGTGGTCATAATGTTATGCCTGATCAGTGTATGCGCATTTATTTTGGACTGAGGAGCAATAAGCACAATTTTCCCCACTGTAAATAGTTGCATCTGGATTAGATTACAGAGAATGGAGAGAAGCACAACAGTAATTCTCAAACACTCCCACAGAATCTCCTTACATAAAACAGGCTGTCAATTTTTGATGCCTATCTTTCGCACACCATCTCAGCAGGGCAGCCAGATTAGGGATAATCCCCCCCTTCCCCACTCAAACCCCACGATTCGGGATTAGGATTGGCTAAAGTGCAAAATCAGCCACACTTTCCAGATGTAATCTCCTTATCACGCGCTGTGCGTGTGGAAATGAGGGAGCTGTGCTTTTTGCAAGAAAATGCCCCCTAAACAAAGATAGCAGGAGTGTTGTTCAGCTGTCTACTGCATGGACAGTGATGGATACATTCAACCTTTAGTTCCCGAGGCCCCAGTTTCACTGTGAGAAAGAGACACAGAGACTTCTAGTCAGACGGAGTGGGAGGAAAGCTTTCTTTTTAGGTATCTTCATCCTTCTGCCTGAACCGCATGCCTCCAGTTTTCAGTTGTAAAGTTTTTATCTTCTACTTTATTTCAGAGTTTCGTACTCAGAGTTTCAGAGATGAACGCAATGGAAATGATTAACCTTCACGTCTTATTGTTTTTCTCTGTGTTCTTGTGCTACCGCGTTTTCTATCACCATACGAGAAATGAACGAGGCTTCCTTATTACTGGCTGTGCTGTGAATTCAGATCAGCACTTACTGTTGTTTGTTTAATCAGATTAACATGACTGAAGCATGTTATATTTTCCTGTAGAAGTTAGACTGTGACTTTCTCAACTTTGTGACAACTTTCTCTGCATTATTAACAACGAATAATAAATTAAGATGCAGAAATACCTGCTTTTTGTGTTGGACCTTAGAAACACTTTTTTTTAGGACACATTTTTGAAAACAGATTATAAAAATGATAATATTAGTGTCAGTTTAAAACAAAATTTAATTATTTTTGAAAATAAGTTCACTACTTTAGTGCTAGACTTTGCTTTCCCCATTTTTTCCTCAGTTAAGTTTTTTAATGGAACGGAAAAGTGTCGTTGCTCAGTGGTCTGGACCCACCGCATTATTGTCTTTAAATCAATACAGCCATAACAATTTATGTAAAAATACCAGATGTTTAAAATATCACAAGTGGCCAGCGTAGGGTTCTCCTTTAGCAGCTGTAGCCAGTTAGCAGCCTGTACATGTTGTCCACCCTCACACACACACACATACACACAGACACACAAACAGCAGGCCATGTAGGAGGAGAACAGAGTGAAGGACACAGCACCTCCACACTTTTACTCCCCGCTGGTTCACCCAACACCACATGTATAAGTGTGAGGGGGGTGAACAGAGTGAAGACACTGAAAATGGGTTTTTTTATATGTTCTTCACAGAAAATGAGTAAAGGACAAGAATCTGAGGTTGAAATAATAATAAATCACATCATTTTTTCTTTTGGTAAACATTGAAAATGAGTCCCACAGACCTGAACACCACACAAGGGTTAAAATTACCAATTCCAAACACATCAATGCTTTCGTTCCCACAAAGCTCAACTGTACCGCACAATTTTCATCTAATTTGCATCATAATAAAATGTCCTCTTCTGCGTACAAATTCAAATACTGTATCAAATACAAGTTAAAGTTTTGTGTGCGCACAAAATTTTTAAATTTCTCTATTGCTATTGGAGATCTTTTTCCAACAGGAGGCCTATGAATCTTTAATCCACACAGCACCTCTGTTTAGTTTACTCTTCACCCATTTATCCCTCCTTCTAAAGCTTCTATCCCAAGCCTCCCCTGCTTTTTGTGATCCTTCCCTCTTTTTTGCCGTCCTTTTTTAACTCTTGCAGGCTATTTAAAATGCAGGTGGGCAGCGGCTTTGAACCGCGAGTGCTTTTTAGATGAAACTAAAGCAGGGAAAGTTTAGTTGAGAGTAGTAACGTAAATCCTGCTGACGTCCCGCTCCCTGCAGCGCACCTCGAAATCCTCTCGCTCCTGACAAGGTGGGTTATGGAGGAGTACAAAAGCGACGCTCGGCCTGCTTTCTTTCCATCTTTATCTGCATCGTGTGGCCGTACGCCACTGATATTGCTTACTCTGCCCCTCCTTTCCTCCCCAAAACTTCTCTCCCCTGACAGCTGGAGTCCTTGATGTTTTATTTCAGGCTTAGTTCTGCTCCAAACACAGAAAAGCCTCGCAGGCAGTGGATAACCTTAAGGCTTCTCCACATAAGGCCTGCATCAAGCATTCTCTCTCACACTCCGTCTCACTCTTTCTTTGCTCTGTCTCTCTCCCACACAGACTCTCTCGGTCTCTTTCTTCTGCCCTCTCTCTGTTTCTCTCCTGCTCGTCCAGCGTTTCTTTGAAATCAAGGGTATTAATACGGTGTTTGTCCTTTATTGTTGCAGTGACAGCCTCTGTTCTTCTGGGAAGGCTTTACGGTAAATGTTTGAACATTGCTGTGAGGGTTTGGTTGCAATCAGCCACAAGAGCATTAGTTAGGTCAGGTATTGATGTTGAATGATTGTTGAATGATTATAAATTATAAATATTTAGGCTGGGCATACTTATTTTTCATATATACTCACTTTTACAATCATATGTTTACAGAAGCTCTGAAGCCTGTCTGGTGCTGTGACACATTTAGAGGGCAGCAAAAAGTAATGTTTGTTCATTTGAGTCAGTAGTATTGACCGCAAGGAAGTAATTTACTTCAATAGTCACACAAAAAAGGACAAATTGTCAATTGCAATTATTTATATGGCAATTAATCAGCAGCTAAAAATTCAAGACTTGTGACAGGCCTACCTCTAGTCGTCACTTGGCATTGGGCATGGTGGTCTTGGGCTCATGTGTGTCCCATTCTACTGGCAATGCTTTTCTATGGAGATTTTACAAGCTGTGTGTAATTGAATGCCTGGGTCAGCAATGGATGCACCTTATAGTAGCTGACCTTGTGGGGACGTTAAAACCCCAACGTGGAAACTTAAATCTGAAACTTAAAACTTTAAAGCTTAGATCTTCAGATCAGCACTTACTGTTGTTTGTTTAATCAGATTAACATGACTGAAGCATGTTATATTTTCCTGTAGAAGTTAGACTGTGACTTTCTCAACTTTGTGACAACTTTCTCTGCATTATTAACAACGAATAATAAATTAAGATGCAGAAATACCTGCTTTTTGTGTTGGACTTTTAGAAAAACTTTTTTTTTAGGACAAATTTTGGAAAACAGATTATAAAAATGATAATATTAGTGTCAGTTTAAAACAAAATGTATTTATTTTTTTTTTTGGTTGCTGAGGTGAGAGGTCTATTAACACCAAATATGTGATGGGGAACAAAAACTGATGCGATTATTTTACCATTGTGATGTGGACCCCTTGCATCAACATGCATTTTCAGTGACCAGATCACGTGCAGCTGCTTGGCCATGGAAACCCATTTCAGAAAGCTTTTCAGAAAGTTTGGAAGTCTGTAGGGAGTGATGCAGTAGAGGATAGGTGCTATGTGCTTCAGCACTCAGTGACCCTGCTATAGGAGTGTTCATGGTCTACCACTTGTTGCCTGGGCAGTTGTTGCTCCTAGACGGTTCCATTTCACAGTAATAGCACATACATCAGACTGGAGTAGATTTAGTAGGGCTGTCAGTCATGAACTGACTTGTGGCGAAGGTGGCATTCCGCAATGTTTGAAGTGACTGAGCACTTCGCTACCCAGTCTACTGCCAGTGTTTGTCTATGGAAACTGCAGGCTGTTTGCTTGATTTTGTAAACCTGTTAGTAATGACTGTAGCTGAACTTAATTAGGAGGGCTGTCCACATACTTTTGACCATATAGTGTCATGAAAAGCCACATGTAAACACACCTAGGACACGTTGTGAGCAGATTACGATAGGATCACTTTTAGATGTGGTCAGAGGCTGCGCTTGAAAACCTTTAACTCAAGTGTAAATAGAACTCGATTTTGATATGCGTTTTCAATCACATGAGCAGAAATGCGTCTGCCTGTGTTGCCTGGAGGATAAACAAGAAAGTGCAAGATGGAGGGTATATGAGTTAGGCTGATGACAATGTCCAAGCCAAGCTTGTCGACTTATAGTGGTGGGGTGGAATAAAATGGACATGACACGTGTTGATGTGGGTGTGATATTGAAATGAAATGAACCTTTTAGCCAACTGTGTTTGAACACATCGGAATTAGACCTCCGCATTTAACCCATCTGTACAGTGAAACACCACATACACACTAGTGAACACACACACTAGGGGGCAGTGAGCACACTTGCCCGGAGCGGTGGGCAGCCCTATCCACAACGCCCAGGGAGCAGTTGGGGGTTGGGTGTCTTGCTCAAGGGCACTTCAGTCATGTACTGTCGGCTGAGGCGATCGAACCGGCGACCTTCCGATCACAGGCCTGGTTCCCTAACCTCCAGCCCACGACTGCCCCCCGTCATTTAATTTAATTACAAATCCGAGATCTAGTCTTTTCTGGAATATGGCTGCCAATTCTTTCCACATCACTTTTACTAGTGTATTGTTGCAACTGTGAATGACGGAGGCCACATACAGCTGCTGGTAGTTATTCTTGTTGCGTTTTACTGAATTTTTGTTTATTTGTATTTATTCTAATGTTATTTGGTGTTTCTACTGGTATAATCTTACTAACTGCTAATCTGAATAGTTTATACAATTCGCTCAGGCGCCTGGGACCTTTGCACTGTGTGTATATGTGTGTGTATATATATGTGCAGACCTGTAGTTTGCTGGATAAATCATTGTTTCTTGACCTTGCTAACATCAGCAAGAGTAGTTAATGATACAGCTGTGCTGTCTCTGATTTCAGCCACATCCTTAACAACAGTACTTGGCAAAGTGCTCACGTCCAGGCACTCGTGTTTCTGAGGAGCGAATTATAACATAGTTATTCGCAAATATGAGCAAAACCGCTGTGTTTCATAGAATTGTTAGCCTGTGTATTTTACCTGTCTTTCCACAATAAAACCCAAACATTCGCAAACTGTCACCTCAGACAGTTAACTGAGTACTAGAGTACCCACTTTGTGTCTTAACACATTAAACTTAATACATTGTTAAGGATGTCCCAATAGTTTTAAAAGCCACTGTGCAGTCATATGCAAAAGTTTGTGAAAAATATTGCAAGTTTTGTTGAAAATAATATAAACGTGTCTGCTGACAATTATGACAATTTCAATTTCTGTTTATCTGTTTATCAATTTTGAGTTTATCATATTGGGGGATATATATATATATATATATATATATATATATATATATATATATATATATATATACACACACACATATATGTGTATGTTTTTGACATTATTTGAAAATGACTGTTGTTCTTTACACTATACATAAATTTCATGATAAATGGAGTGAAAGAAACGGCCCAAACTGACTTGGAAAAATGTCTGGTTCCACTGACTTACATTAAAAGTGAAGTATGATTTTTTCTTCTCCTGTAAAGTTTCCATTTCGGAGATACAAGGTTTTCTTCCAACAACAGCGAGGCAAAAACAAGGCCATTTGAACAAAGCCAGCCAAACTTTTCCATAGCACTGTATGTACATATGTACATATACCGCACAGACATGGGAAAAGATCTTACAAAGAATTTTGGTTTCTGGTAGTCATTGGTTGGGTGATTCCCGCTGTGTGTGTGGGTTTGCAGCGGTTTGTACATGAACTGTATGTTCAGCATGTTTGCATGGTTTGTTTAAGCAATTGAGCCATTTATTATGGGGTGAGTGTGTGTGTGTGTGTGTGTGTGTGTGTGTGAGAACGTGTGTGCAGACTGTGTTTGAGTCTTGTTTCTAAACAGTAGTTTTAAACCCCCCCCACCTCAGAGCCTCTGTGGCTAACACAGGCCTAGATGCCACATGAATAGCTATTAATACTGCACACAAGAGCCAAGCTCTCTCACCCCTCCTCTCCCTCTCTCTCTCTCGGCAGGCTCCGCCTGTGCTTCTCTGAGAGTGTGTTGTGTGTTCAGATTGGGCACTGGCAGGGAGCACAGCCCCCCCCTCGCTCCGTCTCTCGGCCGCTGGGCGAGTGAGTGAGCGAGAGAGTGCGTAAGAAAGGCGAAGCGGCAGGCGTGTTTCAACAGATGGCTCTCAGTGTCCCGCTTCAGCCAGCACTCGCTCTCCCTCTGTACACTGAAAGCTTTCCTGTTGGAGAGAGGGAGAGAGAGGGAGAGAGAGCAGGGCTTTGAGAACTTCTCCTTTTTCACTACTTGAAAACTTTTCGTCTACTCTCTAGTGAGCAGTAGAGAGAGAAGGAGATAGAGGGAGAGAGTGAGGAGGGTGGCGTGAGTGGGACGTTGACCCCCGCCGCTCTTACGCTCTCTTGGCCGGCTGCTTTGGGGGCTCCCCTGCGAGTCTCAGGCGGGACAAAAAACCACCTGCTCCAAGTCCGGGGGCTTACACCGCCAAAACACTGGACCTGCAGCGCTGTGCGTGAGGTAGGCTCGTGTGACATGCCCTACTTTCCCCCTTCTCTCTCCCTCACTCACTCTCTCCCTCTCTCTCTCTGCTGCACTTGCTCTGCTGACGTAGCCCTGGAGCAGCAGGGCTACATCGTCAGGCCTTTCCAGCGTTTCCAGTTTGTCGTTTTCTGTCTTCGCTGAATGTGTGCACGTGGGAGCTGTTGCTGAGTGAGAATGGGAGGGTCTGTGCACCACTAAGGATAGTTTGATAATGACACGCACAAGAAAAACTGGTTTCTTTTCTTCTTTTTCCTCTTAATATTAGAAACTACTCGGGCTGCGTAATATATCGTTTGTTAAGTCAGTATCGTAATATCGGCTCATGATACTGATACCTCAGCATATCGGCGCTGTCGGAACAAAACCTCGTATTTTCAAAATAGTAACTTAACAGAAAATTAAAAAAAAAAAAATATTCTAATGGAAGTTAATGTAATGTTTTTTTCCAAGTACTTTTGGACCCTTTTGATTGGTCAGTTGATCATAAAATTTTAATACAATGCAAAGCGTAACTGGAGTTTTCAAAACCTTTAATTTAGGCTATGTAAGTCTGTTTTTTCTGACTGTGAGAGCATCATAACACTAGAAGCATGCTCTGCTTCTAGTATTAGTAGCAATTATGCAGTTTGAAGCTAAAAAAGTACAAATAATTGAAATGTGTAGTCAGAATGTGTATATAATTTGGCCCATTCCAGGATTGATAATCTAATAACCTGTCAACTACCAGTTTCAGTCGGGGGTGGCACTGCAGTAGCCAATCAGATTTCTTTGTGATGACACCCCAGCAGTCCAACCCCCCTCCTCCGTGAGAATATCTGAGAATATTGGTGTAATGGATGTTACAGTTATGTAATTTTGGTGTCTATTAGTGGCTGTTTTATTCTACATTTCAGCAAAAAGATACTGTGACTTGCTGTCATTTAAATATTAAGTATAAAGACTTTTTTACAGTACTAGAATGACTGAGGGATGAAAAGATATGCTTGGTTTATGTGTAGTCTTATGCAAAACTTGAAACACCCCTGGTCCAAATGTTTTGTTGATTTTCTAAGTGAACTTAGGTTAACACATCTAAAAATTTGCCGAGTTGGAATCTTGCAGCAAAATAAAATGCATATGCCACACTTTTGCATACGACTGTATGCAGCTATCCGTCATGTCAGTCATTAACCTTCTAGGGGTTCACCAGTGTGTTTTAGTCGTCTGTCAGAACAAAATTGGTAACTTGGTCCCACTTTATGTTGTGTTTAATAACTGTGTAGTTACACATGAATAACATATGCCACAACAATGTAACTACTGATGGTTTAGTCAGTGTTAGAGATGGATTACAAAAGTACGGTGTACAAAAGTACACGTGTATCAACTTCAGTTTTGCCTCATGTAATTACACAAGTGTATCTTTTTGATACGCTACAGATCAGAAGTCTTTTCCAGCAGTTAAAGTATTTTTTACATAATATTACATTTGTTTTACATAATTACTGTGGAATAATTGTGTTGTAACAATGTTGTAACCTAATCACATCACTGATTAATACCATTCTGTAATTACACTGTACCTACATAACAACTACACAGGAACTTTCCTGTAGTGCAGTGTTAAAGTTACACTTTATAATAAGTGGACAGTTCCTGTGTAGTTGTTATGTAGGTACTGTGTAATAAAGGAGTGGTAATATAGACGTTGCACTGGGGGGAAATGCACCACACTGTCACATTACAGACTGGTTTAAAGCTGAAACTGGTTACAGTGTCTCAGCACTAGCAACCTAAACACTAGCTAAATGTTAGGAAGGCTGGCAGATACAGTGTAAATAATGTCTTAATCTAAGTTATTACATACTTCCTTTTACTGCTGGAAAAACCCCTGAAAACAACTGCTGTTCCAGTCTGATTACAAGTGTAATTACATTTGTTATTACCATTGTGTGATTATAAGAGAGAATAGGCTGTTACAACTACATAAGATACAGTTGTGGAATTAGGCGAGGCAAAACTGAAGTTGCTACACGTGTCCCTCTGTACTAGTGACAATCATTAGTAGTTACATTGTTGTTGCATATGTTGTTAACACGTAACTACACAGTTATTACACATTTAACATGAAGTGAGACTGAAAAAAACCTCTTCCAAGTAATTTTGGAGCATTTCTATTGGTACACAATCATTGCGAAGCTGGTGTTTTCAAATTATGTAGGAAAGAAAAACACTAAGCTAGAGATACAAGATAGCAATAGCAATCTAGCAGTATAATTTTGTCCATGTCTCACAGGCTTAGAAACCACTTCCCTTAAGCGTCTGCCAGCACGATCAGAAATCATCAGTGTATCTTAATGTTGACTGATCTTATCTCGCAAACAGTTGTTAGTGTTTACGACGTCTGGTTCTAATCTTCGTGCTTGATCCGCTCTCACTGGACACAAGTGGAGCTGTAGGCTGTCGGCTATAGTTATAAAAGGGTATACAGTATCTGCATTGATGATTGTGGTTGGTTTACAAACTCTCTTTGATACGGGGGTGTGTGTGTGTGTGTGTGTATGTGTGTGTGTGTGTGTAGGAGTGTGAGGCTATTTATCTTTACCTTGGCATAGATGTTTTGAGTGGCATGTTTACTCTGGCTAGCTAGCTAGTTTGGACTGCAGCGGTCGTGCTAATGTTTGCATTTGCTTACTGAATTCCCACAATATGGACCAGTGGTTTGGGGGGTGGCTGGGGACCACTTGCAGGGTTTTACCTCAACATGGGAAAGGTCTGATCCTCTTTCACACGCACACACAGCCGCCTGAAATTCTGAATCATCTCGGTCGGTTAAAGTAACAGAAGCATGGCCAACAGTCGTGTTTTCATTCTGCAAGGATCGAGTGGGAGGGACATTAAATTTTCATGAGGTGAGTTGGTGTAACACTGCAGGGGCAAGAACTCGGGCTGCCCGGTCATGAAAACAAAGTGAGTAAAGCTCAGTGCTGGAGCCAATTAGGCAGTTCAGATCTCAGCAGTCTAAAATATGGAACTCGATAGGGCTGACATGAAAACGAAGACCAGGACCAATTAGTATGCATAATGTATAGACTAATTAGAGGATACATTCAAATTAGGTTAGTCATTTATTAAACTTGATCTAAGAATTGCATTGACTGTTGGAATCAGGTTCATAAATGTTTGCACTGAGCTGTTTATTATAGAGAATGTGCAAAAGTCAAAGGCAACACCCCTTTATTTGTTTATTTTCCAGCCTAAACAGGCATTTGAGTACAAGTTATTCATTTTTAAGTGTCAGAAAAAAACAGAAATGTAAAATTCAACAACTAAATTCAGTATTAATGTTTTCAGTACTTATTGTGTCCACATTTTGCCTTTATTACAGCTTACGTTTTCAGCAGGAGACTTACTTTCGGTTTTCAAAGAAATCTGAAGTTTCATGCTTCTTGTAAACACCTCCAAAGTTCAGTCTCAGAAGTTGGTCACATTTTCTGCTTCTCATAGTCAAAGTAACTGAAAACGCAACTATAACAGATTGGTTTTGGGTTTGGAAGGATGAAAGGTTTAGTGGTAGTGCATGAAACTAAAGAGTGGAAACTAACAGATGCTTCTATGTAATTTTCTGTTAAATATACATTTCTTGCTTTTCTGACACTGAAATAAAATTGCCTAATGCCCACTTTGACTGGAAATTAAATGAACAAAAGCCTCAGATTTTGTGCTTTAATGTATATCAATAGAGGTACTGAGAAAGAGATGTGCTCCATGATGCTCATTTGATCATATACACCAATCAGGCATAACATTGCACTGCTGTGTCTGATCCACTCAGACCAGCACAACCCACACTAACACACCACCACCATGTCAGTGTTACTGCAGTGCTGAGAATGATCCACCACCCAAATAGTACCTGCTCTGTGAGGGTCCATGAGGGTCCTGACCACTGAAGAACAGGGTAAAAGGGGGCTAACAAAGTATGCAGAGAAACAGATGGACTACAGTCTGTAACTGTAGAACTACAAAGTGCACCTATATAGTAAGTGGAGCTGATAAAATGGACAATGAGCGTAGAAACAAGGAGGTGGTCATAATGTTATGCCTGATCTGTGTACACCACAGGAAGAGTTGGGCACGATTTGTCTTCTAAAAACAGCTTTAAATGATGGTGGAAGCAAAATAAGAGGAAATATAGAAGGCATACTATTTAGAACAGTCGATTAATTAAAAGATTTAGATTTGTTGATTATACAAATTGCTAGTTGCAGCTCCGTTTGCATCTTTAACAAGGTCAGGTCAGCAGATATGTAGTTTGGCCTCGTCAGATATTAGCCTTAAACGTGCCAGAATTCACTCATGAGCCAAAAAGTGAGTCTGACATTCAAACAGAGGACAGTTTATAAATCTGAGAGAGGAGCCGTTCTAGTGTTCTCTGTCTTTTATCAAGCGAACAGCTGCTGGAAAGGAGATGGAAAGCAGAGAGAAATGGTGTTAGAGAGAAGGAGAATGACCAGCCACTCACATTCTCCATCCACTGTCTCATAAAAGCCCAGTGTAGTATTGTGTTTTTGGGCCAGATTCGGGCCAGTTTTTCACCTTTAGCATTAGGCATGTTTTTATTTAAAGGAATATAAATTTTGAGGTTCAGGAACAGTTTTGTTAATTGCACCAAATCAAAAAGTTCCATCTCTGTAAGTGTGTTCGGAGTACCAGCATTACCAGTCAGGCCCGGTCGGGTCGGGGCTCTAAGTCGTGAGTTTGGGCTGCGTTCATGCAGGCCTCTAACGTCTATGCTCAAAATTAAAGATGCTTAACTTGGTCCATTGGAAAGACACCATTGAAGAACATTTTAAATTAGTTTTTAAAGCACCATCCATTGAAAGGGCTTTGGAATGCGTTTATACTTGTAGTTCGGTTCCTTTGGTTTTTTTAATTTTTACCCGATTTTCTCCCGAATTTAGTCGTCTCCAATTCCACCCGCTAGTTAGGACTCCCCCAATCACACGATGCTATCAACACTAGGAGGGTGAAGGCTAACACAGGCTTCCTCCGAGACCTGTGAAGCCACCGCTTCTTTTCGAACTGCCGCTCACGCAACGTTACTGGACAGCCGAACGCGCTCGGAGGAAAGCGCCAACCGCCAGATCTGTTACGTCAGCTAACAGGCGCCTGCGCTGACTAGCATCGCGCTGAGTGATGGGGGGAAAGGGGGGGCCATCCTACCCACCCAGAGAGAGAGAGGCCAATTGTGCTCTCTCGGACTCCCGGCTACGGACGGCTGTAGCATCACCAGGGATCGAACTCGCGATCTCCTGATGACAGGGCCAACGCTTAGACGGTTGCCCCACTCGGGAGCGCAGAAAATGTTTAACTGTTGCATTTTAGTTCTGGTTTGCTTGGAGTTCACCAACATACTTAACATCGGACCTAAATATGTAAACAAAAATCAAACAAGTAAAAGGTCACTGATTGGGCAGATTTTATGGTGTACAGTAACTGTGAAAATGTACACTAAGGTTTCTGAATCATGCTGTTCTCTCTTCTATCTGGGCTCATTGGCTTTATTTATGTCTTGTCTCTCTTGTGATGTTAGAGCAATAAGCCGCGAGAGTTTGTTTTCAAGTGAACTGAGACCAACTTGCTCAGGGAGGTGTTGGTCTGCTTATGCTGACGACACGCTAGAAGACTCTGAAAAGACTAAAGTCTGACTCCCTCTCACATCTAAAGACAATGTCACAGTTTTTAGTCACAGACTGGGGATCTTGCAGTGTCACTATTTGCAAGACTGCAACTAGATTTTTGAGATTATTTCCCATTATGCACCTGGTGGAAATGTACAAGCAAGGAAACCCTTTTCTTTCTTCACTCTGTAGTGGTACAAATGAGAAGATCCGCTGTCTGGGTGTGTAAAGATCTGGGGCTCAGCTCAGTTCACTGTAGAACTGCATATTCTGGCAGAATTTTTATAACTAACCTGTAAAATGTGCAGCTGCTTAAAGTCCTCTGTGCATTTCCTTACATCACTGTTACACTCTGAACTGTGAACCTGAAATATTAAAGCAGTCAGTTTACATTTTTAGTTAATGTGATTATTGTATTAAAGTGGAGCAGATTTGCCATTTTTTTTACAGAGATTTCAGGCTCTCACGCATTTTCTCCCATGCTCGCTCTCTCTCTCTGTCTCTCTCTCTCTCTCTCTCTCTCTCTCTCTCTCTCTCTCTGTCTCTCTCTCTCTCTCTCTCTCTCTCTCTGCACTCAAAACTACGATAATATTAAACACAGTTGATTTTGTCACAGTATAAAGATGAGAAAAAGACGTCCGTCCTGCCCACCACACACTAAACGATCAAGATGATGCAAGCGCGACGCAATTCTAACAAGACCCTCATGATTCTATTCCGACATTGACAATTTGTCTGCGACAGTGAAATCGCTTTAAAAGTCGCTTGGTTTAAGGCCGGCATTAGTCTGTGATCAAGCTATGACTTTGCAAAGACTGGGGATCTTGCAGGGTCACTATTTGCAAGATTGCAACTAGATTTTTGCATCTGGTGGGAACCTTTTTCCTCCTCTACTCTATAGTGGTAGATAGATAAATAGATATATTGATCCCGAAGGAAATTCAGCAGTCAGTATCAGTCACACAACACAGGACAGTTATTATAATAAGGGTGAAACAATAAAAAAAGAAGAAGAAATACAGAAATCCTGTCTACAGGCATAAATACAAATAGAAATATACAAAAATCTGGAATAAGATCTACAACCTGAGATGAAAAGGCAGTGCAGTAATGACTGTACAAGGAGACGCAGGTAACGGCAAATAACGACAATACTGAATAAATATGGGCAGATATTGGTACTAAAATAAAATGTCCAGGTGTGGAGTGTCCAGATGTGCAAGATGTGTGATAGGGGGTACAGTAAGGTGTCCGTTGTGCAGATGGATAGAATAAACCTGTGATTTAGCATGAGAGTCATATTCAGTCCTCATCTCTCCTCTTCCCTCTTCTCTCTTTTCTTCTGGCCCCACTGGGAAGAATGGAAGAGCCTGATGGCTCTGGGGACAAAGGATCTCCTGAGTCTGTCGGTAGAGCAGCTCTGTGACAGCAACCTGCCACTAAACATGCTCCTCTTGTCCATGATGATGGTGTGCAGCGGGTGGCCATCATCCTCCATAATGGAGAGCAGTTCGTCCAATGTGCAGTGGTACAGATGGGAAGACATGTTGGCTGGGTATGCTCAACCCAGTTCGCTGTAGAATTGTATATTCAGGCATATCATCACCCAAATCTGCAGTTACTTTTTTGTTTAATGTAAGGATTTCACATCAACAGAACATGCAGCGATTCAGCATTGTTGATTGGGAACTAAACCATAGAAAAAACAACCAAACAATGCACTAACAGTAAAAAAAAACAAAAAAACAGATGCCATTCTTAAAGTCCTCATTACATTACTATTACATGCGTAGTGAACTTTAAATATTAAAACAGCCAGTTAGCATTTTAAGTTAATATCAATGTTTTAAAGTGGGGTAATTTGCCTTTTTTATAAAGATTTCAGGCTCTCACCTTTCAGGCATGCGTTCGCCCGCTCTCACGCGAGCCCCCGGCTTGTTGCTGCTTGCATAAGCCGAGACTTGAAACTTATGATTATATTAAACACACTTGAATTGATTGCAACGTCAAATCGAGAAAAAGACTGAATTAAGTCAGCTATTTTGAACACCTTACATCAAATGATTGAGATGAGGCAAGCGCGACGCAACTGAAGCAAGACTCATGAGTTTATTCTGATGTTGGAAGTTGGTTTGCGACAGTAAAATCGCCTGAAAAGTCGTTTGGTGTCAGGCCGGCATTATTTGATGCGCACCAGAGTTTGTATGGCAGTGTTTTCACTTGCTCCAGTGAACCGCCCTAACAGAGTCACCACACCAGGGTTAGTTTTAATCAAACCAAACCTGCCAGGTCTGGATGCTCCCTCAGGGACAGTAACCTTTTAGCACCTTTATTTTCAGATATTCTCTACGTTCATACTTCATTTTCCTTCTTTGTCCTTTTCTTTCATTCTCTTTGCTTTTCTATTTTGCTCCTCCTTGACTCCGTCCATGCCTCTCTCCCTGGGAGAGTAGTGATTGATTGAGAGCAGGTTGGGTTGCACTGTAAGCCAAGGCATTAGCCGATGTCGGTGACATAGAGCACTCTTTTATATCCTGTCAGTGTTTTCCTGTGTTGTTGGTAACACATGTTTCAAGACTTTCAATTCAAGGTTTCAGGGTTTCAATACAAAACCTCAGCACACAGAATACTGCACAGATATTAGAGTTGATTTGAATGACTTTCTCGTTGTTAGTCTCGAGAAATCTCAGGAAATGGAAGTTTGAGTTGAGAGTTGTGTGGTGTTGATGTTGTTACTCAGTGGTCTGGTGGATCCAACACATTGTTTGTTTAAATCAATACAGCCATAACAATTTATGTAAAAATACCAGATGTTTAAAATATCACAAGTGTCCAGCGTAGGGTTCTCCTTTAGCAGCTGTAGCCAGTCAGCAGCCTGTCCATGTTGTCCACCCTCACACACACACACTAACAGCAGGCCATGTAGGAGGAGAACAGAGTGGGTTCACCCAACACCATGTGTAATATGAATGTGTGGGGGGTGAACAGAGTGAAGGCACTGAAAATGGGTTGTTTTATATGTTCTTCACTGAAAATGAGCAAAGGACAAGAATCTGAGGTTGAAATAATAATAAATCTTATCATTCTTACTTTTGGTAGACATTCAAAATAAATATATTTAATACAACACACAAGTATGTTGTTGTATCATGTTGCATTTCATATGTTAAACAATGTTACAAGCTACAAATAAACATATTGAATGTCTTTTGCCAGCTTCAGTTGTCTGCATTTAATTTGAAACGGCAAAAAAATGTTTGAGAATAACCGTTAGTGAGTCATTTGGCTGACATAAGACATAAATCAGTGATTATTTTGAAGATTTGTTTTCCATGAGATGCTATAAAAGCTTCCCACCATACACATACACCGCTTTTTAGGAATGTACGTGTCCCAGTTTCCATATCAGAAGATAATATAGTCGGTATGTAGGTAATTCTTCTCTGTTCAGAGTGGATTATTGTATTTGGGTTGCTGGGTGAGCCGTGGCTCAGTGTGGATAACTGTGTATCTGTAAATTTATGGTGGAACCCAACACGTTCCTCTCGTCATCCATGGTTTCTTTAAGGGAACTTCCACCCGCTTTACAAAACAAACCCGAGCCCGAACGAAGCCTAATGAGAAAAATCGGCTCAAACCCGGCCCGATAACCCAATAGTCTTGTAGGGGATTTGGTAAGCAGACATCTAGGGTTGTGTGAAAGAGAGAGACTGAGCTCTAGAATGTAATTCAAGAGTGAAAAATGCAAGTTTCCTTCTTTTCCTGTTTTTTTTAAAGGCATAACATATGCAAAAGCATACCGTATGCGAAGGCTTACATATGTAGGTACAAAAACCGAGTATTCAGCGAACACTATGTTTGCTCTCATTGCAGCTAAAGCAAGGCCTGGTGAATATTTCATTGGGTCAGACATCCCCCCACTTCGGTACAACTTGTCTGGATTACGGCTGTGAAGTCATGGCCTGGAATAGAAAGTATAAGCCCCCCTTCACCTGCTGTGTATGTGTGTGGCCTTGCTGCTAGGGTGGGGTGGGCTCTGTTGGCTCCAGCCTCTACATTATTTACACTCTAGACATGCGCCCTCCCTTTTCCCTCCATTCAACTTACTCTTGATCCCTGTGTTTATCCATCCTAGCCATCCATCTATCCATCCACATCCAGCCCTCATCCCTTGCCATCCCTCCCCTCCCCCAGGCTACAGCTTCTGGTTGTCCTTGGTGACCTTTTGCCATTAAACCTTAAACCTGAACTGCCGTAGCAGCTCCTTCACAGCCCCACAGACCGGGGCACGACACAGACAAACAGCCAATAGGTCTGCCAGTCATCTATAATGGATGAAAACCACATCCTGCGTGTGCTTCGACTGGTCTCGGTAAGCGTTCTCTGGATGAGTGTACCAGTTTCCTGTCCCACTAACAGAGCTGTCAAAGAATGTGGTGTCGCTTGATTCTAGGTGTTCACGATGTCGTCAGGTGTTTATGCCTGCTGAAAAGGTCACCGTGTGCTCTTCAGTAATTTCGAATGCAGTTTTGGTGGGTTTGTCTGGAGTCTTTGATAGTGTGAATGGTGTAAGATGAAGACAGAACACTAGGAGGATAGCAGATGATGGATTTGGCTGCACCACAGCACACATGGCTGCCTAAACCAGGCAAATGAATGCACTATACACCGATCAGGCATAACATTATGACCTTGTTTCTACACTCATTGTCCATTTTATCAGCTCTACTTACTCCAGAATCCATGAAATGCAGGTTCTGCCTGATTTGGAGGTTTGTTGGTTTTACACTCTGCATTTTGTTCTTCTAGAATAAATTACAATGGAAATGGAAATGATTTACTAAAACTGAAGCGAACTGTAGTGTCGGCTTTGTGTATGAGCAAGCAAATCAACATTTATAAAACTGTTTTATTGTGTTTAAATGCTAATTGTATTCATACTGTTGTATGTGATGTTTTTGATATCAGGAAAGTGTGTTATTCATTTCAAATGATAATTATTTGTATGTGTATGAAAGCTCACAGTTAGGAAGGACCTGGAGTAGTTTTTGTGTTCATGTAATCAAGCTAACGTTGGCATGGTGACAAATACATTGTTGTTTCCAGCAACAACATATTCCAGCTTAGTAACATAGCATTTGAAACTAGAACTTCAGTGTTACGTATCAAATACAAACACACATTTATATTTGTTTGGTTAAATGGTACTTTTGCCAAACTTGGATATGTGCATGGAGCATGTATGAGGCCCCTAAATGTACAGGTATAATAATAATAATAATAATAATAATAATAATAATTTTTATTTATATAGCTCACTTTTCATGACCATGTCAACGCAAGGGGCTTTACAGAAAAATAAAACAAAACTCATAAAACGCATCTAAAAAGAAGAGTCTTAAGATTTTGATAAAAAAAACTCAATTTCTTAAAACAAAACAAAATTCACAAAACACATTTAAAAGGACATTTCTTAAAATGATGCATAAAAGATCCAGAGTTCACAAACAAAGCAGAATAATTAATGAAAACAGGTCTAAAAAGAAAAGTCTTAAGATTCTCATAATGAAAAGAGACCCAGAATCACTTAAAACGAAACATGAATTAAAAAGAAAAGTCTTGAGATTCTTTTTAAAAAGAGATAAATAACCAGAAATTCTTAGAGACTCAGGAACCTCGTTCCATAATCGTGGACCCAGTATACTAAGAGCACGGTCACCCATGGAGCAGAACGTAGAACGTGGAACTACCAGCAGATTCGAGGATCCAGACCAGAGCAGGACTGTAGTAGAGTCTGAGGAAGTAAAAGATCCTGCAAACATTAATGTAAACATTTATAGACCAAAAGTAAAATAACACCATAATGTAATGACACAACCCTAAAATCTTGAACCTTGTATATTATTTTTTATTTTTATTCATCCTGTTCCCCCTTCTCCTTCTTTTCATCAAGCGGAGAAGGGGCTGCCCTTGCTGCCAGCTCTCGGGGCTGCCCGGGTGGAACAGATTGGGCCTGATCTGGGATTTTGACTTCCGAAAAAGGAGACAGTTTCCTGGATTTTGCGGACGGTGTCTTTTTTTCTTTTTGGCTTTGTTGGGTGCAAACAAAGTCTTGAGTAAAGGAAAAGGCCTGTCTCCCACCCCCACCCCCTTTTTTCTTTCTGGGCCATGCTTTTGCATCAACCCTAAACAGAACAGCAGGGAGCTGCTCTTCTTATTCAGAAGCACTTCACCCTGCTAATAGTGTGTTTGCTAATCAGCAGGAGCTGCTGTGTGTGTTTCCTGTTAGCGCTTGTGTGGGGTTTTCAGCTTATCGTGATGTGGTGGTGTGTGGGCTGTTTGAGATATGCTCTCTTAACCCTGGCATGTTTGATGATGTCACATGGGACCACCCACTGGTTATTGAAAAGCAATGATTGGATGTGTTACAAAGCACTTTCAGACCACGCAGGAAAGACTAAAAAGAGCTGATAAAGGTGGAAGGAAAAATCCTTCACACAAGCATGAAAATGTATGGCGTTTATATATTTTCATACACCCTTACGCAAGTGCTGTATGATAAAATTCAATATCGTAACAGAGTGTTGCAAAAAGATTAATCCGATTTCAAAACGATTTATTTCACTTGTAAATCGTTACAGATCAATGCAGTAAACTGTAAATGGTTTAAATGAGCATAAAGTTTATTATGTAATTGTACAAGGTCTCAGTATGAACCTCCTCCAGCTGTACAGACAACATCAACACCATAGTCAAACTCATCCCATACTGGATTGAGCATGTCGGGTGTCGCTGCACTCACGGCTCTTTCAGTGCGATTTCGGAGATCATCCAGTGTTGTGGAACCAACGCCGAACGCTCTGAGCTGTTGGAGCTTCACTGCCCACGAAAATCACACTGCACAGTTATGACGGATTCACTCTTATTGAAGTGGAGAACGCAGAACGCTTTCAGCTCAGGGGTCTCATCTCCTCTCAGACTGAAGGGAGCCATCTTCCACTGACCGTCAGACACTCTATGACCTCCTCTTTCAGTTGGATTGTGATTGGTTCCTAGGCGCCTCACGGTTCTAAAAATATGGTGCTTTAAAATCGGATAAATCCTTTTTAATCACCCTGAATATTGCTAAGACTATTAGCTTGGTGTGAACATAATATGGGAAGCCATGTAGAGAAATTAGCATTATCATTGCAGATACAAGGGGTATTTATATGACTAATTACGAGGTTGTTGCATGAAATATTGCCATGTGCTGACGTGCGGCGGCCACGTTCAGGATTTAATCAGTTTATGTCACCTGCAGTCTGAACAAAACTATAAAGTGCATGCAAAAGACCAGATATTGCTCACTTTTTACATCAGTACGGTAGTTTTACTGTGCTATCGTCTGAGCACCTTCATGTCTTGGCCTATTATGTATCGTAAGAAAACCACTGCATCTACATAAATCCCTTTACGTGAACATAACTGCATAGCACAAAATACAAAACAAGGACACAAAATATCATTAATGCAAAGCACCAGCATGTAGTACCACTTTGTAATTTTTGTTTGTTTGGATTTTTGCTTGGTTTCTTTTTTGCCAGTGGACATTACCATAGTTCGGGTGACTACGGTAATAAAAGTTGTGGACAGTTTTGTTAAACGTCAGTAAGTAAGTGAGTTTTTGCAGAGCCAGTTTATGAGAAGTCTGGCCGCTTCCTATTTCCTCTGTTATATAAAAAACAGGACTGCAAAACAGCAGAGGGCGCTCATGAGTGAGTCCTCAATAAATGGGAGTAAATGGAGCTCGACAGCTAAAACGAAAAAAATAAAAATTACATACAAACCAGATGCATTTCCGTTAAAAATCCTGGTGAGAAATCGTTTGTGGGCTTGTGATTTTTATTTAATCACTGTCAGTGCAGTCAGTTTGTGAGGAAAACAGTATTCGGTCTTTGCGATTACTGTCTATTTGCGGCGCCGCCATTATTCCACCTGTAGTAGGAACAGTTATCTAGAAACCCCAAAAATGGAGCGTACCGTTTCACAGTGGCAGAGATAAAGCGCATACTACGCTGCTGAATGCTCAATTCGTATTGGCCATCGCCACATCGCTTCGCTCCTTATTTGCATAAAGTTAAACTCCGCTCAACTTTGTTGCATCGCTGACTCCGCCCACTTCACGTCGCCAACATTTGCACTGCCTCCTGAGGCCGGAAATCACCAGCTCTCATTGAAAATAAATGACCTCCGGCCGCTTTGTCGCGCCGCGTCGCTGCTGGTGTGAATGAAGGGTTAAGGCCTCAGCAGACTTCTTGTGGAAATGACATTCGCTTGGCTTCAGCGAACAATGTAACGTAATTGCAGAGGAAATGGACAACCGCAGACTTCGTGCAGAGGCTTCGTTTGCCGTGTCATGCGCATGGCAGCTGGGCGAACTTCGTGGATGAAGACACTACGTGACAAAGCCTGTGATCTTTCAGTAAAGAGGCGTGGCGCAAAAAACAAAGATGGATGACTTTGAGGAGCTTCGTTTTGCAAGAAGCATGCTAAGCGCTTTGGCAGACACACCAATATTTCACTGTGAAATGCACATTTGTTAAATAAACAATTAATGCCTCCCAAATGTAAGACATAAAGACCCAATCCTGTTTCTTCTTTTAAACCCCTACCCCTTGTTTTCGAGTGTTACCATAACCCCTTGGAACTGAGTTACAAGGGGTAGTGGTTGAAATCTTGCCCTACGAAATGGGACCCTCAATTAAAAAAATAAATAAATAAAATAACACTGCTTCATTAATAGGCTACTAGTGGTGCTCTGTAACGTTAGGCGACCTGGCCCATCTTCAGTGATAGCAGAGAAGGGAAAAGTTCAGGAACCTCACTGCTGGGCTTTAGTTACATTTAGGGCATCATATGAAGAATATATGAAGAAAACGACCATAATACATTGAAACGACATTAATAAGAAAATACAATGATTATAAGAATTTTTAACGGAGAAAATACTCACATTTGTAGGCCAAACACTTCACCCTACCCCTCTATCTCAACAAAAATTGGGACATCCTAACCCTAGTCGTGAACGAGCAAAACAGAGAGCTAAGGGCTAAGTGGTAGGGACGAGGGGTGAAATGGGGTTGGGCCCAAGTCTATTATTCGGTAGTACTAACTAGCACTGAGCACCAAAACACATAGGTTATCTTATATTTAGGTTCACAAGAGGACGAGGCTGAAGTTGGCTTTGTATTCACCAGCTTCTTGTTTGAATTTTCCCGCTCCACCTAACATGGTGGCAGCATTCTGGAGAGCACCAGCGACAGGCATCACAAAGCCGCAGAAACTATGCAAGCTTGTAAGCTCATGAAGGCACTTTTGGCTTCACGCAACCCTCAAGATATACACTAAGGCCTTTAGGCTGGTTATTCTCTTCTGTCAGCTCACCATCACCTCTCACTACTACAGCAGAGAATGTATACAACCACAATTATATTTAATAAAAATGAGCTAAAAATTCTCTTCATGTATTTTTTAGTTTCCAGAAATCATTAGACCTTCTCTGAAGGCCTAGAAGGCCCGGAAGGTTCCCCTCTGCTTTTGTGCAGATTGACTGATGAGTGTGGTTAAAGGTTTATAAATTACATTTACATTTGTTACACAACATAAACTACATTGCAGATTACAGAATATGTGCTGTTGGTGGTCAAATTAGAGATAATTAGAGGCAGAACGTTTGGGTGTGATAAACAGGAAAACAGTGAAGGGATGAGTTCAGAGAAAGATGATGACAGGTTTGGCGGAAAGGAGAGACACAGTGTTTTTATGGGAAGAGATTGCTGACATGCACACACAACCTGTTATTCCTTTCTCTGAGACAGAAATCGTTTACATTTCAGGGAGATCCCGCTGCTACCGGAATCCACTGGAAACAGAAACTTGCTTTCATACACTTAGCTTAACACCAATGCAACGTGCAGTGGAAAAAGAAGTGTGTGCAAGCATGTTCATGTGTATGTATGTGTGTGTTTACTGAACGTATAAATTCTTGGCTCAGCAGTAGACGGGTTTGTACACACAGTTATATAATGTAGGCCTGTCACGATTATGAATTTTTATCAGACAGTAAATTGCCTTCTGCATAATTGTGATTAATGATTGAATTGTATTTACAGTATAAGCCTAAAGTAGCCATATTGGCTGTTTATTTGTCTTGCCTTCTAGCTGTCAATAGCTCTCAACTGACAAGACACAGCTGGAGCTAAAAAAAAAAGGGGAAGGACTCACCACTCATGTTGTAGTACTCTGGTCCAGTCTTGATCTTAAGACCAGTCTCAAGACTGTAAATTAACAGTCTTCGTCCTGTCTCAGTCTTGGCAACATTTGGCCTCGGTTTTGTCTCAGTCTCAGGGGAAGATGGACTCAGAACTTCTTCTTGAGATCAGTCCAGTCCAGTGGCTCTGAGGTAATTCGAAACTGAACTGGCCATTTTAGATCTCGGTCTTGAATCCGACTCGACTACTACAAAGTCTTGGGCCCAATCCCAGTTCACCCCTTTACTCCTACCACTTAGCCCTACCCCTTCGTTTTGCGTGTTCACGTCTAGGGGTAGGGTGTCCTGATTTCTGTTGAGATAGAAGGGTAGGTTGAAGTGTTAGGGCTACATGAACCTCCAGATGGAGGTTTTTCAGAGGCACACTCCAGAATGTTAGGAGAAAAAAGAAGAACTAGCAAGATGGCTGCACAAGCGACCAAAGAAAACCACAAGTGTGAATATTTTCTCTGTTGAAAAATTAAAATCACCACTGTATTATCTTAGTTTAATGTCGTTTCAATGTATTATGGTCGTTTTCTTCATAACAAGCATAAACAATCGCTAATAGCATGCTAACTTCCCGTTCCACCTTAAATAGTCCAGCAGTTCTGACACCTGAAGCACCAGAATGTAACTGCTGCACCATTTAAGGTGGAACGGGAAAATTCGAACAAGAAGCTGGTGAATATCTGACTTCAGCTTCATATCACTGAAGAATTAGGGGTGGGTGATAATAAATAATTGCCCCCCTCTTTGAAGTCATATGATGCCCTAAATGTAGCTAAAGCCCAGCAGTGAGGAGCTGAACTTTACCCTCCTCTGCTGTCACTGCAGACGGGCAGGGTCGCCTACAGAGCAGCGCTGGTAGCTGTTAATGAAGTGATGCTCTTTTTATTTGAGGGTCCCATTTCAGAGGGAAGATTTCAACCACTGACCCCTTGTAACTTGTTTCAAGGGGTAAGGCGACACTCTATGAAATGGAATTGGGCCTTGGGTCTTGACATGGACTTCATATGTCAAGGTCTCAGTGTTGACTTTGACTCGCCTCTAATGGTCTTGACAACAGCACTGCTCACTGCATTACAGCACCAGTCTGACATTAGAACTTCTGTTGTTTTCACAGGACTTGTGAAGTGTTAATAAATGCACTTTCTGCTTTCATCTACTTGTTTTTGTTACAGTTTGACAGAAGAAAACACATCCATACATCCGTTCATATTCTGTTTGTGGCAAAGTAAACATAAAGTGAAAGTTACCAACTATAAAAGTAATTACAGTCAGCTTAAATAATTATGATTAGTTCAAATAATTACAATCAGGCGATTATGCAGTAATTGTCACAGGCTTACTAGAGATGATATGGTACGAGTTTCCTTTCCGATAACGATACCGAAACCTGAGTTTTGGCTGTAACATACCGAGCAGTAATTGGTTAAGAATCACTGTACTTACAAATTTGAAATGATTCATCAAACTTTGTGTCTCCGTGGTAAACCAGCTTCTTATCGCAAATTTTGCAATTAACATTTTTCTCATTGTTTGATAAGTTAAAGTGCTTCCACATGTGATTCCTTATAGGCGTCTTTGCTCTTATAGCTTCAACAGCCTAATGAAAAGTGGTGCAGTTTGAGGGGACGTGGATGCCTGGCATAAATTTATGATGCATTCAGCTAAACCAGCCATAATGTGTTTATTTTTAAAATGTTCCATCTGTTAACAGTAATTCTAATCTGATCCAATCATTTCTGCAGGTATCAGCCCAATGCTGATACCGAGTGTTGTATCGAGGTCGCCTCTAGACAGTTTAGATAAGCCTTCAAGCCTTAAAGAAGAACTAATGTGAAATGACGTGTTTTGATTTAAACTTTGTTTGTTTGCGGAATCTGGCCTGTTTGAACTCCGTGAGAAGAAAGCTTGGCTCTTATTAGCAGGCCAACAGAAACATTTTCAGCGTGGTGTATCACTCAGGGCTTGGCCTTAAGCCACCACTCACTTTCACACAGAGCTACAGGAATGCAGTCCAGACACACACACACACACACACACACACGCACTTTGGGGTCAGCTCATTTAGCTTATAAACTTGTGTACAAAGTGTGTCAGTCATGATTGTGCTGAGCTTGGTGTGTGTTGGCAACCAGAGGTTTAATTAGGATGTTTTAGGCCAGTTTAAATGACCTTTAATTAATAAAAAATCGGCATAAATCAAACATTTCTGCATAATTCAATAAACAAATGTAAACAAAGTTATTCAGAGTGGTTTGATGTGTAAGAAGAGAAAGTTAGCAGCTCGTAATTCTTTACAGTGGTGCTGATAGGAACCAGAGGTCGCAATTTCTAAATACAAATATAGCCATTTTATACTCTCTGAACCAAGCAGTGAACCTACATGTGTCTTCTAATTTTTATATGTGATGTAACGTTATAATAGTAAAATAGAGATAAATCTATCCGCCCTGCATGTACGTCTCCAGCATGACAGTGTTTTTAAAAAGGTGTAACCACTAAAACTGTACATTCTCAAAACTATTGTATAGTAATGTCTCAGGCATCAGGCAATGTATTAGTGATCATTTAAAGAAATACCTTTCTGGGAGGGAGCCTTTAGAGACTTCAAACTGGTTCCCATCACCACCACTGTGAAGAATGCTGACTGGTTAAGTCTCTCTAGAGCAGCTACTCACAATTTCCTCCTTTTTTCTCTGCTTTTCTGCTTGAATTTACTTAATGTCTTCACCACTGTTTGGTACACGTAAAATCCAGGTGTTTATATTACACTACCACATGTGTCAGGCTCCAGTCCTTGCGGGCCGAAACACTGCAGACTTCAGCTCACTGCCACACCTGATTCAGCTCATCAGTTAATTAGCAAAGCCTTCATGAACTGAATTCAGAGTGTTAGTAGAGGGTAAACACTGATCTCTGCAGCACTTTGGCCTGGAAGATCCCCAGTTTGACATGCCTGGGCTACCTGTTTAGGCCCTCTAGGCCTCCTAATGATTTCTGAGAAATCTTAAAAAATCTAAAAAAAAAAATAAATCTGTCATTTTTAGTTCATTTTTGTTGCAGCAGGACAAACTAAGGTGACGTCAGTGGGAAGAGAGGAGAATAAGAGTGGAGGGAGAGAGTAAAAATGAAAGGCTTAGTGAAACAGAGATAAGAAAAAGCAGGTAAGCTCTAGCACCCCACAACCCCCCACCCCCCACCCCCCACCCCTTCGCATCTTTTTGCGGCTTTGCACCACCATGTCAAGCCAACCTGAGCTCTCTCATTTCTCGCCTCACTGCGCCCACTCTTTCTTTTTATTCTCTCCTTTCTCGTTCTTTCACTTGCTCTCTCCCCTGCTCTTGAACTTGGCCAAGCTCTTTCCAGCACAAGACCGGGCTTACTGAGATAAGCCACACGTAACTCAGCTTCATGCATACTTAATCTGATAAGGGTCATTGGGTTCATTGGCTTGTGAATGCAGTGGAGGGGTCCTGACTTAGCCGCCATTATATCTCCCTCTCAGCTATAATCCTCTCTTAGGACGTACGTCCAATCTGTAACGATTCACGGCAGCTCTCTTTGGAAGAAATAATCTGAATGCGTTATGTTTTTTTTTGGTATATAATTGGCGCATCCCCCATTTTAAGTTGGCCTGCTGCTTAATTAGCTCGGAAATTTCATTGTCATGTGCAGCAGGTGAAGTTGGAGTGCTTAAATGACCCAACTTCTGACAGTTTAGCTCAGCAACCATGAGAAACAGCTTAGCAGGATGAGTTAATGCATGCTGACCTGAGACCTGCAATAATTGTCTGTGAACTTTTGTAATAATAACAATAGCAATAATAGCAACGGCTGTGAAAATGATGGATTAGAGTACAGAGCAATTTATTTGAAGTTTAAATTACCAGCATTTGAATTGCAAAGGTAGTCCCTCTGGGTGTGCGGTTTGGGCTGGTACTGTGTGAGGAAGAGTGAGACGGTTGTGAGAGAGGTTTGTATTATTTGCCAAAATGGTGTCAAACCAACAACTTTTTCAAGTCGGCCAGACAAACACGTAAACACGAGTCCACTGGGGCCGAGAGCGATTGAAAACTCAACAGGAGGTGTCGCTCTAAACATAAATAAATGATGATAAATACTGGAAGGATCGGTGAATAATTGATGGGGTGGGGTCAGGAGGCTATGGGAGGGCAGAATGGTCTGTGTCTGTGTGTTTCATGCTGAGTATGTGCTGTGGGTTTGAGTTTAGGGTCAAATGTGACCTCCACTACATGCTCCACTCTTACAGTAGCCTATTTGCCTCTTTGATGTTGTGAAGAGATCGGCTGAATTAAATCAGAGAACTCAGATATTGGGGATATGAATACAAACTCAGTCTGATAAACGTTCTCACGCACACAGAGAAGTCACAGTTGTCGCCGGTGACAACAAAAGCATGACATAATTCAATATTAATTCTGACTTGCAGCTCATTGAAACCAGTCCAGAATCAGCACAGCTATTGCCAAAAGTAGTTTCGCTCTGAACCTGAAAACAGCCTGAGAACTTTGAGCCAGACCTCAACAAAATTTTGCCCAAAACCACCTGATCACAAATATTAACCTTCTATTTCTAATGATACCATTGTTTAAATTACCAGGTAGTGTTTTTAATAGCCATCATTAAATCACAGATAAATAAAATAATATTAGTTTTGTTTGACCAAAAATATTTGCATATATTCAATAAGATCTATGTGCAATTATTTTGGTTCAACTCTCTTTTCCCAAAGGGGGAAAAAAAAGAAGCTATAAAAAATAGTAATAAGCATAAAATATACAAAAAAAAGCTTTTTAAAGATGTGTTTTTGATATTTGATCAGTAAAATGAACTTTTAAATGAAAAAAAATCTTTATTAAAAAATGCTGTCCCATGTTTTCATGTCACTACCGAAACACAAAGTTTTAGACCATAGGCGGAGCCTTATTTTGGCCACACCCCTGCATTTTAGAGCAGGAAGAGAGGCTGCATCCCTGTCCCTCATGGCCACGTGGCAGTTAGATCGCATTGTTTTGAAGTAAACGTGTCTCAACGTCTGAAAATCAGTGTGGAACATTGAGAATTGTCACTGTGGCAATACATTTACTGCATTTCAGTAAATAACAATGAAAAATACGCTGATTTTATGCGTGTACAGCTGTTCCAAACTGTGTTTGTTAGTCATGTACTGTCTAGTGTTTTTGTCATATCCAAAACAAGCTCAAACTAGTTCTACCACAGATTTGATAAAGTTTCAGTATTGTTACATGTTCTTTTGGTTTCACTCACCTCAAGATAAGATAATCCTTTATTAATCCCACAACGGGGAAATTCTCAGTGTTACAGCAGCAAAGGGACAATTAACAAGCAAGAAATTAACCTTAAAATTAAAATTACTTAACAAGGTTTTTACAGTTCGTTACTTTATAGACAATATATATAATACTAAAAGTAAAAAAAAAAGCTAAAACTCTATCCTTCACAAAAAATTAACAATATAAAGAATTATAAATAAATACAAAAAGCTAAGATATTTAAGGATACCCTGTAAGGATACTTTACCCGTGGAGTTTTGCACGAGGTACTGGTTTATATTACACATGGGATGGTGAGGAGTTAACAATATAAACAATTATAAATAGAAAGCTAAAAAATATTTACATTATAGAGATATTTTTATAAAATATTGCACATGGAGTGTTGAGTGTAGAGTTGTTGATTATTTTAAAAGTCTTTTAAAAAATGAAATTACAGAGAAAGAGTTATGTAAGGAGAAAAGCTGGAGGAAATGCAGGGTATAGTCTGTTAAATGTTGGTTAGCTGTGAGAACAAACGCAAACCCCTCTTAACCTTGGCGCGTATTTGGGAAGTGACATCTGATCCAATCTGAACCCAGCTTGGACAAAAATTTCAAGCTCTAGTTGTGTGCTCGTCACGGCCTATGTAGTGCACTATGTAGGGATTAGGCAGCCATTTGAGATTCAGCTACAGGGAAGGGTGTGTTTTACTGACAGGTTTAGCTGGTCCACAGAGTGCGTGATGACTGTTCTTTTGAATAATTATAGCTCAGAATGCTTTTTCCTGGGAATCAGACTAGCTGCTATGCGGTTGAGGAAAGTAGTGCCATTTTTAAAGGTGTTACATGGTGAAGGAGCTCATGGACAGACACATTAGAGCATTAATAGTGCCCCCCCTGTCAGCTGATGGGTTACACTGCACCGGAGATGTCACTCAGAGCAGCAGCCTGAAAAACTCCTTAGCGGGAGGCTAATTTGAAATGGGCATTGTGGTTAAGTTCTTATCATTGTGGCTTTTCTCTGGGGATGCACCGATCCAGCTTCTTCTTTCCCAATACCAGGTCCAGCATTTGATCTCTAACACAGAGTACTGATCCGATACCGGCACTTTGAGTTTGAGCTGTGATTATGGACACAAATATACAGTGTAACTGCAGTGCTGAGAATGATACACCACCCAAATAATACCTGCTCTCTGGGGGTCCTGTGGAGGTCCTGACCATTGAAGAACAGGGTAACAAAGTATGGAGAGAAACAGATGGACTACGGTCTGTAACTGTAGAACTACAAGGTGCACCTATATGGTCAGTGGAGCTGATAAAATGGACAATGAGTGTAGATACAAGGAGGTGTACCGAGCTCTCAGTTGAAATGAATTAGAATGTAATGTGAGTAATTTTACTTTGGTGTACTAATGATATGTGGTGGTTTATACACATGCTGGGCACTGTATTTCTCAGCTGACACGACATGATTGACCTCAGAACACCTGTCTTAGGCTTCTGTGTGATCTGCTTGTTTATAGATTAGCTTAGAGGAGAATTGTTTGACCCCTTCTGTTTGCAGGAGCTTTACTGACCATGTGCTCTCTCTCTCTCTCTCATTCAGAGTGATGTTCGATGGCCGTGTACAGGTAGATGGGCTCTTTTGTCCTCTAACTATAGCTCTCTCTGCCGATCAATTAGTTCTGTAGGTCTTTTCCTTTACAAGGCATTGATGGAAATGATGTGTGTATGTGTGTACAGCAGTGTTAATACTGGTCCGGGTAATAGTTTGTAGCTTGTCCCTGAAGACTAACTGCTGTTTTCAGCAGGTTAAGGATAAAGAACGATTAAGGAATGCTTGTTCTTGGCGCTAAAAGATTCATATATCTCTGAGTTGGGAAAGTAAGCCTTTGTCACTACTTGACAGACTTTATTTAAGTCCAGTGATGGACTACAACCACACAGTAATTCCAGTTAGGGTTCCCACATTAGGATTACAGTTGTAAGGGCCCTGACACACCGTCAGCTGCCATCGGACCACTGTTGGTTGAGTTACCAACTGGCATCGTTTTTGTGGCGTGTCCTGCACTGTCCCCTCTTCCCGGCTCTTATTATTGTTTGTTCATCCAACTGACCATGGTGAATCGCCTTCGGAGGGCAAGTTCTCTGAGAGAGGTTTCTCTGACTGGCTGTTCATTCCAGCCAATCGGTGCACAACAAGAGAAGTTAGTGAGCTAAGCTTGTTGGTCTTTTCACTAGGGCTGGGAGTTAATCCCAAAAAGAGTTGATTCTTCAATTCCAGGCCTCTGGGAATCGAGAAGCTGTGACCCCGATTCCTCAAAGGGATGTTCAAGTTTACCGCACTCACACACATACAGAGTACACTGCAAAGACAGCCTGTCTGGAAAATGCATCTTTTTTACAACACGTGCATCGCTAGATTGGCTATATTTTATTTTAGACCAGGAATGTACAAAACAAAGACAAAAATATTCAAATAAAGAATGTGGGTAGGTTTCAGTTTGAGTTTTTTATGAACTTACCGTCAAAAAAAATAGTTGCACCCAGAAGGAATTAACCGACAGGAATGATAATTGGTGGGTAGGTTGGACATCGCGAGACATGCAAATGGTTCAAGTTTCACGCTTGGCCATGCATGTGACATGAACAAGGACGTGCCTTATCGCTGACTGACTATATAAGGTTGTTCCGTTGCGCGTTCTCTCCATTCTGATTCATTCTGCTGTGTTAGTAGCATCCTTTGCGAGTGAAGTTTGCCTCGGAGAAGAGTTCGAAAGCAATTCGAGCAGTTGGAAGAGTTCGAGAGGGGTCACATCGTAGGGCTCCGGGAAGCAGGATGGTCTTATTGACGTATTGCGCGCCATAATGGCCGTGCAGATATTACCAAAGCATGCTGTTGGAGGCAGATTATTCAAGCTGCATAGGATGGATTATCGCAGGACACCATTATGGCTCAGTTTACATTACAAGCCTCGTTGCTCAAATCCGATTTTTTGCTCAAACCCGATCTCTCCAACGTGATGGTTCACACTCGTTTAGGTAAGTGATTCAAATCTGTCATTAATGTGAACGAACCGGCGTCCTGAAATGACCCTCATGAGCTCATCCTACTCAGTAACGTCACGTGAATGAATCACGTTCATCATCAGCACAAACTAACGAGCAGAACGAGCTTCGCTGAGAAGATAATTAACTCTGATCAGCTCTCGGTTTCAGCGTTAGCAAACATGGCAGCGCGATGCCGCACTGAGAGAGGGGGTGGGGCAGCTATCTGGCAGGCCAAATCGAACGTCCTCACAAGCCGTCTTTGGCCTGTGGCCCACGCTTTGGGCAGCCCTGCTTTAGACAAAGTAAAATTTGGAACAAAAAGTGATGTACAGTCAATTTAATTGTGCATCTGTGGTAAAAACAAAAGCTTCACACAAATGTTCTGCTTTTTGGCCACACTGCCTCGCTTTTGTGCAGCAGCAGCCACAAACACTCAAGGGGCAGATTGTGCAGCTTCTCTCGAGCAGTATGGCACTAAAACCATGAACGAAATACTCCGGTGACTCTCTCACTCGGAAACACTCAAAGACTCACTTGGAAGACTCAAACTGTAAGAACAGAAGCATTGCAGAAACTTTAAGCTTTGCTGAGGACATTGTTTTCCGGGTAATGTATTGGCTTCTGTTCATGCAGGAGCCTTCCAGGCAATTTTGTGGGAATCAGTCTTGCTGGCGTTTCAACTTAGGTTTGCATAGACAAGTAACACTTTCATATTAATTACCATTTAATTCCTTCATGAAAGTGCATTTGTGAACGGGGCTTGTGTCTTGATCTTTGGCGTCAAGCATCAAGGAATTATAGTGTGGATTGAACTCTTGGGATCGACTCAATCGATTCCCATCACCCGGGATCATAATCAGAGTCTAGGAAACTAACAGACATACTTTCCACAGTACTGGGTCTCTTAGTTTTCTTTGTTTGGTCACAAATCCAGACAACTGCCACCTACTGGCAAGTTATTCTCTTTCACGCAGGCCCAGGACATACGTCTGCGATGGCCGTCAGCTGTGTTCAGTTGCGACTTTTAATAGGAGACGTGAGGTGCCGAAAGGCGGTTATCAGGTAGTCTCGGCTGGTGCTAATTCTTCAGTGTTAGCTTGGTCTGTCGCTTCAGCTCGGTGCCTCTGTCTCAGTTCGCAATACCGTTCAGTTCCTCAGATGAAAACGAACTGTTAGGAACCGTTTAGAGAAAACAGGGATCTTCTCATGTTTGAATGGCAGAAGCCTTTAAGAACCCTGGCTTTGAGGGGGACGTGACACGTGAAGGTCACTCTGGAATGACTCTCCTCGCCTCGTTTTCCTCGCAGCAGCTTCTGCTTGTTATCCTCTGCTTTCCTCATTTGTTTTTTTTCCTTCCCTCCATCTCTTTCTCATTTCTGCAGCGCGACCCTGCTCTGTTTGGGTGTTGATAGGGTCCTGTCTGCTTGTAAATAAGCTCCGTCAGTGGTGCTACATGGCTCGGAGATTGGATTTTGCCCAAGTCATTTCCAGTCCTCCCTCGCTCTGTCTTGCACCATTGCTGTCTTGCTCTCCTTCTCTCGCTCCCTCACTCTCTCTTTCTCTCGCTCCCTCTCCTTTCTCATATACAGCAGCAAGATTGATTGATCAGTGGATCAGCATGATTTGTTGTAGATTCCCAGGGGGCAAAAGAGGGCGAATGAAAAGGAAGGAGGGGGTGAAGAGAGATTATCATTGAGCACGCTATACAGGCATTCATTAAAACCGTTCTCCTGGAATAGTCCGGCATGGTCTAATTGGGTGCTTGAAAGGGCTCTGGAATCAATTGGCACACACAGAGAGAGAGAGAGAGAGAGAGAGAGAGTGAGAGAGGGGGAAAACAGATGGAATTAGAGTTAGGCTGCCTCAAGGTTGCTCCTGGAATCAATTTCAAGTCTTTGGGGCAGAGACAGCCTGGCAATTCATGAGACTCACATCCCATCAAACACATCTCCCTCAGAATAGGTGTGCCCAGTCATAGGTGCATGTGCTCTTCTGTAAGCAATGTGGTGCCTCTATATCTATTCAGTTAATAGAAAACATGTTACGATTTAGTGTGGACACTTTAAAGGTGAAGTAAAGCATTGCAATAATTGACTTAAAGGGTCATTCTGGCCTAAAACTATCATTTGGTATGCAATGTTCTGTAGCATAGCACTGTATCTGTCGGCCTAATTGGTTTGGGAACATTTTCTATCATTTTTGAGCTTCTATCCATCAATGTTCCTCTACATTACTCAGCAGGCGTATGTACCAGTGCATCCCAGGGGCTGCTGCTGCTGCTGTTGCATAAACTCAGGCTATCTAATTAACCATTGCTCCACCTGTTTTTTCCCTATTTTGTATTATAATATATTATATTAATGCTGTTTGCTGCCCGGTGTCGACCAGAGGAGGATGGGTCCCCCTTTTGAGTCTTGGTTCCTCTCAAGGTTTCTTCCTCTTGCTCTTAGGGAGTTTTTCCTTGCCACTGTCGCCATTGGCGACGCTCATGGGGGCTTAGACCCGGATTTTTCTGTAAAGCTGCTTTCTGACGACACCTGTAGCTATATAAATAAACTGCCCTTTTGCCCTCAGACTGCTCAAACGCCCTATTGGTGTGTATGGAAGTGTATTTTGTATTGCCTCCACTATTCTTCAAGAACCGTTTCATCGAGGCAAGGCTTGACGTGGGAATAGAGCTTGTGTGTCGGCTTGGGTTCTTCTGGATGCCCCCTCTGGTGCTGTACTCACCTGGACAGATTCCTCCTCAATAATGCTGACTTGTCATTCATCATCACAGCAGTTGAAATCCCACCAATGCTGATAATCTTTTTAAGAAAGCGTCACTTTCCATACTGACTGTAACCATGGTGCCGTAAACGACCCACGGCAGCAGGTTTCTCCGTTTTTTCACTTTTCTGGCATGTGTAGGACGTTGATATGATGTAAGACATCAGATAACGGAGGGGATTTCATTCAAGTTAGCTTCTTTACCAGCTTCTCGTTCAAATTTTTCACTCCGTCTTAAATCGTGCAGTAGCTAGCTGCACCTCTACAGGCACCAGAATGTAACCGCTGAACCATTTAAAGTGGAACGGAAGATAGGAAGCCTGTGGTCAGTGTGTTTAGTAGGAACTGGGGTAACTCCTGACATAGCTTTATATTTACTGCCAAATAGAGCGACTTACCTCACAGTCTCGCGTGCTATGAGGCTGCGGCCCAAACCATGCACTTCTGTGCTTTACATACTACACCAATGAATGTGCTTTCAGGGGTGGTGCACTATTTTATTTTACGATCTATTTAGTGCTGTAGTATGCAGTTTGGGACGCAGCCTGAGTTTTGAAGTTGACGCTGCCGCTGCTGTATGACATCAACTAAAAGCGGCAGTTTGGGCAGGAGTTCTATCAGGCTGCCCTTAAAGTCAAACTGTGTTGCCCTCCCAGGACAATGTTAAGTTTACACAGGTTTTGCATAGCAGCATTCATTTTAAGAAAAGAAGGGGGCATTTTGGTTCGCTGGGTGATACTGACCACCCCTTGTGCCCACCCCAGAATAGGGTGGTTAATTTTTTACACCAAGTTTTCTGCAGAGCTCTTTAATAGTGTCATAACTAGATATGTGTAATAAATAATGTGACTTTCATAAAAACTCTTATGAGGTTGAAACTGTGTTATGCCTTTTGTTGAGTTTATAAAAATCATTTAAGCTCTTTTAACGTCTTTTAAATCTGTCTTGGGGACAGAACTGCTTTTGCTTTACGATTATTGGGCTGATCACGACACTCGCAATATGGTAAAAGCCATATTCTAATACAGCGACACGCCAGTATGTGTTTTATAGTGAAATACCTCCCACCCCTGTGCTGGCTAAGATACGTCACCATGCATTTGAAACAGCTGTTTTATTGAACAAGGTGACTCTATTAAACATCTGCAGTACATCTTAGAACCGGCGCACACACAGACACACATTCTTGTGCAGGCTGCGTGACGCTGAGGGGCACTTTAATGGTTTGCCGTTTCTTTTTTTAAACTGCCCCACAGACCGGCGGCAATCCACGGGGCGCCCGAGTACCATCAGCTCATCTTACCGGCCTCTGAAAGCAGCTCAATTATTCATCCGAGACGCAGCATGCTCGGGCAGTCTGCGGACAGACGTGTCTACCGGGCAGAGAGAGAGAGAGAGTGAGTGAGCTGGTGCGTCTCAAATCGAGCCCTTGTTCTATACGTAGAAGTTGCTTTCTGTGGGATGAAAGTCAGCGACCTGTTTATGTCATACAGCGGACCAGATTCACCGCAGCGTTAGGACACTCAGGCCTGTGGGAAAGACTGTGATGTCACATGTAGAAGAGCTACAGTCGTATGCAAAAGTTTGAACACCCCTGAATGGAATATAGAATTTCTCCACAAAGACCATATTTACTGTTTATCTTTTTCACTATGTTAAATAAACAGTAATTATGCATTCAATTGTGAAGAAGTAGACTGTGTTGTCTGTAGAGGATGGGGGCGCCATGCATTTTTGCATACAGCTGTGCGTGTTCCTCAAAATCACAGTACTAACTTAACGTATTTCAAAACCTGAAGACACCAACATTTAAAATGTGCTTGCAAAATGCATTGGTATTGGTAAATTACTTCAATATGACTATTAACCTCTTATTGACCAGGGTATATTTTGGTTTGTCCATCTGAATTTTCATGACCAAATCGTAAGGTGAATTATTCAGTAACTGCATGAAATAAATGTAAATTTTTATTTTATTTATTTTTTTTGTAAAAGCTCCCCTCAAATTGACAGAACGTGTTTTATGATCACACATATTGCTACATGCTTACAATTTACTGCTGAAAGCCAAAAATCTTAGACGCTCTTTGTATTATTTTATAAAAATAATGTTTACAGAGCAGATCACTGAAGAGACGCCATCTGTTTATAGTTTATAGCCCAGATTTGTGGAAAAATGGATCGACTTTCAGTACAAAAAAAATTGTGAGTTCAGCTTCTTTTATTATAAGGGTTTAAAATTACATCACCCATCTATTTGACTGGAAAGAAGACAGTTACAGCTCTCATACGACCCCCACCTTTAGAATGTAGCTTATGAAATATGAGAGTTATGAAGAATATGACGAAGTGCGTTTTGGAACCAGCGGTGGTCTCGAGGAGTTGAAAAGGTTAAAGGGGTTGGCGATTCATCGTACATTTTTAATTCAGTTTCTGATATTGGTTGGTTTTGATTTTTTGATTTGCAGTTTATTCTTGGATATGCCATCAAACGTTCATCTGCTACATTTATAGATCCTTTATAAGATGTTATAATGGATTTTGCAAGCATCTAGTCTTCTTTAGTCATATTTTCTGGCATATTTTTGTTTTTAAAACAGTTTGATTATTGCCTTTGGTTTACTTTATTCGTTACATTTTTCTTGATATTTTCTAAAATGAAGTAGGGGTGTCAGTTTTTTCAGTACACGGTTCACAAGACAATACATGCTGTGCATAGAATACAGTTAGATTTCACGTTATAAAACACATCTTATCTGGAATGGTTTCTGGAGTTTAAAAAAAAAAGAACATTTTAAGCCAAAAACTTCTTGCAAAAATATAATAAAACAATTTTAATGATTTTAACTAATATGCTTTCTGTGGGGACTATTCTGTCCCACAACACCCTGCATGCATCCCTCCACCTTGAATGGACCTCAAGGCCAAAATCTTCTCCAAACTATCATAAACTAATGTCCCGCTGTCTAGACACAGCTCTAGTTCTAATAAAGTACCCCTTGACATTCCTAAAAATTGAAACCATTGCAGTAAAACTGCTACGCAGCTCAGAGCTGGAAAAAGGTTTGATTAGCGTGTCTTTGGCGATGCTGGAGCTCGCTTCTTTTTGCGAATACATTAAATGGTGCAGCAGTTACATTCTGGCGCCTGAGAAAAGCTCACATTGAAATGGCTGTTTGACATGGTGAGCAGTGACTGGAACAAGCGAAGTGAACTCGCATTCATCTACAGTAATGATGGAAAAGAGGGTGGACTGAAAGGTGACGGCGTGCCGACATTACTGGTGCTAATACCTCAGCTGTGCTAAGTCGTTTGTGAAGACATCACCCAAATAACTCCACAGGGATGCTTATAACTTCTTGCACCTCTGCTCGGTTGTAGAGAGTCCTGGATTCCTCTGTTTGCCGCGAGTGAACGAGCAACGTTAGATAATCCCCTCTCACTCATTTCAACCAGAAGCTATAAGCCACGCCTTATATAGAAGAACATGATCCAGCTGTAAATTAACTTGTAAAGCTCAGTTCATTTCATTTTGTGATTTTGCCAAACACACACGTGACACATATAATATACATCTTGCACTTTTGTTTGTATATTTTATGTATTATATGCATGGCTTAAAGTTCTCCGGCGCTGTGCTGGAATTCTGGTGTGAGGCTGGACCATTTTAGATTTAAGATAATTATTAAACGAATAGTTCTGCATCGCATCACGAAAATAAAGGGAATAATGTTAAAGGGAATAGTCTTTGACTCTAATGCTGCTCGCATGGATCACCAAGTGTGAACCTGTTTTTTGTTTAAACTGAAGGGCTTTTCTTATCTAGAACCAGGCTGGTCAGCGAGCTAACAGGCTAAACAACTTAGTCATTATCACAGGCTTGAATTAAAGAGCTTAAGATATGATTAACTGTAAAGCAGCAGTATAAAAGTCTGGATTACACGTCCATTAGCGGGCTGACACTTGACTGAGCCACAGTGTAAACGAAGGTTTTTATTAATAATATTGGTCTATATTATTAGTCTTCAAAGAAAATGACTTAAAAAGCACTGTTGTCTTTTTTTTGGGGTGGGGGGGAAAGAGCATTTTCAGAATGACTAAAAAAGAAAGAAATGAAGTTGTTAGCAATTTTTCACTTTATTTGGATGGTCCTCTGTATGCTTTGTAGATGATTAGTATATCTTTAAGTAATATTTAACTAAACATCTACTAAATGCAACTGAACTTGAAGTTGAGTGTGGAAGATCCCTAACACTAACCCTAACCTCAGGATCCCTAACACCTACTTCTAACCCTAACCTTAACCCTAATGTTGTTGATAATCAGCTGAACATCACCAGAAGGTTTATTAATGGTTTACGTATCTGTAGATCATCTATAGGGGACCATCCAAATAAAGTGTGACCCAAATTTTTTATTGAAAACGTATCTTACTGTGATACAAAAACAGCAATATGTATCATATCGTGAAATTTGCATATCGTTGCACCCCTAAAATGAATATTATATAGGTTAAACTCCAAGTTTCAAAAACTGGACCCTACATAGAATAAATACAGTTTATGCTGTGTTTGCATGTTGACTGTAGGTGGTTGACGACAAACTGAATATTGCATTGTTTTCAGTGGAGCAGCATTCACTCAGAGTAATGTACCCTCAAAAGGTCAATACTCCCAAATTTTTCCATGGACAGTGATGGTAGATGTTGAATTTTGTGAAATCCATGGATTCCAAACGTCTCGTTGTGAAAGTCTTGATGAATCCAATATTATACAAGAAAAATATGAGTACAGACTTTTTCCATAATAAATTCACTTGAAGTTCTCCACTGATAATCATTAATTTTAGCCAGTAACGCTGTCACCGTGCCGGTGTTTGGCTGCATGCTGCCGTTTTTGTACGGAATGACTTTTTTTCCATCGGCAACATGTAAACGCAGCAGTAGCACAACGACAATTCATCACGAAAATGGTGTCTGTACTATCAGCGCCTTGTGGGTTTAGCTGTGGTCCCATTATAGAATTTTACCTCTGATAAATGATGGTGTTTACGTGTTTTGTTTATGTTCGTCCAGTGTAAGAGAGGGGAGCATTGGCTAAATCAGTTGCACCACATGTTGTTAGAGATGGCTCGTCTCATGCTGGGTGGTATGACTGACCAAGAGTCATAGCAACCTGCATTTGAGGCTATTAGCCCACCTTTCAGAAAACGAGGGACGAGAACTTGGTACCACTAGCCTGTTGGTAACAAACAGTCGTGGACAGTAATGAAGTAAATGTAATTCGTTTCTGTACTTAAGTAGTTTCTTTGTGTATCTGTACTGAAGTTTTTCCATTTTGGGAGACTTTTTACTTTCACTCCACTACATTTCACTACAAGTCAAATATCTCACTTTTTACTCCACTACATTATGAGAAATCTGTCGTTCCTTTTGGTTTATCTGTGTATAAAAACATAATGTCAAAACGAAAGAAGCGCAAAGCAAGAACACCAATCAGGGCACAGCGCACTTAGTTTTGAGCTTGTTTTGACCTGTTGGTCATACCGACCCAGTGCAGCACACGGTTCAACGTCAGTGCAGCAGCGTAAAATTGTGGGAGAGTCTATTCAACATAAATGATGAACTAACCTAACTTTGTGTAAATAGACCACAATATAGAAATATGTACACATATGCAGTTGTGACTGACGTGTCTTTTTCTGAATTTATACAAACACTATTTCATTTTATAGTAAATTAGTTTTGGCTAGTTTATGTTTATGAACGGAGACCTACAGATGCAGTTTAGTAAAGGAAACTCATTTGTGAATCTGAGTTTAAAGTTTTTATTAAACTTAAACTTGTAACTAAGTTCAAATAAATCTTAAACTGAAACTTTGCTTGTTTGTAAAAAGTGATTTCAGAGCCACTCAGTTCTACCTGATGGAAACTGTTCGCCTTCAGTGTTTTGTGCTTATGATCATTTTAATAGACATCAGCGTCACTAATTAATGACCTTCTATTAAAAGACTGGTTTACCAAGAGAGACACTGGAGTATTTTCACTTAAAATGAATTAATGAAGCGAGTCTTGTTACAAAAATGATAATAGGACATCAGAGCCATAATTAATCTTTTAGTACTTTCACTTTTGATACTTAAGTACATTTGAAGGCAAATACTTTCATACTTTTACTCAAGTGGAGGTCTAAAGGGAGGAACTTCTACTTTTACTGGAGTAATATTTTACCTTGGGTATAAGTACATGATGTGTGTACTTCGTCCACCACTGGTAACAAATGCCTTTATGAGGGAAAACATGCAGCCTCAGCGCCACTGTGGCAGAAAGCTGCGGCTAAAACTGCCTTGTAAAAATATTCTGGGTGGCCTGCTGCTGACCAGCCCTTACTAACCCGCACTCAGACTGCGCAGTTCCCACCCCGTGAACAAATAAGTCATTTTTCGGTGTTGTTTTAATATCAGCCTTGTTGAGGAGGCAGGGCAGCATTAATTGCTTCTCCTGTGTACTTGTTAGAAACAGGAGCGCTCATTAAAACGCTTCACACAGAACATGAACACACGTGGGAGCAGGAGCAGGAGTGTGAGGCTGCTCTCCACTTGCTCTGTAGCAGAACCTGTGTAGTCCACATAGCCCGACTCCACCTTTTTTCCTGAGTGCATTGCTCTCAGCCGTCTCTGAATTCGTTAGCGTTTCTCCCTCAGTGTATTACACCATCGTCTCTCAACTCATTTTTACATTCGTTCCCCTCTGAATGTATTTCTCAGTCACATATGAATTAATTTTTTAGCTTTTGGGGGTAATTTTTCTCCTGTGTGAATCACACTGTCAGCTATGGGTTCACAAGTTCCGGCATTTTTAGGTTTTGGAAAGTTTTTAGTTGTTTTACTTGGTTGCTGGTCATTTTTTCCTGAATGAATTACTGAATTGTTCGGTCATTTTTTTGGCTCTTGGATATATTTTTTTTAGTTTTGTTCCTTTTTGTTGTATGTAGCTAGCTATTTATGCTTTATGTCTTTGTTTTTGTTTGTTTACTTCTGGTTTAATTAATTTTTTTTAATTAATGTATTATCAATTCAATACTAGTTTTATTCAACTCACAAAATTACAGTGATTGAATGACTCGTTCATTCAATTGCTTGTTATCACAAAGTCATTTTTTAGGTAGATCTGATGAGCTGTTTTAATTTGTTACAGTGTATTTTTTCATTTTTTAGCTTTTAACTTCTCTATTATTCATTGATTTGTTTGTCCATTTGTTTACTATTAATTTAATACATTTTTTAAAATCATTTTATTTTTAATTCTTTATTTATTCATTTTTATCTATCTACACTGTAGAAAGTGGCTCGTCGCATCTACCTAAAAATCACTTCATGTGGTAACAAGTAAATTAACTAGTTTTATTCAATTCAAATTGTTTTGATTTAAAGAATCGTTCATTTGAAGTATTTATTTAGGCTGAATAAAACTAGTTCATTTACTTGTTACCGCAGGAAGTCATTTTTTTTAGGTACATCTGATTTTTTTATGGTGTATTTATTCATTTTTAGCTTTTAACTTCTAGTTGTTATCTATTATTTATTTATTTGTTTGTTTATTTGTTTACTATTAATTTAATATATTTTTTAATAATTTTATTTTTTTTAGTTCTTTATATCTATATTTATTTTTTTAGCGTGGGAGTAATCTATCTTTCTATCTATCTATAAATCTATTAATTTACTTCTGTAGGATTGAATTCACCAATTAAGTTATATTAAATTTTACACACAAGGCGCTACTGCGGCTTTTTAAACTGCTGGTGATACAGAGTCATTTGAGAGCTCAACATGTTTGGAGGAATTCTGCTCTTGCAAGATAGATAGATAGACAGACAGACAGAGAGACAGACAGACAAAATGCAACATCTATGAAATATATAAATATATGAACAATATATACATAATTAAAAATATATCTTGGATATATATATATGTGTGTTGTATTCTATATACAGTGAACAGTCTGTCATATGGACATGCTTGGGATAATAAATAATACATAAATATATTGTGTGCAACATACAAGTAGGAGTATTAGTGGAGTGGTGTGGGGTTGTGATGGTGGAGGAAAAAAAAGCTGGACCTGAGCCGACTGGTTCTGGTCCGAATGCGGCTGCAGCATCGCTGGAGATCAAACTCCCAGTCGATCTCAGGAGCTCCTGATGATAAGGCCAGCGCTTAGATAGCTGCACCACTCAGGAGCCCCGGGGGCGTTTTCTTTTAAGTTTTTTTTTAACGTATTGACAGGTGATGTAAACCGAGAGGTCGGGGAGTTTATAGGAGAAAGATGATGTGTATAAAGATGTGTGTGCAGGCTGCTCGTCGTGTGTGAGCGGAGGCTGAAGGAGGGCTGCAGGTGTGCATGTGGTTCAGCTCTGTTCGCTTTCACTGAAGCTGCTGCAGAAGGATCAGCCATCCTACCCCATTGATTTACATTAATCAAGGAGAGGGGTGGGGGAGACACACACACACACACACACACACACACACACACCACACACAAACACTCCTGTGGGTGCCAGCCTTTTAATATTGCATTGGGCATGTGGTGTCTGCTTTCTACCTGATGGGATTTAATTTAATCTGTGATGGGTAACTTTCTTCAGTGTGTGGGGAGAGAGAGAGAGAGAGAGAGAGAGAGAGAGAGAGAGACACAGAGACACACAGACACCTTGCACCAGGGCAGAAGCAGAGGCTGGTGAAAGGCAAGAAAGAGAAGTGAGAATAGGACATGGGAAAGAAAATGTAGCAAGGGTATTAGAGAAGAGACTGTCACCAGGTGAGATAGATGGAGAGAGAGAAGTGGTGGGCTGGAGGCTGCTGAGTGATCTCTGAACATGTGCCTCCTGTCAATGTCACTGCAATGTCTCTGACTGCTGCAGCAGAGAGAGAGAGAGAGAGAAAAAGAGAAAAATACCTTGTTCCAGTGCACCATTGTCATTCTCTATCCATTTACACTCCAACATGTCTCTCAAAAACCTTCAAACTGCATACAGGCTACAGGCTAACATGCTCTGCTTTATATTATAAATACAGCAAATAAACAACTGTGCAGAAGTGTGTTCTCTACAGAGGCCTGCTGGTGACATCCCATATAAATAAAATTAATGTGTGGCCACACGTTATTAACGCGTGGGAACGAGGTCCTAAGGCGTGGGAACGAGATTATGCCTTGCTAAGTCCTGGCCACGCATTAGGATCTCATTCCCAGGCCTTACTAAGTTGTGGCCACGACTTAATTAGATTGTTCCAGTGCGTTAATAAGGCGTGGCCACGCATTATTTTTATTCATATGGGATATCACCAGCAGGGCTCCGTGGTTCTCTGCAGAGGATGTGTTAACTTATTTCCACTCAATCTACAAAGTATATAATTCAAGTAGGGGTGCCAAAACATTTGCGTAGTACTGTACCTTTGTTCAATATATTTATACATTTTGGAATGTTTGAAAACTATGCACAGTTAGTTATTGTTCAGTCAATTTTTATTGTTTAATCTTTTTTAAAAACTGGTTGCCTCATTGATACATAGCAAAGTAAAATTACCATAAATTATATATATATATATATATATATAAATCGATTTTTGACATTTGTGAATCGATTCAGAATCGTTCACATCCGCATCGCGATGCATCTAATCGATTTTTTCCCGCACCCCTAATATAAGTGGGAAGAGAAAAAGGGAGCAGGACGGAATGATAAAGAGAAAAAAGAGAGGCAGAGACAGAAAGAAGTGAAAGAAAGGGGTGGAAAACAGAGAGAATAAGAAAGAGATAGAGACCGGATAAGATAGAAAGACAGAGAGAGCGAGAGAATGGGGAGAAAAAAAGAAAATAAGAAAAAAAAAGGCTGGGATAAGAAAGAATGAGAGAGGACAAGAAAGAGTTAGAGATAAGAGGGGAAAAAAAGAAAAATGAAGAAAAAGAGAAGAGTAAAAGTCAAAGAGGAAAAAGTGAGAGAGGCAGAGAGAGAAATAGAGATAGAGAGAGGGATAGGAAGAGAGAAAGAATGACAGAGAGAGAGATAAAGATAGAGAGAAGAGAGAGAAAATGACAGAGAGAAGGGGTAGAAAAAAGAAAGAATAAAATGTCATTAAAATGGCTCTTCTTATCGTTTGTGTTGTGACTCCTGATCTAACCTGGCTTTAATGCAGAGGGAGCCGGTCGGATTTCTCACTCATCCAGCTGTGTTTTTGTTATGTGCCGCTGCAGACTGTCCAGACGCTGCACTTCCCCACTTCCAGTTCCGCCTTTTGCGTTCCGTCAACATTGTTATAAATTAAATATTTAGAAAATCGATTTTTGACATTCGTGAATCGATTCAGAATCGTCCACGTCCGCATCGCGATGCATCTAAGAATCGATTTTTTCCCGCACCCCTAATATATATATATATATATATATATATATATATATATATATATATATATATATATATATATATATATGTATATATATATTCAGTACATAAATAGAAATTGTGCACTGCAATGGGCGAAAAATGTGATTTTTAACTTTGTTCCCTGTAAAGGATGTGCAAATCAACAGAATGTGCAGTTTGACTGGGTGTTCAAACTTCAGCATAACACTATGATAAAATACTTTGAGCCAGTTTTATGGATCTCTATTAAGCCTAGTCTGGGAGAATTTAAAATTTTTATGCAACCTGTCAACCAATCATTGCTTTTATTTATTTATATATATATATATATATATGTATATATATATATATACACACATTTTTGATGTTTTCCAGTTTTTCACATATATATGTCAAGTTGTATTGTTTTATTAGTTAATCACGATTGTATTGTTTAATCATGACAGCCCTAATTGCTAAAGGTGTCATTTCTTTTACTGTACTCTGTCTTGTGGATAAGCTTTCAAATTTACCACTCACTCAATGACATCTCCCTTTTCCCATAAAGCAGTGTTCTCTGACTTCTTTGAAAGCCTAGAAGGCCCTGAGGGTTCCCCTTTGCATTTGTATAAGGTTCCCTTTGGTCTAAGTTTAACAAAAGGAACAGAACAAAACAGTGCACTCAGAAAAAGCTACGCTAGTTTGTAATACCAGCAAACCAGGAAGTTCACTAACCATTACAGCAAATGTAAATATCATCTGATGCTGTGAAATAATAGGAAAATAATGTGACGCTGCATCGCCCAGCACTAGCCTTGGTTTAACGACAGTACACCAAATTCCCGTCCTCCTCATTCTAAGCCTCAGCCTGGCCAAGCCGTAATGTAATCTAATGTATTCCCACCCTTTGCTTTAAGAGGCTAATGAATATGCATGAGCTCTCTCGTCCTAATCCCCGTGATTGGCAGCTTGACATCTTAATTGGCGCGATTGATAGAGCGCTGTTTGGCTTCGATCCGTTCGATGCCGAGAGGAGATTATCTCTCTTTCTTTCTCTCTCCTTCCTGCTCTATCTATCCATCCCAGCCGTCGTTCCCACACCGTCATTAGCCGCCGCGCTAAAGGACGTAAATTCCGCCGTTAAGATCGTCCTAAGCTCTTCTCTTTATTGCTGTTCCTGCAATGGTTTTTGCCCTGTGGCTCTCAATGAACTTGTCATTCCCCGGCCTTGTGTCCTTGTTTGTGTGTGTGTGTGTGTGTGTGTGTGTGTGTTTGTAGCGTGGTTGTCTGGCCCCTGCTAAGCCCCCTGCTCTGCTAATTGGGCCTGTTTTTTCTCAGGCTTCTCCCAGCGCAGTGGGAACTGGCAGAGGTTGCGATAAAAAAAAAAGAAAAGAAAGAAAGAGCGTGCGAGCCGAGGGCCAGAAAGTCATTCTGTTTGGGCCAAATGTGGCGCGCAAATGCATGACATCAGTATGCCGGTCAGACCTCGACTCAGACCTGAGGGGGGGAGGTGAGAGAGGGAGTGAATACAGAGCTCTTTTGATTGAGAATTGTAAATGCGTCTCCCTCCAGTTTTCTCTCTTTCTCGTCATGTCGTTGGACGGCGGAGCTGACAGCCGCCTGAAATCAATCACTGGCAGTCACGGCCCACGGCTCCAGCCCACGCTGAAAGAGCGCAGGGATGGAGAAAAGGAGGATCAAGCGAAAGGAGTGCACGCATTAGAGCTGAACAATGTATTGTTTGTTAATGGCTTTTGCAGTAGTGATGTTGGCAAATGAGCCCCCTAACCAATTTACAGTGTTTGTGCTGCGAGCGTTTTGACCAATCACAGGTCGGGTTGAGTGTTTCTGACATTTTGATTAATCAAGGTATTTATTTAATCTAACAAATTTCAGTTATTTCAGTATTTTGGTCAAAATAATGCAGACCAAAAATTAAAGGGGTCGTATTCTACCTACCTTTTCCTTTTTTAACCCTTGTGTGGTGTTCAGGTCTGTGGGACCCATTTTCAGTGTTTACCAAAACAAAAAATAGTGATTTATTATTATTTCAGCCTCAGATTCTTGTCCTTTACTCATTTTCTGTGAAGAACATATAAAATAACCCATTTTCAGTGTCTTCACTCTGTTCACCCCCCACACATTTATATTACACATGTGGTGTTGGGTGAACCCGGGGGAGTAAAAGTGTGGAGGTGCTGTGTCCTTCACTCTGTTCTCCTCCTACATGGCCTGAAGTTAGTGTGTGTGTATGTGTTTGTATATATGTGTGTGTGTGTGTGTGTGAGGGTGGACAACATGGACCGGCTGCTGACTGGCTACAGCTGCTAAAGGAGAACCCTACGCTGGACACTTGTGATATTTTAAACATTTGATATTTTTACATAAATTATTATGGCTGTATTGATTTAAAAGCCAATAATGTGGTGGGTCCACCAGACCACTGAGCAACAAACACCTCAACACCACACAAGGGCTCACCAACTCAGGAGGTCCACTTCTGACATTTGTGTGGCTTTATATGCCAAAAATGTACGTAAATTGTTTTTACATGACCGTTTTCAAACCTCATTGTGTTCTTTAAAATGTAACAGGCAGTTTTTATTACTGTGCTTTTAAAACTGATGTGGATCAATCTGGTGAATTGGTTCAAGATCAGAGCTAAAAACACACTGGACTTGGACTTTAGACCAAAATCCTATGCTTTGAATAACCCTCTACCTTAATTATGTTTCTTTTATTAAAACATTTGATCCAACTTTATGTTTTGTCTGCCAAAACAATCATAACACTACCTAAACTTTACCGAATGTTTCAGTAGTGACTGTACTGGTGATGACGATTTTAGCTAATTTGAGCCCAACTTAAAACCAGTACATGACTAGTTGGCACAGCTTTGAACAGTTGTACACACATAAAATCATATTTTTCATTAGAACAAAAAAACTTGCTTAATTAGAGAAAAGATGTGTTTAAGTTACATGGATTTTCAGACTTTGGGACACATTTACTTGGGACACATTACAATGCGATCTAACTGCCCACCAAGTGGGCATCAGGGACATGGATGCAGCCTCTCTTCCTGCTCTAAAATACAGGGGTGTGGCTAAAATAAGGCTCCGCCCACGGACAAAACTGTGTTTCGGGACTGACATCGTTTTTTATTGAACTTATGATAAATCTAAATCTTTCAGCTTCACTTTAAAAGAAATTAAAACTAACTTTCAAGTTGAAATATAGGGGTTAGGGTTTGGGACGGACTTCAGACAGAAGTCCGGGCTGAAACAGTCCTTATACGTTCAACGTGAGTAAGTGTGGGCTGCTGTAGGCTAAATATGCTGAATGTAAATGCGCTGACTTTTGGAACATCACAAAACGGGCTGTTTTTGCAGTTTAGTTTCCATATGTGGACCAACTGGACTCGGGAGAGAATAATACAGTCTGAAACTTTAACAGCGTCTGCTTATTACCTCAAACACTTTTTAAAAAAAAAAAGGTTTTTTTTTATAATCTGAGCCCTTTAACTGTCACATTATTGATTCACACAGGCTCTGTGATATATCTCTAGGTGTTTCACAGTCACAGTATGTACAAATATAGTCACAGTACATGTATTTTGTCCATATGTTGCAGCCACAGCATTCATCGTCACTTCTGACTGAGTCTGAAACATGGAGTGATGTTTATCTCTGTCTGTTTGCCCTTTAGGCCTCAACACTGTGACGCACAAAAGAATTCCCATCAGCTTTTGAGGGTGGAACTGAGTGCTTGACAGGTGAGTGATGGGTGGGGGCAGATTGCGGTTTGGTGTGATGATGGTGGTGGTGGGGGGGGTGGTGGTTGGACCAGTAAAACAGACCGCTGGCCAAGTGGCGTGTCTGTTTTTTCAGCCCTTAATCCCTCCAGCCTCCGGAAAAAATGTTTGATTCCCAAGTGTGTCAGAAACAGGTTGAGCTGACTTTACATGTTAAAGACAGACAAAAGCAATTTGTCCCTGATGAGTTGGGGGGGTTGTGGGGGTGCAGGGAGGTGGGGACTCACAGTGGGAGTGAGGAGTGTGATTCTGTGTGAGGGACAGAATAGAGACGTGTGAAGAAAAGATGTGGCAGTAGAAGAAGGAAGGCAACAACGGCTGAATAGAAAGGGTAAAAATAGGACGTGAGGTCAGAGAGGGCGATGTGCAGTCCTCTCTCTCTCTCTCTCACTCTCTCTCTCTCTCTCTCTCTCTCTCTTTCTTTCTTTTTCTCTCTCTCTCTATCTCTCTCTTTCTGTCTCTTTCGATCCTTCTATCTCTCCTTCTCTCTCTTTGTCTCTCTCTCTCTCTCTCTCTCTCTCTTTCTGTCTCTTTTCTATCTCTCTTTCTTTCTTTCTGTTTCTCTGTCTCTCTCTGTCTCTTTTTCTATCTCTTTTCTCTCTCTCTCTCTCTCTCTCTCTCTCTCTCTCTCTCTCTCTCTCTCTCTCTCTCTTTTCTCTCTTTATCTCTCTCTCTGTCATTCTTTCTCTTTCTGTCATGCTTTCTCTCTTCCTATCCCTCTCTCGATCTCTATTCCTCTCTCTGCTTCTCTCACTTTTTCCTCTTTGACTTTTACTCTTCTCTCTTCTCTCACTTTCTTCATTTTTCTTTTTTCCTCTTATCTCTAACTCTTTCTTGTCCTCTCTCATTCTTTCTTATCCCAGCCTTTTTTTTCTTATTTTCTTTTTTTCTCCCCATTCTCTCTCTCTCTCTCTCTCTCTCTCTCTCTGTCTGTCTGTCTGTCTGTCTTTCTATCTTATCCGGTCTCTATCTCTTTCTTATTCTCTCTGTTTTCCTCCCCTTTCTCTCACTTCTTTCTGTCTCTGCCTCTCTTTTTTCTCTTTATCATTCTGTTCTGCTCCCCTTTTCTCTTCCCACTTCTCTGCCCTCTCTTTTTCCCCCTCTTTTTTCATCTTTTTCTCTCGTCTTTTTATGTCTCTCTCTCCTTCCCAATTCTAATCCACCCATCTCTTTCTCTTTTGCTCTTTCTTATCCCCCCTTGTTTTTCTTTTTCTTCTTCTCCTCTCTTTTCTTTCTCTATCTTTTCTTTCGTTATAGATAAAGAATTTTTTCTCTTGTCTCTAACTCTTTCTTGTCCTCTCTCATTCTTTCTTGTCCCAACCCTTTTTTTCTTATTCCCTCTTTTTCTCCCCTTCATCTGTCTCTCTCTCTCTTTTCTCTCCATCAATCCATCCCTCTCCTTTATTCTCTTCCCACTTCTCTGCCCTTTTTTGCTATTTTTCCGCCTCTTTTCCCCATTCCTCTCTTTCTCTCTCGTCTTTCTCTCTCTCTCTGTCCTAATTCTAATCCCCCTATCCCCCCCACTCTGATCCTTCACTAGATTGAACCTTTTTTAGGGACGTAAACACTCCTGATTATTTCGACCTCACAGACACAAACAATCTCCTGGAGACCAGTGACCTCATACACTCTCACACACACACACACACACACACACACACACACACAGTCTCTGCCCTGTCTGTATTATATCTTCTCCAATGATTTTCAGTAGCATTTCACCACCCACACACACAAGACCCACAGGTCAGCGACCTTCGACCGTTTGGTGTCCCCCCTGCTCGCTCTCAGTGTGATGCTTATTGTCCAGACTCATTCTTTCAGAGAGAAAAGAAGCAGTGCTTTTCATCCTCTCTCTCCCCCTCTCTCTCTCTCTCTCTCTCTCTCTCTGTCTCTACCTCTCTCACTCACTCTCTACCTCTCTCACTCACTCTCTCTCTCTCTCTCTCTCTCTCTCTACCTCTCTCACTCACTCTCTCTCTCTCTCATTTTCTCACTTTCTAATTCTCTTCCACAGGCTCTGAGCACAAAGATGAGAACTTATTCCCTCCAGATTTCTCTGATAAAGATCTCACACACACACACACACACACACGCGCACACACACACACACACACACACACACACACACACACACTTGCTGCATATGGTTTCAATCTTCCCAGTTATCCCCCGACTGCAGTCAGGGGAGGTCAGCCCTGAACTGTACTGTGTGTGTGTGTGTGTGTGTGTGTCTGTGTGTGTGTGTGTGATTTCCGAGAAGATGGGTGAGAGAAAAAGGGGGAGAGAGAAATAAAAGACATGGGAGAGTGAAAGTTAGATAAATATGGACAGAGTAGATAGACAGAGTGGATCCTATGGGGAGCCATTTAGGGTGGAATACACTGAGACACTTGCGCGCACACACACACACACACACACACACACACACACACTTATAAAACACTTGTATGTGTGTGTTTGAATGGTTATACACAGGCTGTCATTGATGAGTGCATGACGGTTTTCAGCAACCTGGAAGTCAATTCATTATATACATATACACATACCTAGATGCCGCGTTGTCTGTCGTGTTAATATTAATACACATAAAAATAAAATAAACCCCCAAAACAGAAGAAGGACGAAGCTGAAGTTGGCTTCCTATTCGCCAGCTTCTTGTTCGAGTTTTCCCGTTCCACCTTAAATGGTGCAGCCGTCACTTTCTGGTCCGTGAAGCTGCACCATTTAAGGTGGAACGGGGAAAATCAAACGAGAACATGGCAAATAAGAATCTGACTTCAGGTTTGTGTAAGAAAGTGCTAACACTAATCTATTATGAATATCTACACGGATTAAGGAATGCTGTAACTTACCGAGCTACAAAGCTTTAACCATCACTGTAAATAAATATCTACTACATAAAGTTAAGACCCCCTGAATAGACTATTAAATGAAATAAGCTTCATATAAAACCAGAGGAAGAACAATCACATCACCAGGTTCTCTGTGCCTCATTAACCACAAGGCCATATTTACGTAAACATCACACAAACATGAGTGTGGATCACTGCGTTCCCTCCGTTATATAATCCTATCCCACTTTCTGAGTGTAATATTCTTGAAATAGTGTAATTTTGGACAGAATCTTTCTTAAACTGCCGCTCTGTAATGGTACTGAATGCAGTCCAGCAGCGATGTTGACTGCCCTAAAATGGCGGTGCCGTTGACGTGCCTGGTAACGTGCCGGGGAAAACTCCCTTGAACCTCTTTTAAGGATGAACAGACAACTGCTTCTATTAGTTTAATCAGACTTTGTATCATCTTTAATCAGCCTTTCAGTATTGCTGGCAAGTAAGTGTGTACAAAGAGTGTGTGCGTGTGTGTGTGTGTGTGTGTGTGTGATTGCGTGTGCGTGTGCGTGTGTGTGTGTGTGTGTGAGAGATTGTGTGTGCGCGTGCAAGTGTTTCAGTGTATTTCACCCTAAACGGCCCCCCATATGGAACTGTGGGAGGCAGTCCCCCGTCTCTCTCTCCCTTCCTCTCTCTCTGTATCTCTTTCCCTCTCTTTTGCACTCTCCCTCTTTCTCTTGCTCTCTCTCTCTCTCTCTCTCTCTCTTTTGCTCTTCCTTGCTCTTTTGCCATCTCTTTTGCACTTTCACTTCGTCTCTCTCATCCTCTCACTCTCTCCCTCTTTTTTTTGCTTACTCTCTCTCTTGCTCTCTTTCCCTCTCTCTCGCCCAATCTCTCTGTCTCTCACCCTCTCGCTCTTTACCTATTTCTTTTGCTCTCTCTCTCTCTTTTGCACTCTTTCTCATTCTCTTTTGCTCTCTCTCTCTCTCTCTCTCTCTCTCTCTCTGTCTCTCTGTCTCTCTCTCTCGGGACACAACTTGCTCCAGAAAGCCGGCGTTCTGATTTCCCAGCAGGCTTTGCTAATGGAACATCAGGTTCAATCCGCCTGTCGCTCTGTTTTGTTTCATTTTGTTTTCCTCCGTCTGTCTGAGGTGACCTGCCCTGTCCTGCTGCATCAGGGATTTGGGGATTTATTGTCTACAGCAACAATTGACCTGTCCAAGCTCCGCCCATAAACGCGTTCTTTCTTAGCAACTGTTGTGAGGTTGGACAAACTTTACAGAACCTTAAAAAAATCCCATTTAACTCAACGGGAAATTGTAACTTAGTTTCGTTAAAATATGTACATTTACATGCACTCAATAATCCGATCATAGTCGGATTTCTGCATTTATCTGATTATTCAAATGGTCATGTAAACATCATTCTCCGATCGAGAAATCTGATTAAGAAATCTGATAAAGAGGCTGGATTTTAGCTGAGTAATCAAGTTTCTCAGTGCATGTAAACTCTTACTCTGATTTCTTTCGGACTTCTCCGTCTGAGCATGTGCGGAACAGACGGCGGTACCGGAAATAAGCGAGCAGTGTCGCCGCGAGACGCAACAAAACACTTTGGAGCTGAAACCAAACACAAAATGAAAGATTTAAATATTCTTCATCTTCTAGATGATGCATGTTCATATTTTCGAGTAAAGTTCAATGTTTTTTAAAAAAAAAAGGCAGCGGCTTCAAGTTTGACATTTACGTTACGTTTACGTCGCGTCTTTTTCTGTGAGTTTATTGACCGGTTGCAAAGCAGAAATCTGATCGCTGTCTGACTCATGTAGACCCGGAGTTTCCCCATTATCTGATTACTTAAGTGCATGTAAACGCGTTGATCAGATTACTGACAAAATCTGATTTTCTGCAGTTATCTGATTATTAAGTGCATGTTAACACAGTCATTGTCCAATATTTTGTAGCAAGTCTAAACAAAGACTGTAGCAGTCCAGACTTTTTCTCACAAAGTTTAAGAGGATTTTTGCTACACTTTTGAACGCTCAGATCTGAATTCATGTGCTTTATTCCACTGCGCTGCGCCATCATTCAGCGTTACCATGGCAGCAGCGCTGAACAGAAGTTAAAGCCTGTAAACGGTGGAAAAGCAGCTCATCTCACCTTTTTCTCCTTCGTCTCGCTCTAATAATGAAGCTGAGAGCTGATCAGAGTTAATTATCTTCTCAGCGAAGCTCGTTCTGCTCGTTAGTTTGTGCTGATGATGAACGTGATTCATTCACGTGACGTTACTGAGTAGGATGAGCACATGAGGGTCATTTCAGGACGCCGGTTCGTCACATTAATGACAGGTTTGAATCACTGACCTAAACGGGTGTGAACCATCATGTCAGACAGATCGGATTTGAGTCAAAAATCAGATTTGAGCAACGAGGCTTGTAATGTTGAACGTATGCTTTGGTCATAAGAAGGCAGTACAGTGGAATATGAGGAAAGCTTGTGGGACTTTTTTGAGAAGAACCTTCAGGACAGTTTGCATGCTGCTTTTTGCTCCACTTTAATGGACCTTACTGTCCCCTTTGCTTTCCAGGGTCAGTGTATGGATAAGGATCAGTATGTCTGTGGGTTCATGGGAGTCATTGGTGATTTAAGTTGTTGCAAATCACACTTAAGCAGAACTAATGTTTACACTTCTGCATTGATCCTCAGGTTGATTTTACTTCACTGGCTACATGACCGTTTGCAAATTGACTTATCCATGCTCCGCTCACAAACAGGTTTTCTTGTAGTAACCGTAGCAACCAGTTTGGAAAAGGATGCTCAAAAACACACTCAACCTAATGAGTAATTGTACAGCGCTTTGTCTGGATTTACTGCATAATCTCTGTATCTTAACGCTGGTGTTCCTGAACTTTTTCATGCCAGGACCTACAAAAAGAAGGTACGCATCACACAAACATGAGCGTGGATTGTTGCATCCCCTCTGTTGTACAGGGTGATTGAAAAAAATTCATCTGATTTCAAAGCACCATATTGTTACAACCGTGAGGCGCCTAGGAACCAATCACAATCCAATTGAAAGAGGGGGTCATAGAGTTTCTGACTGTCAGTGGAAGATGGCTCCCTTCAGTCTGAGAGGAGATGCGACCCCTGAGCAGAAAGCGTTCTGCGTTCTCCACTTCAATAAGAGTGAATCCGTCATAACTGTGCAGAGTGATTTCCGTGGGCAGTGAAGCTCCAACAGCTCAGAGCGTTCGGCGTTGGTTCCACAACACTGGATGATCTCCGAAATCGCACTGAAAGAGCCGTGAGTGCAGCGACACCCGACATGCTCAATCCAGTATGGGGTGAATCTGACTATGGTGTTGATGTTGTCTGTACAGCTGGAGGAGGTTCATACTGAGACCTTGTACAATTACATAATAAACTTTATGCTCATTTAAACCATTTACAGTTTACTGCATTGATCTGTAATGATTTACAAGAGAAATAAATCATTTTGAAATCAGATGAATCTTCTTGAATCACCATGTAGATAGTAGATAAGTTGTCTTTAAAATTATGAAAATGTTCCATATCCACCTAATAAACTGTCAAATATGGTTGGCACTGCTGTTCTAGTAGTAGGTAACAGTAGCCTTTTTAAACTGCACCTTTTCCATAAAAACTGTAATGTATAAATTATAAAAAAAGTTTATTAAATAAATACGGCTACTGCTCAGATATTAAAATGAAATGCAGTGTCTTATCCATACTTTCAAGATATAGAATAAATATTCTAAGAATTAATCAATTTAAGCAGATATGAAGTGTGAGCGAGGAGCTGGAAATAGAAAACCCGGAGCGGATCCGTCTAAATCCACTCACATCCTTGACACACATTGCTTCACCTCTCTCTGTCATCCACACCACCTTACCTCATGCCTTCACTCACACACACAAGCGCACGCTGAGTGTGTTATTTCTAATGAAGTTGCTCCTAAAAAAGCCTACAGAAATAGAATGATGGATTAGCCTCGTCTCCGTCTGGGGATTTAAGAGATTAACAGGCATTAATTTCTTTTCTTTGACTGAAGAATCTCCAGGATGGGCGAGCTGGCCCACCTAGCAGATCCTAGTTAGGGCTTTTTATGGCTTTATTAAAAGAATGTGAGCCAGCCTGCCAATCACTGATTGACAGCTCTGATTCACAAGTACTGTTGCTTCTGCATCTTCTATAAGCTCCAGACATCTGGTATGGAGGAGGACTGGAGGTGGAGGAAAAAACATCTATTTTGGTGACAAACATCTTCCAACAGAAGAGCATGTTCTTCACACTGTTCTACACAAGGTCTCAAGCAGCGAACTACTGTGGGCTAATCTCTTTTAGCGATTTTTAGCTCCTAAACCGCTGAGAAATAAATGACATTTACATTACGCTAAAATAACTCTGTGTTTGGGAGGCAGGTTGATCACACAGCTTAGGTGTGAACGTGTGAAGGAGACCTGCTTCTAAAAGCAGGAGTGCAGATGCTGCAGTTTAAATGGTGCAAAGGTTATTTTTTCTTATTTATTCCTGTTGTGACAAAAGTGTCTTTAAACTTTGAGCCTTACCGTTTGACGACTCAGCACCTGCTGATGAGTTCTGATCTGATCTGGTACTTCAATGTTCCAAACACAGATATACATACCTAGATGCCGCATTGGGTCCAGCCAGGCACGTCAACGGCGCCGCCATTTTGGGGAGGTCAACATCGCTGCTGGACTGCATTCAGTACCATTACAGAATGGCGGTTTAAGAAAGAGATTCTGTCCAAAATTACACTATTTCCAGAATATTGAACTCGGGAAAGCGGGATAGGATTATACAGGGTGATTCAAAAAGATTCATTCGATTTCAAAATGATTTATTTCCCTTGTAAATCATTACAGATCAATGCAGTAAACTGTAAATGGTTTAAATGAGCATAAAGTTTATTATGTAATTGTACAAGGTCTCAGTATGAACCTCCTCCAGCTGTACAAACAACATCAACACCATAGTCAAACTCACCCCATACTGGATTGAGCATGTCGGGTGTCGCTGCACTCACGGCTCTTTCAGTGCGATTTCGGAGATCATCCAGTGTTGTGGAACCAACGCCGAACGCTCTGAGCTGTTGGAGCTTCACTGTCCACGGAAATCACACTGCACAGTTATGATGGATTCACTCTTATTGAAGTGGAGAACGCAGAACGCTTTCTGCTCAGGGGTCGCATCTCCTCTCAGACTGAAGGGAGCCATCTTCCACTGACTGTCAGAAACTCTATGACCCCCTCTTTCAATTGGATTGTGATTGGTTCCTCGGCGCCTCACGGTTGTAAAAATATGGAGCTTTGAAATCAGATGAATCTTTTTGAATCATCCTGTATTTATCCGTTTTCGCTAACCACTAATGTTAGCATTTCCTGTCACCATAATCTTCTCATTAGCATATCGCTGCTGTCGGAACAAAACCTCGTATCTCATATTGCGTGCAAATTTTATGATGAATCGACCAAAAGAAATGGCCCAAAATGACATCAAATATTCTGGTTCCATTGACTTACATTAAAATTAAAGTAGGTTTTTTCCTTCTCCTATAAACTTACCATTTTGGTGATATGAGGTTTTCTTCTGACAGCAGCGATATTTTAGTATATTGGGCCATAATAGGTTCAAGCTTATTTATGATGTGCTAAGCTATGCTGCTATTTAGTACTCTATGAATTACATTTTTCAGGAAGTACTGAGAAAGTTTGTGCTGTTTTCAATGGGACAGTGTGACTTCTTTGCTATGGTACTGGATTTGACACAAATACCAATCTATGTAATAATAATAAGCCACCCAAGAGAAGTTAATCATTTAAAAACCCATTTTTAGTGCCGGGGATGTTTTTAAAGAATAAAGAATTAAGAAAAAAATCTCAAAGCAACCACGTCTGCATTGTTAATGGCCGAAATATGAATTGTGGCTGGGGCACCAGGCAGTAGGCCTGAAAATCTGTGGACAAAGTGAGCTGAACTGGTGTAGAAACTGCTGCACTTCAGTTGTAGATGATAATGGCATTTTGTATGTGTGTGTGTTTGTGCAAAGTGTGTTGACCAATTGAGTCCTCGTTATCGTAATGTTTCAGTCACGTGATTTTTCTGTTATGGCGCCATATTTGGGACCGAATTTCTGGCTTTGCTGCTCTACACGAACGTAACTAGGGGTGAAATATGGCTATATTTACTCTCCTTACTGTGGAAGAGAAAAAACGTGACCTCAACAAAGTTGATAAAATAGGCTGAGATCCTTATACAGTTTCCCCTGAACTCCTGGTTCCACTTAAACTGGTGGAAAGATACCAAATTTGTGTTTCCTGACATTTATATTGATCTCATACTCAGCCCCTCCCCCTATTCTGGAGAGTCTCTCACAGCATTTAAAAGCACAGAAGCCCACCGGCTCTTCACGTCAGGGTGGGTAAAGGATCCCATGGTGTTGCATAAAGAGGAGAAAACACTCCGTCATCATAGGAGGGTAACGACATCAGCTAATTAACACAGATGTGATCAATGCTGGCCTTTAGATAACTTTAGCTGATGTTATCAGCCGAGAGATAAACAGTCGCCCCCTAATGGAGCTGCAGACAGCCGGTATAACTTTATTCTCTGTTTCTGATTTAAATGACGTTTGAATGGAGAAACATAATCGTTAAATATCAGACTGAATGTCGTGGGTCGGAAAACGACGTCGTGTTTCGACAGACGTGATTCTGTAAGTTTGCTAGTTCAGTTAGTTCAGAGTTCAGCTCCAGTCCTGAAACCCCTGCACTGCATAACTGTGGTTTCCTGGTTAAAATACCTGATATTATTAGCTAATTAAGCCTTTCTTGAGCTGAACGAGGTGAACAGCAGAGAGAAACACTAAACTGTACAGTGCAGCGGCTCCAAGCCTGGAGTGAAAACACTGAATTAAAGGTCTGTGTGTCTCTCGTCTCTCGGCTTCTGTCGCGTCCTGCAGGTGAATCATTCACAAAGCACAGCTGATTGAAGGCAGTCAATCCCTGATTCGGTCCTAAGTATGGTGGTGACCCTACAGTGTGACCTTCATACTGAATGATAATGCAGTCACACGTATGTTTGTGAAGAAAAAGCTCCAGTTTGACGTTCAGGCCGTCGCCGAGTTTTCGGTGATAACCGCTGAGCACTGCGGTATATTCATGTGTGCGTACACCTATAAGTGAGTGTGCGTGCTGGTGTGTGAGGGGTGCTGACCCCCCGCTTTTGCTGCATAGCGGAGCGTGGTGTGATGAGAGGAGGGGGCCGTGACCCGTCCCGCAGCGCGGCTTGTGTATTTCCGTGGTCCGTTGCCGTGGGGACAAGTAGAGATTTGTTACCTTAGGTGCCATTTATCATAGTAACAGCATCGTGCAGGGGCACCACGGGAGGAAACCAACCATCCATCATATGCACGGCCTGTCGCCACGGCAACGGCAGTGGCCATGACATAGATAAGGGGAGGGGGGGTAGGGGCGTTCTCGTCCACTTGGTGTTGAGAGCTTGATCTCTCTTACTGTCTCTCTTTCTCTCTCCGTCTCTTTATCTCTCTCTTTTGCGCCGTCTCTCGCTCTTTTCCCCCCTCTCTCTGTCTCCGTCTCTCTCTCTCTCATTTTTCTCTATATCTCTCTCTCTCTCCTCTCTCTCCTTCATTCTCTGTCCCTTTCACTCTCTCTCCTCTTTCTTTATCTCCTCTGTCTCGCTCACTTCTCTCTATCTTCAAACTCTCGTCTCTGTCTCTCATTCTCTGTCTTTTCCTCTCTCACTTTCTTTCGTTCTCTCTTTCTCGCTCTCATGTCTCAGTTTGTCTCCTCTTTCACTCTCTATATATAACTCACTCACTTTTTCTGTTCCCTCTCTTTTCTCTTTCTCATTCTCTCCATCTTTTCTTATTATTTCTCTCTCATTTCCTTTCTTTTTTCTTTTACTCTTTCTTCCTCTCTCTCTCTTCTCTCCCTGTCACTTTGTCTCTCTTATCTCTCTCATTCTCTCTCTTTTCCTTTCTCTCATTCTCTCTCTCGTCTCTCTCACTTTATCTTCTCTTTCACTCTCTCTCCATGTATATCTCACTCACTTCTTTTCCTTTCTCTCTTCTCTCTCCTCTTTCTCATTCTCTCTTTTTTTTTCTTTTTCTCTCATCTCTCTTTTTTCTCTCTCTTCTCTTTTTCTCTTCCTCCCCCTCACTTCATCTTCTTCCACCCTCTTTCCACTCCCTCTGTGTATCTCCCTCTCTCTCTCCCCCTCGCTCTCCCTCCTGTCTCTCCTCTCTTCTCTTTCTCCCTCTTTCTTTATCTATCACTCATTTTTCTTTTTTCTCTCTCTCTTTTGCCTCTTTCTCTTCTCTGTCTCACTCTCTCTCATCTCTCTCATTTTCTGTCTTTTCCTTTATCTCTCACTTTTCCCCATTCTCTCTCACTTTATCTCCTCTTTCACTCTCTCTCTCTCTCTATATCTCACTCACTTTTTCTGTTCCCTCTCTCTTCACACTCCTTTTTTTATCATTCTTTCCATCTTTTTTATTTATCTCTCATTTACGCTTTCTCTCTCTGTCACTTTGTCTCTCCTCCTCTCTCTTCTGTCTCTGTCTCTCTTTCTGTCCTGACCCCTTACTCTGTCTTCTCTCTCTCTCATTCTCTCTCTCTCTCTCTCTCTTTCTCTCTCTCCTTTCTCATTCTTTCCTTCTTTTTTATTTATCTCTGATTTCCTCTTTTTTTCATTTACGCTTTCTCTCTCTGTCACTTTGTCTCTCTCTCTCTCTCTCTTTCTGTCTGTCTCTCTTTCTGTCCTGACCCCTTACTGTATCTTTTCTCTTTCACTCTGTCTCTCCTCTTCTCTCCCTCTGTGTATCTCCCTCTCGCTTTCCTGTCTCTCTCTCCTCTCTCTCTCTCTCTCTCTCTCTCTCCTGTCTCTCTCTCTCTCTCTCTCTCTTAACCCACATTAAAAATATGGGGTTTATTTGACTTCCTGAAAGACACCTGCTCATTGCTGAAAGCACAGCCTACTTTCCAGTTTCTTCTGATGAAGACCGCAGAGAAATCTTCATCTTGAAAGGCTTCGATCAGAATGTAAACTTCCTGTCGAGCGCTGGGAGAAAAGAGAGAATCGCTCTGTCTGTCATTAATACATAAACACAATGAGAAGCTGTGGCGTTCTGGCCCTGCTTTATATCTCCAGTGACATTCTGATGGATTACACTGCCATCTGCACCGGAGGGCCAGACGCGAGCTTTCGTGTTGGTGTGTGTGTGTGTGTTAGGTGTGTGTGTGTGTGTGTGTGTGTGTGTGTGTGTTAGGTGTTGGGGGGGTGAGGCTGGGCGGGGGTCGAGCCATATTTCTCACGCATAAACAGAGACAGTCAGCGCATGTTAATGTGAACGCCTCTACTAGCCCATTTAGGCAAGAACGAGAGGAATGAGACAGAAGACGTGGGAGGACAGATGTATAAAGGGAGAGAGAGAGAGAACAAGGAGAGCGAGAGAGATTCATTATATTCAGGTAATGAGCCAGTTTGGTTAATTAATGTGACTCTTCTTAAAGAGTCAGTTCAGAGGTTCCTGCATAATTAGAAGTGGCAAACAGTGGTAACACCTGTGCACAAGCAGCCTCTCGCTGAGACATGAGCGAAGGAGACGCAGTCTTCAGCTCCGAGGTGGCCGATATGATGATACATTACCATTATCACGATAAGTTATGCCACAAGACACTTTTCTGAGTGCATCATGGGAATCATCTGAACACTGGACAGCAGATTTGGGTTAAGTGACGGTTTGAAAAGGTTCTGTCTCCCGTAGTTACTGTTGCTATGTCTTTCAGGCTTTCAGCTCACCTGGTAGCACCTGCAGCACAAAGGAAAATGTAGTATATTTGAAATTATTTTAAACATTTTATTTAAAAGTAATCTGGCTTCCAAACCTGTCAGTGCAGATACACTTATTTTTGATTGTGGACCAATTTAAAGCCAAAAAAGGATTCTAGAAACCACGTTTACGATTTTTAGTGCTGATATACTTGTTTTTGGTTATGGGCCAATTTGAAGCCCCCCCCAAAAAAAGTCTGGTAATCATGTTTACACTTTTTAGTGTTGATATATTTGTTTTTAATTTTGGGCCAGTTTAAAGCCAAAAAAAAAAGTCTGTAAACCATGTTTACACTTTGTAGTGTCGATATACTTGTTTTTTGATTGTGTGCCAATTTAAAGCCAAAAAAAAAAATCGGGAAACCGTGTTTACATTAATCAAACTAAAGAATCTTTTAGCCATTGCATGTTCAAGCTGGACCTACATTACACAAGTTTTAGCTTGAATTTAACCTTGATTTGCCCCTTCAGACCAATTTTTGCAATCTGAAGCAATTTTCCAGCTCAATTGGAAGCGATTTACGGTGTGGATTATCTGGGAGTGCGAGAGGTTAAACAGGTCACTCTTTAGCTTTCCGTCTGAGCACCGGAGTGATCGAAGGCCTCCTGATATTGTCAAACATGTTTGATTTTTGTGACTTCTCGAGTCCTGTAGTATGAGGTGGTGAGCGATGGAATTGAACAAGTGATTCAGGCAACAGCCAATGACAGAGCTAGGAGAGAAGGTAACGAGGCGATTTGTTTGTTCTGAGGAGTTTTGTTGGAGTTTGTCCTTCGCTTGACAGAGGAAATGGTGCTTAGAGACTGTTGGGATTTGCAGGGAGACATATCCATCTTTTTTTGTGTGCTGTCACCTTGATATTGTTCCTCCTCACATTCCTTCTTAAAGACTGCATGTTCAAATGATATTAAAGTATAAAAACACCATTGTACTCATCTGTATTCATACAAATATTCTTGGTACAAACTTTAGAAAAACTATTGCTATTTCTGTCAAATCCCTCACCCCTACTTCAGCTTCCCCGTCTGAACCTGCTCTTTCTATTAACTCCTCACTGTCATATTAGTATTTAGGGGCTGGATAGGGGTCACAACCTCAAGGACGACTCTCTGTAACCTTCCATGCATAAAGTGTCACAGTTCCCATCCCAACCAGCATAATCAATCAACCTTGTGTTGAGACTGTGTGGATTGTGGATGCATGCTGCATCGTTTAGTACTCGCATGGATACTCTAAGCCCTTTGGCACCTTGAGGTCTTGTCTTCATTACTCGTTTGCATTTTAATAAGATGCCACTGTTTCTAAATTGCTTGCGCGCCCCTGGATTGAAAGGAAATCTTTAGCGATTTGATTAGTGGTGATTCCTGATGTTTTGAGTTCTGTGAGGACGTGTGGATATGGTGTCATAGAACTGAAGCTGGCTGGTGGGGTTTGTACTTGAAACATACTTTTAATTCTGTGTACCAGAGAGTTTAGCACAATGAAATTGAAGCTATCGTTTTGCTTATATAGGCTTGTATGAAGAGGACCTTATCTGCTAAAACAACAAAGATTCGAGGGCTTTTGTTTCTTAAATCCAATTTTTGGACTGAAAACCTGACGTACTAAGCTTTTTGCAACAGTTTAAGACTCAGATTGGACACATTCTGCCCACACTAGTTTATCCAGTGTACTGGTTTAAACCGTTCCTCAGGTATGAATTTTGTTATAACCATTATACCAGTATGCCACAAATAAGCTCAGATAACAGTTCAAACATGCTAATGGTAGCTCGTGTAGCTGAATGGCTGAACCAGGAATGTTTTCAGTCATGTTTCAAATGAAAATGAAAACACAACAGACTCTCAATCGCCTCCCATTGTCTAGTCTAGTCATCTGAAGTTGTCCACTTCAACTTCGAGGCAGCTGAGATAAAGGAGTGGCCCGGAATAGCCTTAGTCTAATATAGACATCAGACTGATTGCCGCGCTTCTTTTCTTACCACATGAAAGGACGCCTGACTCAGTCAGCTACATCAGACGACGCCATGGTCTCAGGGCCTTGTGCACAAAACAAGCTGATTTATGAGAAATCTTTATTTATTTTTTTACTCAGTTTATAAAATTATGTACTATAATTGCTCTATTGGTGAATTTTTTTTTTTTTTTAGTGCAGTAAACTACATTAGACATTGAATTATGATGAAATACACAAATTAAGTAAATAAGTTATAAATTATATTTATTATTATTATTATTATTGTTGTTGTTGTTGCTGCTGCTGCTGTTGTTGCTGTTGTACTGTGGACCAGTACATACAGTACTTTTTTATTACTGAAGCTATTACTGACTATTTTAAACATTACAGCACAGTGTTTCGAGTCCCGTCTTTATCAGATCGTTTTCTAAACTGTCACAGAAAAATGTTACTTTTGAAGCTACAGAGCGATCATTGAGTTTGTGGATCAAAAGACCAAATCCACTCGCTGTACAAGAGGACAGGGTCATATGGTGATCTACAACAGCTCAGAGGTGCCTTTACTTTTGGGCTGTTGACTCTCTCAAATGGTGTTCTTATGGCTGAGCAGCTCATTTCCCATGGCCTGTGTTGGACGGCCAAAGCTGGGGGCTTAGACTGCATCCCTGACCCTCATGGCCACATGGTGATGCATTGTTTTGAAGTAAATGTGTCTGAAAATCAGTGTGAAACATTAAGAATTGTCCCCACCGAAACACATATTGTCTGCAGTGGGTAAACTTTGTCCTTTAATAAGAAATGTATGATTTTATGTTTGCACAATTGTTACAAGTTGTGTCTGTTAATCATTGGAGTTTGAGTTTTACTCAAAATTAGCTTTTATTATCGTTATGATTGTTTTGGTAGTGACAAAATGGAGCGTTCAGTTGTTTGTTTCAATAAAATATACATAATTAAGGTATGGGGTCATTTAAAGCAAGGATTTTAGTCTGAAGTCCAAGTAAGTTGTTATGTGTAAGTAATGTGTTTTCAGCTCTGACGTTGAACCAGTTTGGTAGGATGATCCGTATAAACACTTGTCTCTCGCATCTGATTGCAAAAAGTCCGAATTTATGTTTTTACCTTTCAAACTGCAGTAAATTATTCCTACTCAGCATGAAATTTGTCTGATCAAAGCCTCAGTAGCTCTAAAACTACTACCTGTAACTTGAGGCCTGCAGTGCTAGTGTAGCATAGAAACTTTTGAAAACTTCCTCAGCCTGCAATATGATGGAAAGATGGAAATGATGGCAAGAGAGTCAATTCAGCAAATTGATTGAAAGCTCCATGCATGGCAATCAAAAATGGGCAGAGGGCCACTCTCATCTTCTAAAATCTTCCCAGGGAGAAGAAAGGGAACCATTTGACTGCACTGAAAAGCCACTGATAATTGGCAGATATAAACTGCTTATTCACAATCCAATTAAGCACCCATCTCTCTCTCTCTCTCTCTCTCTCATCTGTCCTGAGAGCTTGCTGTCGTTCGGCACTCCCGGCGTCGCTCCGTTATGGAGGGGATGTGGCTGGGTGACGCTTGTGCGCTGCAACGGCTCGCCACCTCCGTGACAGCGTTTACAGACGAACAAATCCTCCAACGCTTCCTCTTTTGAGTTTCAATCTCCCCGAGTTAATTAAAGACTTCCGTGACAGAGCTTCAGAGCAGGAAAAATGCAAACGCACACACTGACACACGCACAAGGAAGAAAAAAGCGTAGCCGCAAATAAAGTTAAGTCAAAAAAGTTGGGGACGTGCTGTCATGGGTTTCCTTTATTTTCTTACAGCTCTAATTTTCCCACGTCAGCTAGCGGAGGAGAGGCCAGCGCATCTCCGTGTAATTGTATTCAAGCTGGGAGCGTGGAATTGTCGGAGTTGACAAAGCACAGGCAGAGGATGATCAATGGAAATAAGTGAAGCTGGTTAGATGCACGGTATTGATTGCAGCAGGAGTGTGCTTTTGTTTTTTTTTCTGGAGTGGAGGCTCAGGTGCAGCTGAGTTTTTAGAGCTGCTATTGATCTCGGAGCCACCTGAGGGGCTTCCTCTCTGTTTTGTCAGAGAGAAGGGCTGCGGAGTTGAAGGCCTCTTGATCAAAGTCGACCAGGTTTCATTGCAAAGCGAGGGTGAAATGAAGAATTTGGCTGGGAGGACCGTTGTGCAACTGGTGGGTCTTCGATTTGGAGGGCTTTCACGGCGAGGAGAAATGGGCAGGCAGTTCCGTTCGTGCAATGGAGGCTTAACCTGGCCTCCAGTGCTGGAGGACAAAACCGAGCCATTTTTATGGCTTTTTTATGGGAAAGAAGTTCTTTGTGCTTTGTGTTTGTGCTTTTGTGACACTGGCACACATTATCTCAAAGCACACTGAGGGGAAAATACAGATACAATGAGGGGAAAATCCACTAAAGACTCGGTGTCACTTACCTAATTAGTCTGTCGGAAACTCATCATTCTAGTGCTCTATATAGGTTAAAGCAGTGGTTTCCAGTCCCAGTCCTGGCGACTCCACACTGTGTACATTTCTGTGCTTTGTCTCTCTCAGCACACCTGATTCTATCTACTCAGTTACTAACTAACAAGCTCTTCATTGGCTGGTTTGGGGGTGCAGAGTAAGGAAAATGCAAAAATATGCCCCGGACTTGGATGGGAACCACCTGCTTTACCTGTATAGATTACTCTAATGAAGTGTTATCACAAGAGTAAAACCGAAAAAAACAAAAAAGTGAAGTAACAGATTATGAAAGACTGCGCGTTTTCGATTTTTTGGGCGACTGAAATATTGGGAATCCACACTAAACAATTAGGGGTCATACACTACTCACCTTTTCAGCTGCTGCTGAACTGAACGGACTCACTGAACTCGCGAGAACTCTCGCGTTCTCCTGTTGCTAGGAGACCCAAATAAACAAACGTGGAGCTGCTGCTGCTGTTTTCTCTGCTGTTTGCACTGAAACAGTAAAGAAGTACCAGGTAAACATGTTTAAGTGAGGATCATGGATTTAAAAATGTGATCAGTGTGGGATTTTTAGAGTTTCTTAAAACTCACAATTGTGCCTTAAACTCAGCTCATTAAAAAGCTTCGCTCCACACCTGGGAGACTTTTTGCCATTTTTCTTTGTTTACTTGCTGTATTTTCTCCTTTTCTTGCTCTGTTTTCATTGGCTGCTGCAGGAATCCGTTCAGATCGAGCCGTTGACCAGTTTACATCAAATTACACTCAGAGTCAGGTAGAAAAAATCAAACATGTTTGACAAACTCCGACTGGTCTGAAACGCGATCGGGACGCTGTAAATTTGAGTCTGTGCTCCTCACACACGACTCGACTCTCTCTCCAACTGTCCACTCAGACTGACCCAAAAACCTGCAGACTATAGCCGACCAGCTCAGACTCGGCCAGACTGAGAATCAGGGCTAAAGTTGGGGTAAAAGTCGTGTTGTGTGACTCCAGCTTAAGCTATAACTCCTAAATTGAGAAGATTTACTTCTTAAATTAAATCTTAACTCAAGACCAAACATTGGACGCTCTTTTTATATATGGCTAGAACTTCAAGGCACTCGCTTCTTCAGTTCTTACTGCATAACAGATTGCTGATGATTGGAATGATTAACCTCAAATTCATCCACAGTTTGCTGTTTTTTTTTTTCTACACTTCTTATGTGCACATAAAAGAGGAAGCAACAAAACCTTTCACAGAAGAAGTTTCGTGTTTTATTCTAAATCAACTACAGCAAGTGAGCCGGAAAGTTATCTGAAGACTTTGACTCAGGTTTGTGTTTCATGTTAGTGATCACCGGCGTAAAGCTCCTTCACAAAGAGCATCTGGCAGTGCGGTGTTTAATCTCTGGATGTTAATTAAAGGCGGCTTTAATTCTTAATTGTGTTATCATTCTCCTCTGGGCTCAGGTACTCAGACGAGATTAGTCTGTTTTTCCTGGGCTTGGGGGTCAGCTAAGCTCACAGTAAATACCATCAATCAATAACCAGTTTACTATGCTCAGGTAAGATCGCTTGTTTTCCAGGTTCGTTATACACATGTGGAGTAAATCCCATATGAACGGTAATTTGTATTACAGCAAGCACAGACTAAAAAAGCTGTTCCAGGTTTCTAGGCTGGTGTAAATGTGGGCGCAATTGAAGTTTGAATAAGCATGAGAAACGCCTCCACTCTTGGGTTCAGAGCACACCTGCGCTGTGCCTCGAGTGGCATGTAAATCTGTGGGTAAAAAATCAAGTGCAAAAACGTGTCTTGAGTTTTATGTTCCAGAAGAAAATGGTTTACAACGTATTTCACAGCATAAGCACTGATGCAGATATTGAACAGATCAGTCAGTCTTCTTTTCGCTCTACAGTTGTTTGTAAGGCTGTTACTAACACCACTAACGGTCCTCGAGTCAAACGATTACTCCATTGAATTTTCAAAGCTATTATACTGCAGACGAGAATCAATTGTATGTGTTTACAGGTAATCATTCACAAAGCCATATTGGACTCACTCAGACAATGAAATGAAGCATCTGTCTTGGGATCCGTGCAGAATTTCATTCAAACTCATTCAATAAAGAGAAGTTGAAACAATAGACTCTACAGAGGAGATGAACATTTTCGATGTCAGTATCAAGACAGCACCGATACAAAAGCCTGAGAGGTCCTTTATATTTGTTAGAGTTGGAGAAACTTCTTTGTTCCAAACTTACTTCAGAGGAGACTTTCAGGGGAGGTATCCTCACCATCCACTTGGGTTCTGGTTCATTTGACTGATGAATCTCAATTAGGGAAGTAGCAGTGTGGACCTTCTGAGTCAATAATGATAATAGAATGAATTTACACCCTGTGGCTGATGACAATGGCAATAGACAATTATTTTATTGATTTATTTATTTATTTGCTTCAAAAAAAAATCATCCATATGCATGGTGGGGTGAACATAAGGTTAAAATCCTAAAGATGCTAACTGCCTCATATTCTTTAAAAGGAGGCTCCAAACTACATAATGCAATTATGTAATGATGTACACAAAGTAATTCAGAGTGGTTGGATGTGAAATACACTGCAGAGAAACGTCTCGGCTCGGATTTCTTTACAGTGGTGGTGATAAGAATCAAGGGATGTCTACAAAGGAAATGTAGTCATTTCATTTACCATGTATTGTGATTTTTTTTTAATGTAATGTTGATGGTAAAATAGTGATAAATCTTAAAAAGTCATTTTTGTCTGGGACTGTTTTGCCTCACAACGTCCGGCGTGTGCCTCTCTGCCAAGAGTGCATTTTAAAAATAATTTAGGTCAAAACCTGATTGGTGTGGCTGCAGGTTTTCACTCCAAACAAGCTGAAGCACACCTGATTCTACTGGTTTAATCAGTCGGTCATAGTCTTCGAACATTTCATCAGGTGACCTCCTGCTTTGTTGGAGTGAAAACCTGCAGCCACACCAGCCCTCTGGATAAGACTGGACACCCCTGGTCTACACACAGCAAGGTCAGCGCTGTACTGTCTGCATAATCTGCCTCTTTTAATGTCAAACTCCTGGCGATTGCTTATATCATGACCAGTGAGCAACAAAATAATAGCTCAGATATGCGTTTGATTTTGGCACATCAGTCATTTTGGCCAGTCATCGGCAATCTGGTTATATTCACATTGACAAATCATAAAGATGCAGATGTCAGGTAATGTTTATTATTATTGCTTTAATTGTGATGCACAATTTATGCATCTGTATTTTCCAGTTTTTGCCAAATGTGAAAGTAACAGAACACTTGTATACCTGCAGAATTTATAACCAATAAATATCCACGTTTGCAGTGCAGTGTAAAATCAGCCAAACCTTCCTACTAGAACTGTGGACATTTGAATTATCACATCTTCTATCAAGCACTGAAATCAGTATCATTTGTGTTTGACTGCTGTTCAAGAACTATTCCTCACTGAGAAAGTGGTCTTTTGGTCCTAAATCTGGCAGAGGGACATATTTCTTGGTGGCCCTAAGGCAGGGGTCAGCAACGCAAATGTTAAGAAGAACCGTTTTGTCTTTTCAACAAAAATCAAACCCCTTGAGAGCCACATTTTTTTTTTTGATTTTTATCCAATTGTCTCCCCAATTCCACCCGCTAGTCAGGACTCCCCCAATCACACAATACTATCTACGCTAGGAGGATGAAGGCGAACGCAGGCTTCCTCCGAGACCTATGAAGCGCCACCACATCTTTTCGAACTATGGCTGTAGCATCACCAGAGATCGAACTCGCGACCTCCTGATGACAGGACCAACGCTTAGACAGTTGCACCATAGAGCCACAAAATTTAATGTCCATTTTACCATCTTGGCTGTAAATATATCCTATCCTAGATATCCTAGTACAGGATAAAAATATAATATAACTAGCTCTGCTTTAAGCTTTAGCTCAGCTTTTCTCGCATCTCCAGGAAAAGTGGAACTTCTTGTAAAATGTCTCTCAACTTTCGACTTTTTATTAGACTGAAGTCGCTTCTCATTCGCCAGCGTCTTGTTCAAAATTTTTCCGTTCCACCTTAAATGGTGCCTAAAGCGTCAGAATGTAACTGCTGCACCATTTAAGGTGGAACAGGAAAATTTGAACAAGAACCTGGCGAATGAGAAACCGGCTTTGTCGGTTCGTCTTAAATCTCTCTCTTTGCCTTTTCATTAGCTAATAGCTAGGCGGGATTGTTGTCTGCGTTGCTATGGTGATCAGCAGTCTGCGCTGATCTTCAGGGTTAAAGGGTGAATTAGCAGTTCTACATTAACTCCAGAGTTTAAGGCCATTTATTGTTAAACTGTGTTGAACGATCAGCAGAGCTTTATTTTACTGTAAAGGAGGATTATTTTTTTTTTTACCTGAAAATCTGATTCTGCTGTGGAGCCACAACAGGGCAGTAAGAGAGCCGCATGTTGCTGACCGCTGGCCTAAGGCCTGAGCTAAAGATACCAGTGAGTCCACGAGCCCAGTTAGCTCACAATCTGGAGGCCACAGTTTGCAGAGAAGAATGAAGAGTGTGTCGCTCTTTTTCGTGTCTTTCTCTCCCGCTTCCTGATTTTGTTCTAAATTGATCAAAGAGTGTTTTTACTCTGAAGTGAGCTTTGACAGAAGACACAAACACACACCACAAACAATCACACACACACACACAGCCACCACTGGGCTATACGTTATCTTTTTATCTTATTATCTGCTCAGACTCGGCTCGCAGTGCTGCCTAATTGTCTAATTCACCAGGCTGCACTGAATAAAGCACGCCTGTCAAGCGTGAATGCATTAATAGAAAAAGTGTGTAGAATAAACAGAATGGAGAAATTTGATATCTCGCTCTTTCTCTCTAATCCATCTGTCTCTCTCTCCTCCTCTCTCCTTCTCTGTCCTCCCCCCTCACTCTCTTTCCCTCTATCTCTCCTTCTTCCTCCCTCTCTCCTTCCTCTCTCTCTCTTTCTCCCTCTCTCTTTCTCCTTTTCCAACTGTCTTCTCCTTCTCTATTTTCCCCATTGTCTCCTCTCTCTTCTCTCCTCTCTCACTCCATCTCTGTCTCTATCTCTCGCATATGCTTTCTCTCTCCCTCCCTTCCTCACCCTCTCTCACTCTATCTCTCCTTCTCCCTCCCTCTCTTTTTCCTCTCTCTCTTTCTCCCTCTTGCTCTCTCTTCTTTTGCAACTGCCTTCGCCTTCTCTATTTTCCCTGCTGTATCTGTCTCCTCTCTCTCTCCTCTCTTCTCTCACTCCATCTCTGTCTCTATCTCTCGCATATGCTTGCTCTCTCCCTCCCATGTCTCTCTCTCTCTCTCTCTTTGTCCCTCTCGCTCTCTCTCTCCTTTTCAAACTGTCTTCTTTATTTTCCCCGCTGTCTGTCTCCTCTCTCTCTTCTCTCACTCCATCTCTGCCTCTATCTCTTGCGTATGCTTTCTCTCTCCCTCCCATATATCTCTCTCTCCCTCCCTTCCTCCCTCTCTCTTTCCTCTCTCTTTCTTTCTCCCTCTCTCTCTCTCCTTTTCCAACTGTCTTTGCCTTCTCTATTTTCCCTGCTGTCTCTGTCTCTTCTCTCTCTCTTCTCCTCTCTCACTCCATCTCTGTCTCTATCTCTCGCATATGCTTTCTCTCTCCCTCCCTTCCTCACCCTCTCTCACTCTATCTCTCCTTCTCCCTCCCTCTCTCTTTCCTCTCTCTCTCTTTCTCCCTTTCGTTCTCTCTCCTTTTCCAACTGTCTTCTTCTTCTCTATTTTCCCCGCTGTCTCTGTCTCTTCTCTCTTCTCTCACTCCATCTCTGTCTCTCTCTCTCTCACATATGCTTTCTCTCTCTCCCTCCCTTCCTCTCTCACTCACTGTAACTGGATGTTGAGTTGAATTGGATTACACCTCTGTTTTTCATTATTTTCCTCACTGACCTCTCCCTATGCTTCCTGTTCATTTCCTGATAATGAAGGCCAGCCTTCTCTTTCTGTTTGCTTGCCTCTCCCTCTCTCTCTCTCTCCCTCTCTCTCTCTCTCTCTCACACATACACACCGTGCTCAGTCTGATCAATCCCTGCTCTCTGTCCCTCTTTAATAAAGAGGATGTCTCAGAGGCAGTGAGAGCTAATGTGTGGAGCTCAGGCCGGCCTGCAGGGCAGTAAGACTGACTCAGCAGAAACCCGAGCGTTCTCTTTCCTCCCGACTCATTACCAGGCCGCTAGTATTTAAAAGTGATGACTGACTCTCAGCTCCTCATAAAAAGTGTGTATTATTAAAAATCCATGACTCTTGGAGTCTCGCGGGGGAAAACGATTGCTGTGGTATCAAAAGAAGGTGCTTTTTCCTCCTTTTTGTGCTGCCAGGCGTTTTGTGAATTGATGTTCATGACATGAAAGTTATTATTTATCGAAACGGGCTTTCTGCAGAGTGGCATTGTGGGAAGGCCTTGCCTCCCAGGAGAGAGTGGCGAATTGATGGACTCATCTGCGGAGAGGTGGCCAGGCCCTTTTCGGCTTTTTTAATCTGCGCTTTTTTGATCGCTCTGACTCTTCTTTTCATCCTCTGTGCTCATGGTTTACTTCACTTTTTCCCAAAGCAGCATACAGAGAGTCAAGCCTTTGGTCAGCGCTGACTTTTAGACTGGCCTTTCACTTTGGCCCAATCCCATTTCACCCCTCACCCCTACCACTGAGCCCTTAGCCCTCCGTTTTGCGTGTTCACGTCTAGGGGTAGGGTGTCCCAATTCTTGTTGAGATAGAGGGGTAGGGTGAAGTGTTGGGGGCTACATGACCCTCCAAACAGAGGTTTTTCGGAAACTCCAAACAGAGAGTTATGAGAATAAAAGAACAACCGGCAGGATGGCTGAACAAGAGACCAAAGAAACACACAAATGTGAGAATTTTCTCTGTTTAACAGTTATGATATCCATTATTCAATGTTGTTTCAATGTATTATGGTCCTTTTCTTCATAACAAGCATAAAGCCGCTAATAGTGTGCTTATGTCTCGGTAGCTAGCTAGCTAAATTTCCCGTTCCACCTTAAATAGTCCAGCAGTTCTGACACCTGAAGCGCCAGAATGTAACTGCTGCTCCATTTAAGGTAGAATCGGAGAATTCTAACAAGAAACTGGTGAATATCTGACTTCAGCTTCGTATCACTGAAGAATTAGGGGTGGGTGATAATAAATAATTGCCCCCCTCTTTGAAGGCATATAATGCCCTAAATGTAACTAAAGCCCAGCAGTGAGGAGCTGAACTTTACCCTCCTCTGCTGTCACTGCAGACTGGCAGGGTCGCCTACAGAGCAGCGCTGGTAGCTGTTAATGAAGTGATGCTCTTTATTCAGTTCTGAGGGGCAAGGAGACACTCGGCTAGGGGTAAAAATAAGAAATGGGATTGGGCCTTATTCTTCACTTTTGTAAGTTCTGTGTGTGTGTGTTTGTGTGTGTGTGTGTGTGTGTGTGTGTGTGTGTGTGTGTAAGAGAGAAAAGGAGATAGAACTGTAGTGTGTTGTTGAGGTATTAGTCTCTGAGATTGCTCCATACCCTCCTCATCACTGTTGCTGGAGGAAATCCTGTACATTCTTCTTTCAGGTTTAAAATTGAACAAGACTCTGCAATACAAAAGAAGCAATCAGTGTGTTTCACACTCTAAGATCAGTTTTATGTACAGCAGTGACCTTCTCACTCTAGACATGGTAAAACTGATACCATAGCGCTGTTTCTCACATTAAATAACAGAGCAGTTTTATGCTAGGAAGTATCATTAGGCTTTATTGGGTAGCTTGTTTTCTTAATCTGTGCGAATATTATTGCTGCTCTTTCTCATTTATGATAAGTAGTATTTGATTAAATTTTATTAAATTAAAATGTACCTTATCAGGGCTCCCGAGTGGTGCAACCGTCTAAGTGTTGGCCCTGTCATCAGGAGATCATGGGTTTGATCCCTGGTGATGCTACAGCCATCTGTGGCTTGGAGTCCAAGAGAGCACAATTGGCCTCGCTCTCTGGGTGGGTAGGATGGCCCTCCCTGTCTCCCATCGCTCAGCGCGATGCCAGTCAGTGCAGGCGTCGTAACAGATCTGGTGGTTGGCGCTTTCCTCCAAGCGCGTTCGGCTGTCCAATGACGTTGCGTTAGTGCCAGTTCAAAAAGATACAGTGGCGCTTCACAGGTCTCAGAGGAAACCTGTGTTTGCCTTCACCCTCCTAGTGCTGGTGGTATTGTGTGATTGGGGGAGGCCTAACTAGTGGGTGGAATTGAATACAACTAAACTGGGGAGAAAATTGGAGGAAAAATCCATCCATCCATTATCTAAACCGCTTATCCTTCTGGGTCGCGGTGGGGTGCCAGAGCCTATCCCAGCTGTTATTGGGCGGAAGGCAGGATACACCCTGGACAGGTCGCCAGTCCATCGCAGGGCAGACAGACAGACATACACATTCACTCACACACACACACACCTAGGGGCAATTTAGCACGTCCAATTGGCCTGACTGCATGTTTTTGGACCGTGGGAGGAAACCGGAGTACCCGGAGGAAACCCACACAGACACGGGGAGAACAGGCAAACTCCACACAGAAATGACCCTGGTCACCCGGCCAGGAATCGAACCCAGGCCTTTCTTGCTGTGAGGCGACAGCGCTACCCACTGCGCCACCGTGCCGCCCCGAGGAAAAATCCCCCAAATAAAAAACCTTCTCAGTGAATTGGAAATTATCAGTTAAACTCAAGCTCCACTCTTGTTTCAGGTCTGAAAAAATCTGCAGATGTTTCTGTCCATCCTTCCACTTTGAGAAGATCGCTCAAGACTTTGGGTCTGAAAGGATGTGTAGCTGTCAAGAAGACGTTAATGAAAAAAAATATATAAGAAGATCTAAATTTCGCAAATTAAACAAACAAGCTGCTGGTGTTCGCAGAAAATAGTCTGGCCTCCCCAGATCCCAGACCTTAACATCAGGGAATGTGTTTGGAATAACTTGGATCATGAGAAGCAGAAAACGCAAGCAACTTCTAAGACTGAACTGTGGAGAGCTTGGAAAAAAATCCTGTGCATGTTTCAAAAACTGAAAGTAAAAGAAATAGAAGCTGTAATGACGGCAAAGAATGGACAGAATAAATACTAAAAACATTGGTATATTGTATTTAATTGTTGAGGCCTCCTCCTTTTCTGTTAAACATATGTTTCCTGCTTTTTACATTGAAAAACAAATTAGCTCTACTTAATGGCCATTTAGACTAGAAATTAAATACAAGAATACAGAGTGGTCTCTGACTTTTGCACAGCATGTATTAACTTATTTTCACTGAATTGAATGTATGGACTGTAGATTGCTTCATTACTAATGTAAGCAAAAGTGAAGCCCTAAAACCAGCTTTATTTCTTTCTCTTGCCCTCTACACATCATGCTCCACAACATTGCTTAGTTAGCCGGCCTTGGCCTTGGCGTGCTGCTGGAATTTATGGGCCAGCTGAGGCCTCGGCCCAGGCATAAAGCTGCATGTATATCTCCTTGCCATCCGCCTGTCGTCGCATCAATGAAGCGGCACCGACCACGGCTGTACTACATTGTAAAAAAAATAACATCGGGCCAACAACATTTTGTTTTATAGACAGCACGCCATAAAGAGAACAGGAGGAAGGTGGTTGTACATTCTAAACTTGTGTCATGTCACTGGAGCCATGTTTTAAAATGGTTTCGGCAACACGAGGCTCTCTTTTACTGTCCTGTTGTGGCTCCACAGCAGAATTAGATTTTTAGGTAAAAATAAAATAATCCATCTTTGAAGTAAAATTAAGCTCTGCTGGTCGTTCAACACAGTTTTAACAACAAATCATCTTAAACACTGCAGTCGTATCTATAACTACTAATTCACCCTTTAACCCTGAAGACTGGAGCGCAGACTGCTGGTCACACAGCAATGCAGACAACAGTCTCGCCTAGCTGTTAGCGAACGCAAAGGCAGAGAGAAAGATTTAAGACGAACATTGATCATTTGGAGACGAACGGACTCATTTGCGTTTATAATCACTCCAACTGGTTTTCTGATACGTTTAACCTGCAGCGAAAAACTGTCAAACACTAAAAAGTCATGAGGCTGAAGTCACTTCTCATTCCTCGCTTCTTGTTCGAATTTTCCCGTTCCACCTTAAAAGGTGCAGCAGTTACGTTCTGGCGCCTCAGGCACCATTTAAGGTGGAACAGGAAAATTAGATCAAGAAGCTGGCGAATGAGGAGCGACCTCAGCCTCGTAAAAAGTTGAATGTTGAGAGACATTTTACAAGAAACTGTTCTACTTTTGAGGAAAAGTTTCCTGCCAGAGATGCAAGAAAAACAGCTATAGCTGAGCTAAAGCTTCAAGCAGGGCAAAAATATGTCTGCATTTTAGTTTATATTATGTTTCATAGTCTGTACTATGACTTTAGCACATACTGAGACATATTTACAGCCAAGGTGGTAAAATGCACATAAAATGTTGTGGCTGGTTTGGTGGTTTAATTTTTTTTTAAAGGACAAAATGGCTCTTGTTAACATTTGGGTTAGGAGTAGAACTGCTGGAGGTTGACAGATGAGCCTGCTGATGGAAACAGGGGTGGCTGAATGAATAGATGGATAGACGTGTAGAAGAGTGTTCCAGAAATGAATTAGAGCATGTAGCAGCTTGGCTCCATGCAGCGACCAAATGTTGTCTAGAAGCCAATGAGATCACAGATCATAGACCCTTCAGTCTCAAGATGTGCTAAGATGTGTCCCATAATAAGACCATTAGACCATAAGCTCACATCTCTCTATCCATTTGTCTATGTTCACATAAGAAGCCCTGAAGTACGAAACCTGGGTGTGGTCTTAGACTCTGAGCTCTGTTTCATCTGCATGTAAACACAGTCATGAAAGGAGCTTCTTATCATCGGAGAAACATCACTAAAGTTCAGCCTTTTCTCTCTCAGAGCGACGCAGAGAAACTCGTTCATGCATTTGTTACAGCAGAGTTGATCACTGTAATGATCTTCTTACTGAACTTACTAAGAAAACAATACATCATTTACAACTCAGACAAAATGCAGCAGCATCCTAACAAAAACAACACAGAGAGATCAGATCAGTCCTGTTTTAAAAGAGCTGCACTGTCTGTCTGTATCGTTCAGGATAGAGTTTAAAGTTCTACTGCTAGTTTTTAAGGCTCTACATGACCTTAAAGCACTGATTACATCACAGACTGTCTGTCTGTTTATGATCTTAGACCTGCAGATACTGACCTTCTACAAACACCTTCAGTAAAATACAGAAAACGTGGAGAGACTCGTTCAGTTATTCTGCTTCTAAACTGTGGAGCTCAGTTCACCTTTTATTAGACAGTCAAGCTCAGAGCTCACTTTTAAGAAGCAGCTAAAAACGCATCTTTAATTTAGCCTTTAATACTTATAATTTCTTGCATAACTGCTTAACTTTATCACCTGTCTGTAAAGCACTTTGAGCTGCCATTGGCATGAAAGATGCTATATAAATAAGTATTAGTAATTATTATTATCATTAGCATGTTCCGTTCCAATTTGTTGCTCATATCTGATTTACCTTGATGGCTTACAGTTGTGTTTGTAGGGACATTTTCACACTTGGCTCGAATGCATATTCAGGATCAATTCTGGGCTTGTTTGGGGATGAGAGTTATCATCGCAGACTTGCTTCCACCAGGAGAGCTCACAGTGGATTCACAGGATTGATTGCACAGTATTACTTTTGTTGTACATGCAGTGCTTGCAAAATGGACATAGGTGCATCCGGAATGTTTCTTTTGTCACATTACAAAATCTTAAACTGTGTAGCAGTTATTGCTCAGCCTATGGCATGTCTGGTGGGTAGATTTTGTACATCATGGACTGCTTAACTGCTCTGTTTTCAGGTGAGATATTCGTTTTCAAGAGCGTACCTGGGTTTAAAAACCCACTTGTCCAAATGTTCCGAACTCTCGGTGCAAAAGACCTTGAGTCTGGAATACCCCTAAAGTATGAAAACACACTTAGTGACCCATATCTGTCATTAGCCTGGGAAGACTTGTGCTTTATAAAGGCAAACTAGTGCACATTTCATCAAGTTAGCCTCTGCCAACGCTGCAAAAAATGGTATCGTCAAGTCAAAATATCTAAAATATAGTCAGTATAGTCAGTATTTCTCCTGTTGAGATTGTTGTAAATTTAATTTAAGATTATTTACCTTATTACTAGACATTTATCACCTGTTTTAAGTAGTTTTATCTTGTAATAAGTGCACAACCATCTCAAAAAGGGAAATGTTAGATATATTGACTTGATTTAAAATCATTTCACTTGACAGGATACAATTTTTTGTAGTGAACACACAGCAAACATAGACAAATTCAGATCAGGGCTAGGCTTCCCAGAAGCATCTTAGCACAAAAATGATTCTTAAATGGTAGAGCGAGCAGCACCATCACTCTCTACCACTTAAGATGATCTTAACACTAAGATGCTTTTGGGAAACTGGACCCTGACTGTTGTCATAAAGATCACTTTGCTAGAACCATTTATAAAAGTTGTTTAAACCTTTGAGATAATCAGATTTCTGGGTTTACACAACTTCTTGGGCCAAAAACATTAGATTTGTGCCACATCAGCACTGTAATATATATATATATATATATATATATATATATATATATATATATATATATACATAACCACTCCTTCCTCATCCCTGATTCTCTATCTATCATTATTTGCACACTCTCTTAATCTCCACTGCAGCAACACACACACACCCCACTTCCCATCATTGTTTAGTCCATGTATTGTGGCCTGCCTCCTTGTTGCTGCTGTTATTGCAATTGTAAGTCCTTGCTGACTGTCATTAATATTAATACTGCGATTATGGACCTTTGGTTGCCAGGAAGTGATTCCAATCACGTTTACTCACAATCACATTTGTTCACACCCACACACACAAACACACACACACACACACACACAAACACACACACACACACACAGTGGCATCAGAACCAGAAGCTTTTCATGCTTTGTGTCTGACTTAAAAGAATTATGTTTACATCCTTGAGGCACTGAAGGTCTAATTCTCACTAATTTTTCAGAGCAGTTTCTCTGATGTACTGAATACCAAATAGGTTTGCCTCCATATTCTCTCCATACTGCACTTCTTTCCTCCCTTACTGTCTCATCACTTCGGACTCGATCTTAAATGTGTTTATAATTGTCAGTCTTGGCTGTTTTGTAAAGAGAACAATTAACCTTCAGGAGTCGTCTGTGGATGTTTTTGATAGTTTAATCTGGATTGATGTGAGAGAAATCATTATTGTGGGCTCCTGATTGTGTCAGAGATAAAGGGAGTGGGGAAAAAAACTGGACAATCTGATCAATCAGTTGGTCAATATGGAGCCCCGGAGGGGACCGAAGCAAAAACAAGTAATTAATTTGAATGAACGTTTTTGTAGTTCATATGCTGTTTTTTTTTTTTTAATTCGTGGTGATGATTTCTTAATTCGTTCCTATGATTAGCAATTTGTTTTCTCATTTTCTTTTAATTTTGCACACGTTTTTTACTTCCTGATCACGATTTTCTAATTCGTTCTTTTGTTTTTTTAAATCATGCTCATGTTTTCTTTTTAATTGAATGCACATTGTTTGTTTTTTTTATTCATGAGCAAGCAGAATTAAAAACAGTGATGCAAATCAGGACCATCAGGACTTACCCTGTTTGTCCAACGTGACTCTGTGGAGATTTTAGCCATGATTCAGTCAGTAATCCAGTTCAGAAAACCACCGTTCAGATCCTGCGTTTACCTCCGTTTAAAAGGCCCATTTAAATCCCAGAGCAACATGTTCGGTATATAAGTTTCCATTGTGTCTCAAACAGTCCTTGGATTGACTCAGACTCTGACGTTAGTGCTGGTAATCAGAAATTTACAGCTAAATACACATAAAATGACTCAAATGCAGTCACACTTAGCTTGATTAGCTGTGCCGTGTGTGCATGCTGCTGAGGTAAGGAGGGGGCTGCGGATAAAGGCTATAAAACTGCAGTGTCCCATTCAACACAATGAGTGCACTTTCCCTCAAAATCACACAAACAGGCCCTAAAACACATTTTGACAGATAAATAACAATAAATATGACAAATTTGATTATAAAATGAATAATATTTAGCTCTGTCTTTCAGTTTACATTGTTTTTGAGTATTAAAAAAATCTGATATTAAATATGCAACTTAATTAGTAATTAAAAATAAAGCCTGTTTTGCTGTGTATCAGAGTTTTAGGACTCTGCATGAATCCAAGAGAACAGAAAATCAATAAAAAACATGTCCACCTTATGCTATATACTAATAATAACTAATGGAGTGAATCACCATCAAAATTATTGCACTTTCAGCTCGCAGACACTTCGGACTAACAATTTCTGAAAAGATAACTACAACTGCACTTGTTTTCAAGATCTCTATATGCAAAAAAAATGCAAAATTTTGCAGGCGCTAGGTAAATTTTATAAAGATATCAGATTTCTGTTCAAACAGTGGCATATCTGAGTATCCCAGGGTCTCCTGAAAATAACAGCATAAGGCATGTGTGACTGTCACATGTGAATACTTTATCATTACAATTGTAATTGTAATTTACCCAGAGTACCCAAAAATTATAGGGTTCTAAGGGTTAATGTAGTAGATACAGGCCGCTAACAGCTCCCTGACACTGTCTGACGGGTTTTGATGTGTTAGATTGATGAGATAATGGACAGAGATGCTCATTAGGTCTGATTTTGATTTGAGGGTGTTATGAGGACCCTGCAGCTCCTCTTCACTGCAAACGGCCCACAGATTCATCAGTGCAGCTGCAGTTTGTGGTGAAATGAAGGAAGACAATAAACCACAACCACGTTCGTCTCTAAACTGCACTTTCTAATGATCATATTTAACAGACATATAGACATAACACAGCTGATTAGCCCTGTTTCTGCTCCCGTGACAAGCTGCGGTGTTAGAGACCATCACACAATTACAGGAAGAAATGATCAGCGTTTCAACATCCTCACATTAACATATCTACATCTGATCTATAGATCTGTTAAACTCTCTCGCCTTTTGACCTCATCCCACGCAAATGTTTGTGTGTTTAATTTGAGGATGTTGAAACGTTGACGCTGATCATTTCTTCCTGTAATTGTGTGATGATCTCTAACACCGCAGCTTGACGCGGGAGCAGAAACAGCGCTAATGTTATCTCATCACATCAAACCCCGTCAGACAGTCTGCTGCTAGCTGTTAGCTACTTCTGCACAGGACAAATAACACAGCCTGTATCAGCTACATTTATTTTGTTTGCTCACAAATAAAAAAAACAAACAACCCGCATTCAAGTAAATAGAAAACATGAGCAGGATTTAAAGAAAACGAGCGAACGAATTAAGATGTGATTACAAATTTTTAAAAAAATGTACATCTGAAAGCAAATGAGAGAACATATTGTTAATCGTGAGAACAAATTAAGAAATCGTGACTACGAATAAAAGAAAACGTGCATATGAACTGCAAAATGTTCACTTGAATTAATTTTTTTTTTTTTTTTTAAACCTCCGTCTCCTCTATAGGTCAAGCTGTCTGCGTAGATCTTTTTCTCTCTCTTATCTAGTACTTTTCAGTATTTATGTTTTTCTTTTCATCTGTCTTTCTGGCTTTCTTTCCTCTGCTTCATCACTCCTTCTTTCTCTTTCTTTCCTTGTCCGTACATAAACGCAGGCAGGTTCCATGAGGCGTTTTCCCCTCTGCCATTTTCATAAAAAAATAATAAATAATCCCGGCCTGCGGAAGTCATTCGCACACCACTCACGTCTCGAGGAAGAAAGAAATCAGGAGGGAAGAAAAGACCGGGAGATATCATTAATTTCCTGTCAGCGTTGCTCAACTTTCGCTCCCTGAATTTATTTATTTATTTGTATGTTTTGTTCATTTAATTCAAAATTTAACTTGACATTGCATTATCCTGAACGCATACAAACACCCAGTATAAGGAAAGACAGAGATAAATGTAAAGAAAAATGTAGATAAATGAGCACGGAGAATGAGTGGACACTGTGCATACATGTACACTGATCAGGCATAACATTATGACCACCTCCTTGTTTCTACGCTCATTGTCCATTTTATCAGCTCCACTTACTATATAGGTGCACTTTGTAGTTGTACAGTTACAGACTGTAGTCCATCTGTTTCTCTGCATACTTTGTTAGCCCCCTTTTACCCTGTTCTTCAGTGGTCAGGACCCCCATGGACCCTCACAGGGCAGGTACTATTTGGCTGGTGGATCATCCTCAGCACTGCAGTAACAGTGACATGGTGGTGGTGGTGTGTTAGTGTGTGTTGTGCTTGTACGAGTGGATCAGACACAGCAGTGCTGCTGGAGTTTTTAAACACTGTGTCCACTCACTGTCCACTCTATTAGACACTCCTACCTTGTCAGTTCACCTTGTAGATGTAAAGTCAGAGACGATAGCTCATCTGCTGCTGCACAGTTTGTGTTGGTCATCCTCTAGTCCTTCATCAGTGGTCACAGGACGCTGTTGGCTGGATATTTTTGGTTGGTGGACTATTCTCAGTCCAGCAGTGACACTGAGGTGTTTAAAAACCCCAGCAGCATCGCTGTGTCTGATCCACTCAGACAAGCACAACACACACTAACACACCACCACCAGAGAATGCTGAGAATGATCCACCACCCAAACAGTACCTGCTCTGTGAGGGTCCATGGGGGTCCTGACCACTGAAGAACAGGGTAAAAGGGGGCTAACAAAGTATCAGAGAAACAGATGGACTACAGTCTGTAACTGTAGAACTACAAAGTGCACCTATATAGTAAGTGGAGCTGATAAAATGGACAATGAGTGTAGAAACAAGGAGGTGGTCATAATGTTATGCCTGATCACTCTTTTGACATCGCTGCTGCTAAGTTCTGCAAGCATAAACAAACCCTGTTACAGCGAGTACATACACACAGAGACATCTGTGGTCTAATGAGTCACAGATCTTATCACACTCGTCTTCTGCCTGAGGGTGGTACATCTCTTACCCTACTTCCTTTAGCACCACTCTCCACAAAATAAACAAGCATCTAGTCTGCCTTTTCAGCACAGATGATGCTGATGGTTATATCCTTTCAGAAAGTTTTAAGTCTAACTGTGACGCAAACTGTTTTCACTACAGCTTCCCCCTGTGATCTTGTGCAATAGTGTCCTTGTGTGTTCAACACTCTGGAGGTTTGGTCCTCACACTTGTTTTTAAGGTAAGCTTGACCTGGAGTAGCTACTGTAGACCTATTTTTAGGTAGGACAGATCAGGTGTGACTACGGTTTTGGTCAAACAGTGAATATCTGAATACTTTAGCTTAAAGCAAAATGATGATATTAAATGACTTTAGGCATTGGAAGCATACACATAGAAAGGTTTATGGTAAGTTTGTTCCCACGAGTGAGGTTGCCCTGGAGCGCTGGGCTTGTTTTCACTAGTGCCTTGTCCTTGTGGGGTTCCTCTGAGACCTATCCTGGGGCCAAGTGCGTTTCTGTTTTGGAGAGGAATAACGTTGGCTGCGAGAGTCTAAAGTAAAGGTGCTCTTTCTGGAGACAAAAGGCGTAGAGCTCCAAGAGGAAAGCAGGCAATAGAGCTCATTAGTTGCTCTGTAAGGTATGTTAGCCTGTAAGCTAAAGTCTGTGGAGAAGGAGTGAGGAAGGTTTCAAAGCAAAGCATTGAAAAGCCACAGAAATGTTGTTCTTATAACTCTCAAACTCTGCTTAATATGCCCATTTGTTCCCAGTGTCCCCTTACATATCATATTTTGAACAACTTTCTACTCTAACTTTTCAAATACGGCTCTACTTTTGCTCACAAACATGAGCTGTGGCGTCTCTACAATAGGGGCCGGTGGGGAAGTGCACGACATGATCAATAATTCAGTATAACAACTTATATATATTTTCTTTGTAACTAACACTGTTGCGTGTTTACTACATATGACAGTGGCAGGACTGTCCGATACATTCCACATATCTTCCTGTACCTGTTGTGTAAACCCCAGTATTCTACCTATTTCTCCTATCAGTCTTCGTTAGGTGAGCGTGGGGCCCGTCAGCGCTCGTCTAACCAAGTGAGCAGTTATAAACACGCTATGCATGTTCAACACGCTTTCAATAAGAAGCTGTGGGGCTCCATCAAGCTTCTGTGAGCAGCCGATAAAAAATAATACATTAACATATGTCCAGATGTTTAGTAACGTTGTTTACGGTATGGGCTTTGCTACGCAGCTAGCCATTGTTCCTCATCAGTTGTGGTAGCCACTCATAATAGCGATGCAATATAGGGAGTCGAGTCAAAAATGTAACAAAAGTTAAATGGTTATTGGTTCCACCCATTAGAGCAGAAATTAGAGATTAAACGTTTGGGACACACCAGCCAGAGGATTTCAACATGATTCAGTCTAGAAAGGACAAAAACTGCTCCGTCAGTCCAGAGAGGTTCAAGAGAAAAACATGGCTAACTGTGAGTGCAGCTCAAAACACTCTCCTGCTTTCCTTGCCTGCCCTTGCTGGGCTATCAGTTGAAGTTATTGACCAGTTTGCCCAGATGAAAGATCATTGTGCATCTTTTCTTTTCAGCAGTGAACGTCACTGATGAGTCATTCTGCATTATTACAGGTCATGTTATTCCTAAAGCACATTAATTATAATAAGTATTTGCAGACCACAGTGATCATTTACAGCTCGATAACTTTGGATTTGTAATGCGACGCTGCATAACCAGGTTTTGTGAGATCTAATGTCGTCATCATATGACTCATATTCCTGTCTCCACTCCCACCAACTCCTGCACCGTTAATTTGTGAATCTGTGATTTCATTCATTAGTGCGTTTGTGTTTGGATCAGTTTAGTATGTAGTTTCTTTGACAAGTCAGCTGCTGCCCCTACAGATTATTGTGCCTTCTGTGCCAGAGACGCCACGGAACACAAGGAACGTGCATTACAATTAATATTGAATGGTGCACATCAGAATTTGTAGGACGTTTTCCATCCTAGCATGGCCTTTAGCAAGCCATTGTTGCTGCATTAGAGCAATTTAATATCCATTTTTCTGTTCAGCAGCTTTACTGAGTCTGAGCCAAGCTTTTTACATGGCAGTGAGCAGAAGAAGCTTATGTGGGTTTCAGAATTGATACCCCGGATGCTGCATATTCCAAGATTCCAGGTAGAAAAGAGAGAGAATCAGTAGGAAGTGATGTTTTTCATTCTCATTTTGTGCTGCGCAATGATGACAATTAGCAAAGCTTCCACAATGCTCATAAGTGGATCTGCTCAGCATGTGCCAGTTCAGACCTCTTTCAGTACGAACAGTAAATGCTCACTTTGGCAAAGTGTAGCTAATCACATTCTGAAGCCCTTGCGGATGTATGTGAATAGCATTGCCAAATGAAGCCTTGTTTGTGGCGTTACTGTGAGTTTTATATCATTGTGTGATTTGAAATATGGGTATTATTACCTGATGTTGACTGTATGTAGTAGATTAGTGGTACCCAGTCTTGGTTCTGAGGTACCTCAGCCCTGCATGGTTTAATTCCCAAACATGCCTCATTGACATCAGCTGATTAACCAGGCTCAAAGTTGCAGTTGCTCAAAGCAGCAGCATGTGCAGTGCAGTAGTGGTAGATGTTCTCATGACTAGTACTTGCAGGTTCCTTGATCAATTTTTAAGCATGGAGTTCATGCAAGGGAAGCTGATCCTTGATCTTGGGGCATCATCAAATTCTCAATAAAAGCCGCTTTCTAGACGGAAATTAAAAAAATCAAAATAAACGAACTTCAGAAACTTTGGAATTGCAGAGCTTTTAGAGGTCATATCTCTTCCTGAGCCAATGAGCCGTTGTAATTATGATCATTGTAACGTTGTATGCTCTGTTAGGCTCAGTAAGGCCTTTATGATGTATGGGTTTGGCCCAGAAGGATAGGAGATCAATACTGCCTCGTCTTCGCACATTATGCTGTAGGTAAAATGTTTCGACTATTGCTAGAGCTATGAAAGTTTTCCAAGTGTGTCTTGCGCTTGGCAATGTCAGGGAGCAGAAACAAAGTAATATGTCTGCTATCAATTCAATTTAGAATAGCTTGCATTACATTGCATACAGTGTTGATAAAGCCTAGGAACTGTATAGCTGAAAATATTCAGTGTTTGTAGTTAGAATACAGTAATGTAAAGCTAACAACAACAGCAACAACAATAATAATCAAGCAAAATTTAATTGCTGTCATAAAAAAAAAAGTCATAAAGCAATTTTTCACTATTTGTATTGGTCAACGTGTTATTTTGTTTAAGCTCTTCATCGTTTCTTTTGGCCTATTTGTTGTTTTTTGTTAGTTTGTTTCATTTGTTTGTCATGGCCAATTCCACCCCATAGCTAGGTCTACTCCTACAGACAGTATGCTACAAAGCCGGAAGGATGAAGGCCGAAGGGTTCCTCTAAGATGTGGGTGGGGGGAGAACCTAGTTTTTGTTCACACAGCAGGTGAAAGTGGCCTAAATCTGATCTTTTTCTTCATATGTGGCACAGATGTGTGTCTGTGTGTCAGTGTGAACAGATAAACACACTGAATCTGACATTTTCAATTCCGATTTGAGAAGCTTTCATATGTGGTACTGAAATCCGATCCGTATCCGATCTGCGGCAATGCGACTCAGTCTGAACAGCCAGATCGGAATTCATGCGACTTTTATTTCCATGCGACTTTTATTTCAATCCAACTCGACATTCATCATCATTTTGTGCTGCTAAGACCTCATAAACATTTAGGCTGATGTTTCAGTACAAAAACTAGAAGAGATTCATCCAAACGCTCTGTGTTCAAAAGAGAGCGAGTGTCCCGGAAAAGTCTGAAAGCAAAGTTCAAAGAATCCAAAGACTTAAACCAAAGAAGTGACCGCGCCCTTTTTACAGCTCAAACACATTCTGGGTGATGAGCCCAGCTGTCAGTCAGTGAAGCTTCATGATGGCTCCTGTGATGCTGGTGAAGATGAAGCTGATCCTCCGGGAGCGACTGGCGTTCGTTGGCGGTCGTGATAGTTTACCTCTGGATGAGCCGTGAAGCAGCGTGACGCTCTGTTCTTTAGAGCATGTGGGTCAGTTTAGGAGCTGATCTGTTCAGACTGATGTCTCATACAGATCACATTTAAAAGATAATCTCAACAGACAAACAAAACATCAGATTTGGTGAGAAAATCAGATTTGGGCCACTTTTACCTGCTGTTTGCAAAGTCTTTCCAATATCAGTTAATTTCAGTATAATTTTAGGTAGCTTTGTTGACATTTAATGCAGTGTTGCCAAAGCATAGTAACAGTCTGTAGCTGTTACTATGCTCTGGCAACACTGCAAACGCAGAGTATCAGCTATAAACTGTTACTCTGCTTTGGCAACACTGCAAACGCAGAGTATCAGCTATAAACTGTTACTCTGCTTTGGCAACACTGCAAACGCAGAGTATCAGCTATAAACTGTTACTATGCTTTGGCAGCACTGCAAACGCAGAGTATCAGCTATAAACTGTTACTATGCTTTGGCAGTACTGCAAACGCAGAGTATCAGCTATAAACTGTTACTATGCTTTGGCAGCACTGCAAACGCAGAGTATCAGCTATAAACTGTTACTATGCTTTGGCAGCACTGCAAACGCAGAGTATCAGCTATAAACTGTTACTATGCTTTGGCAGCACTGCAAACGCAGAGTATCAGCTATAAACTGTTACTATGCTTTGGCAACTCTGCACTCAGTGTCAAAGAATAACAGCTTATAGCTGCACATACACTATTTAGTAGTTACAGCAGTGATATATTTAACTTCTCATACATGAGGATGAGGCTGAGAAGCATCTGTGATTTCCAGTATCTTTAGGAAAAGCTAATTTTAGGAAAGAGTCTAAGCCTTTTTTAATTTAGTTATATAGCCTCATGCATAAACTATTTGTGGTTGGCTTGTCGACATGATGAGATGTTAAAATATCCCAGAAAACCGAGGAAGAGAATGAGGCCGTGAGACATCAGTGTCTAGGAAAGACAGTGCCATTAGAAGATTGCTCACACATGTTCTCTTTGCGCTTGTTGTCTGGGTCGGAGCGCTCTCACCTGATGCATTATGCATGGCGTGAGCCAGGAAGCGTAGGGAATGCGACACAGTGGGCCTGGGAGAAGCGCACTAAATGAGAGGGAGTCACTGATACAAACCCTGCGTGTCGGAACTCCTCCTGTGGCCGTGTGGGTGTTGTTTTTGCTTTTAACTGAGGTGGCTGAGTAGGTAATTAACGTTTCCCACTGTAATACATGCTGTTCTCGGCTTCTGTTTAACTAAAGCGGTGTTTTCCAGTCCTGCTCTGTATCAACAGAGGTACAGTAACTCCACGCTGCCCATTTTAGTGTTTCCCTGAGTCCAACATACTAGGTTCAATGTGTTAAACTGGAATTCCATCGGTTTTCCAAAATTTCCACGTACGTGAGTGTTTTCTTGATTGTCTAAGTGAAAATTTAACACATCCTCTACATGAAACACACTTAAATATGGCCTTTTTTGCAACATTTAGAGCACAGTTTCTATTTATTTGCTGAGTTTTACAACCTCTTCCTTTTCAACCAACCTATACCTGCACATATAGATGGACGTCTTGTATGTCTTCTATCTGTATCTTGTAATCTGAAATATCTATGTATCAATATTCTATTCCCTGTGTACCTGCATCTCATTAATCTACCTCAGACTCACTAATTGCACATATGGAGAAGTGTACAGCTGTACATATCATAGCTTTTATTTCATAACTTATTACTGTGCAAAACTATACTGGAATGGTGCAACACTGGTGTATATTATTGTGCATATTTGATAAAAATGAAGTATGAAGTGTGCCACATCATTTGCCCAGACAGTATTTTTCCAATGTGCTAAAATGCAATAATTGTACATTAAAATGTAGGAGTTTGTTCTCTGTATTAACCTATTGTCGCTTAGAAAATCAACAAAACAGGTTATTTGACCAGGGGCGCCCAAACTTTTACAATAATTCAACCATTGACGTTAAAGAGGTCGTTCAAAATAGCTTGATGTGAAATAACTGATTGTAAAGAAACTTACTGACTCAAATTTTAGTGGTTATAGGAATGCAATGCAAATATAGGGTTGCAGTGAAAATATATTATATATATATTAAATACATTTATTTCTGTTCAAAATGACCAGGGAACCCACACACATTCTGAGATGGTAAAATCTGGAAAAAAAGTTTTTTTCCGTACTTTTTCGCCTTGTGTGTCTCTGCCGTGAATGACTCTTGAAAAATATGTTTTAGGTGGAAAACATATTGTAAAGCTGTTGTAAAGCAACGTCTCAAACGTAGCCGTTTGATGTAATAGTTTTCTGTGAGGTAAGCTTTAGAGCAGGGGCTGTAAATATGTCTCAGTATGTGTGAATGTTCTAGTATAGAAAATATGATAGAAATGAAAACACAGACTTACTTTGCTCTGCTTTAAGCTTTAGTTCAGCTATAGCTGCTTTTCTCACATCTCCGGCAGGAAACGTGGAATAATTTCTTGTAAAATGTCTCTCAACGTTCGACTTTTTACAAGGCTGAAGTCGCTTCTCATTCACCAGCTTAATGTTTAAATTATTCCTAAAATGGTGCCTGAGGTGCCAGAATGTAACTGCTGCACGATTTAAGGTGGAACGGAAGAATTCAAATGAGACACTGGCCAATAAGAAACTGACTTCAGCTTTGCGACTTTTTAGTGTTTGACAGTTTCTCGCTGCAGATTAAACGTATCAGGAAACCAGCTGGAGTGATTATAAAAGTCCATCTATCTCCAAATTATCAATGTTTGTCTTGAATTTGTCCCTTTTCACTGGCTACTAGCTAGGCAACACTGTTGTCTATGTTGCTGGGACCAGCAGTCTGTGCACCAACCTTTAGGGTTAAATGGTGATTTAGCACTTATAGGCTACATTTATTACAACGTTCAAGACCATTTATTGTTAAAACTGTGCTGAACAGAGCTTTATTTTACTGCAGAGGAGGATTATTTTATTTTTACCTACAAATCTAATTCTGATGTGGAGCCACAACAGGGCAGTAAAAGAGCCGCATGTTGCCGACCTCTGCTTTAGAGGTATTGAAACTCCAGACATCTGGTACCTCATTTATAAAACGTCTAAGTTCTCAGCATTAGATTAGAATTAATTAATAAAAATGTTTAATGTATTATCATTAATGTATAACAATGTTTTGTGAGGTCCCTGGTTTCCTGTCACCACTGCTGTGAACAATTCTATGAAGTTTCTCTAGAACGTTGCTTTTCACATCAAAGTACTGTGAATGACTTTATTCTACATCTTCACCATTTAAATATGCAGAAATGTAATGCAATTTTTTTTTAAATAAGTAAAATTTACGGTAACTCTTTCTATGAATGTCACCTTTGTAAGCATCTATAAATGTATTCATAATATGTTATAATGCATTCATAAGACATTATAAACATAGCTATAAATATTTCTAAAAATGCATTTTACATTATAGCCATGTTTATTATGCATTATGAATTGTTAACATAATACATTATAAGTACTGTTCATAACAAATTATAAGAGCTCATAAGTCGTATTTGTCCGCTCTAAGTAAAGTGAAGCGTACTGTACTAAAGCCTCCTCCAGTGTTAAGAGTGAGGGTTCAAGTTGAAGTATTTACTGAAGGATTTACTGAAACACTAAAACATTCACAGTAAAGCACATTACAGGCTTCAAATGTCAGAGTTTAAACTAGAGCTGCCATCAGTGTTTTACCCAATGTGGGAAAGGTAATGTTCACCACCGTTAGCTTGGTATTTGTCTTTACTTTACGCTCTCCAAGCTGGGACTGACTTCTTTGGCACTGACATTATAACGTGTTATTAACACTATTAAATAATGCATTATATTAACAATTCATAATGTATAATAAACATGGCTATAAAGTGTAATTCAGTGTAATTCTTTTTCATAAATATTTATAACCATGTTCATAATGCCTTATGAATACATTATAGCATATTATAAATGTGTTTATAGATGCTTACAAAGGTGACATTCATAGAAAGTGTTACCAAATTTACTTTTAAAGTTCACCACAAAAATACAAAGTTGCTTCTTTAGTTTTGCACTGGAGATACAAGACTTTATGAGGTTTGAGGCAAGTGATGTGAAAATGGTGCCTGAAATGTGTAAGTTTCCATTTCTTGTAAGCTACATAGCTACATCAGCCCATAACTCCAGTTCAAAACTTGGGGTGTTAGGGTGAAGAGAAATTTGTGCAAGTTATTTGCCAAACTGAGATTTTTTGCCAAACTGTTCCTTTACGACCCTCTATAAAGGTTGAAGTGGGTCAAATAAGGGCAGAAAAGCCCTAAAATGACTAAACTGTGCAGTGTTAGAGGAGCAGAATTAAGAAATGCTGATCTAAAGCCAGATCAGGATTTTTTCTTCTCTCTAAATGGATGGGATTACAGTGAGGGGGTAAGGTGAGCTGCTCCCGGAGCAATAGTTAAAAGCTATTAGTGTCGGTTATGCATGTATAGATATCATGTGGGCCCTGTAGGTGAAAATGGAGCTTTCTGGATTGTATGGTGAGGGATGTTGTGTGGAATATGAGCCGATAGCTCCTTATGAGTGTATTTCACTGACTGACAGTAAACACATGTTTCTGTGGCTGTGTTAAATGTTGCACATGAGTGTCTTATTGCTGTATGGTTCCCTGTGTGTGTGTGTATAATTGATTGTGACTTGCGGTCAGGTTGTGGTGGTCTGCAGGCCTGCAGATGTTTAACTGGCATTGTGATTTTTAATCACAATCACAGATGTTCGACACAGCCTCAAAAGAAAGCATTATACTGTACTTACAGTTGAAAATAATATCTTTAAACCTCAGACACTTGACATAAAGTGGGTTCGCCATCTTCAAGGCCTTTTAAGAATGGCAGCCAGCCTTGAAGAGCGCCAGCAAGCATTGTGAGCAGATGTGCTCTCGACTGAGCTGCAGAAAAGTCTGGGCTTGTCACTCAGCAGTTTATGGGGCCAAAATCATGGAAAACTGAAGTTTTACTCACTTTTTTGAAAGAAGAGAGCTTGAAGTAAGTATTTGAACTAAAGGCCATTGTACACCGGACATGATGTGAACAAGCAACATGAAAATGCACAATATTCTGACTATTTTTTTGCATTGAACACAATAGATGCATTTTTTAAATTTAAATTTTATGTTGTTCATGTAGTTTAGCCTTTGCTTCCTGCAAACAGCTGAAAGGTGACTTTGCGTTGACTACTTTTTGATTTGGAAAAGTGAAAGGCACAGAGTTTCAAACCCACTGTCTAGCATATAAAATACATCATACATCATCTAAACCGCTTATCCTTCTGGGTCGCTGGAGCCTATCCCAGCTGTCATTGGGCGGAAGGCAGGATACACCCTGGACAGGTCGCCAGTCCATCGCAGGGCAGACAGACAGACATACACATTCAACACACACACCTAGGGGCAATTCAGCATGTCCAATCAGCCTGACTGCATGTTTTTGGACCGTGGGAGGAAACCGGAGTACCCGGAGGAAACCCACACAGACACGGGGAGAACAGGCAAACTCCACACAGAAACGACCCTGGTTGCCCGGCCGGGAATCGAACCCAGGCCCTTCTTGCTGTGAAGCGGCAGCGCGACTAATCCTTTTTTGATGTTTATCAATAAACTCTTGTTCCGGTTATCTCAGTTGTTGCTGTGCCAACACCAGAGCAAAGTCAAGCCAAGTGGTCTTTGCCTTTCCTCAGTATAACGTACAATGAAATGCCACTCTTTGGGCCCCCTGGTGCAACACAGGATTACCTAGACTGCATATACACATCCATGTGAAACAAATGCAGAATATATAATAAACACTCCAGACAATAAATATACAGAACAGGAAATACACATGATGCTAATTAGACAGGACAGCAAAGCATTACATGGATTTGGGGTCCTATAGAAGCATCAGACCTAGATTAAGATTGAGCAAATTGTGCAGTGATGGTTAAGGGGTGCATGATCAGTCTGACCGCTGCATGGAAGAACCTGTTGCAGAGTCTGGAGATGGTGAAACACATAGATATCCATTCCTAGATGCCGCGTTGTCTGTTGTTCTCTATCTGAGGTGATATGTCTGCGCGTCCGCCATGTTGGAGAGGTCGAGATCCGCTTGTGAACAGATTCACTTGTACTGAGAGACGAAGAGTCTCAGGATTAAATCAGCCACAACTTCCCTATTACTCAACCAATTTTCACCACATTTGTTTTGTTATAATCCTCAGACGTAGATTAATCTGGGCTGCACGGATCTGCTCTCGGTAGCTTTTATTACTTTAATAACTGACCATGATAATTATCCGTCCGGACCAGCGGGAAAGTATTCAGTCTGCACCTGACATTAAAAACCGAGTTTAGTGCGAGTAAAAACACAAACTCACAACATCAGCAAATCCATCAATGTGTGAATCACTTCTGATCTTAATACACATAGAAATAAAATAAACCCCCAAAAACACAGTAAGAAGGACGAAGCTGAAGTTGGCTTCCTATTTGCCAGCTCCTTGTTTGAGTTTTTCTGTTCCACCTTAAATGGTGCAGCAGTCACTTTCCAGTACCTGAAGCTGCACCATTTAAGGTGGTGCCTCACCAACCACTCAGTCTGTAAAAGTCTCAAGACTGTAATGTAGTATCTTAACATTGTTAGAGTTTCAAATCATACCATTACATCCCTCCAGCCAACACTTGATATTGCGCATAGCGATCTTAGGCTTGTGTGCAGCTGCTCCGCCATGGAAACCCATTTCATAAAGCTCCCAATGCACAGTTCTTGTGCTGATGTTGCTTCCAGATGCAGTTTGGAAGACTATAGTGACTGATGCAACAGAGGATTGGCAATTTTTACATCACTCAGCAGCCCCGCTCTGTGAGTTTGCGTGGTCTACAGCTTTGTGGCTGGCAAAACGGACTCATGGCAAAGGTAGCATCCTATGACTGTCATTTTTACGGACACTGAGCTTCTCAGTACAACCCATTCTCCAGCCAGTGTTTGTCTATGGAGATTGCATGGCTGTCTGCTTGATTTTATACACCTGTTAGCAATGGGTGTGACTGAACTCAGCTTGGCTACATTGTAAATGAGGGTCTCCCTCAGTGTTCTCCGAGTTTAAATAAAGGTTGATTGATTGATTGATTAAAGGACTCCATTAAAGACACAATTTTTTGCCTGTTTAATTGTAAGGGATAAAGAAAAGATGGTCATCTCGAATGAATTATGACTGTTTTTGGCACACAGGGGGCAGTCATGGGCTGGAGGTTAGGAAACCAGCCCTGTGACCGGAAGGCCACCCCTGAGCAAGGCACCTAACCCCCAGCTGCTCCCTGGGCGCTGTGGATAGGGCTGCCCACTGCTCCGGGCAAGTGTGCTCACTGCCCCCTAGTGTGTGTGTGTGTGTGTGTGCACATTCACTAGTGTGTATGTGGTGTTTCACTGCACAGATGGGTTAAAATGCAGAGGTGAAATTTCCCCGTTGTGGGACTAATAAGGGTCGCTCAATAAAACTCCACAAACATCGTAAGTGGACCTCAGAGAGAAACCGTTAAATAGAAGAAAGATGTAGAGTGTGGGTCTTTAACCGTCACGTCCGGGTGCTTTAATCCAGCCTTTATCCTGCTCACAGAAAATGAAATGGTGTGTTATCTGTAGTGAAATACCCTTCACCTGGCCAGCGCACCTTTACCATACATATTCATGGGGTCCGTTAATTATATGTGCAGAACTTTGTCACCTTGCTGAAGGAGAGAGAGAGGGAAAGAGAGGCTGACTGTGAGTCAGACTGAAATAAGTGGACCCTGTCACATTCTCCATGCATATTTAACTAAGACCTACTTCAGCTACATAGACGATGCTTTCTCCCCCTGTTCTGTCACCATCAGAGAACCTCCAAAGAGGATTGAGGAGCAAAAAAAAAGTGTTATTGTGTGTGTGCGTGCATGGGTGTGTCCTTCGTTCCCTCGGCCTGTCGTGTTAGATTTATCCTCATTGGAAGCCCTTTGATGACTCCCCTCTGATCTATTCCGTTGGAAAAAAGCATAAATTGCAGCACTGTGCTTTCTACTTGAGTAAAATTGAGCGAAATGAATGGGATGCAGAGGAGATAACATACACGCATGTGTTGGCGTGGTGTGATTGGTGCTGTGGGTGAAGGTCATTTGGTGGTGTATGTTGCATCCCTAATGTGTGAGTAGAGCTTTACATCAGCATTCATATGAGGAGGTCATATGCCACTGTGTGTGTGGAAGTAATGTTCTCTTCTTAACTGTTGTTCTCTGTTTTGTTTTGTTTGTTTCTGTACATTTCTACAAATATGCTGTACCTGCTTGCAGCTTTACCAGCTTTATCAATCACATCTTTTTATTGAAGGGCTGGTCTTTCCTCGTAAAGAGATGCCATGTTGATTGTCATGAGCTTTCCTACTCATTTTCAGCGTCTCCTCCTCCTTTATAATATTTCTGATGTGGGCTTGCAAAACTTTTTCAGCTTCTGGGATTAAATAAAAATGACACTACCCTACACATAATTAAGATAGCTTGCAGCATTAGGGTGCCTACACACTAGACACTGCAAGGATGGGGCGGTAGAAGCATACGCATGCAGATCTTGTCTGTCTAGAAGGCGTGTACATGGCTGGAGGGGGGTGGAGTTTGTACAGTTCGAAATCCAGCAGGAAACAAAGCATTTAGACCAGAAACAAGAAAATATGGGCCTCGGAAGAACATTTTGGCGATGGCCATGAATAGAGCCAAGCAGACAACAGCCATGAAGGCAAAGAAGTCATATAGAACAGGAAAAGAGTAAACAGCATAGCTATTCTTCTCCCTCTTGGATTTTCATCCGTCTTCTGCCTGCACCTTTCTATTGGTTGATGCGCCTCCACGTCAGAATCCGTTGCAGCAAAAGTTGAAATGAAACTTTTTCGACGCTCATCAAAGCGTCTTTTCCCTGCATACAGGCTCGTTTCTAGTCTCCTTACTGCAGAGACGGTACTGATCTCCTGCTGTCTGAACTGTGCTGAACCACATCACTATATCACCTCTGATGTTAATACACAATATAATAACTTGCTACTATAATGATACTTTATGCACTTTAGACTGTAAACACTGCTGATAGTCATAGTTATGTTTATATTCATTGTTTTGTAACTACCTCATACCACTTACTGCAATTCCTGCTCTCATGTAAATACAAAACCTGTCTAAAATGCTATATGAATATGCTATAGATATACTTTTATTTATACTCTCACGTAGTTTACTTAATTTATGTCTATTTATCAATTTCTGCCTAATGTATGTCTGATTTATTCCTATTTTATTTCGGCCTAATATATGTAAGTTTATGTGCAGTTATATGTCTTGCTACTGTAACATTGCAATTTCCCTTCGGGATCAATAAAGTTTTATCTGTCTGTCTATCTATCTATCTATCTATATGTCTGTCTGTCTGTTTGTCTATCTATCTATCTGTCTATCTGGCTATCTATCTGTCTGTCTGTCTATCTGTCTATCTATCTGTCTGTCTGTCTGTCTATCTATCTATCTATCTATATGTCTGTCTGTTTGTCTATCTATTTGTCTATCTATCTATCTGTCTATCTGGCTATCTATCTGTCTGTCTGTCTGTCAGTCTATCTGTGCCTCTAGTGTGCAGCTACCCTTATATCATAATATGTTCTGGTATTACACAAGAAATTATATGAACTAAATCTTGCAGAACAAATTTTATATTTGTGTTCTCTGTTATTTTTACTCAGAAAATCAACCTGTAATTGAATGCAATGTACGACATATGATCAATAAGTCAATTCATTCTTATTTATTCTCTTTTCTGCATTGGTTTGATGCAGCTGCAGTTCACTCTCAGAAAAAATGGTACAAATTGTCACTGGGTCAGTGCCCCTCTTATCACTGGGGTGGGACCCTCAAGGCTCCATCTCAGTACCTTTAGTCAGGGAACGTAACTGAACCATAATCCACTGAAATGATATGTTCTAAGCTGTACTGACTCCACACACCCCGTCTCGTCTCCAGGCTTTTATTTTACTGTTCTGTTTTAAAACATTCAGTTATGAAAAGGTACAAATACAAACTTTTTACCTGGAAAAACTTATTTAAGGTTCACAATCAGACCTTAAAACCACTGTTGTACCTTTGAGGGAACATTTACACTGTTTGTACCTTGATGAACGAAAAATGTTCCTGCACAGAACCTTTATTTCTAACAGTGTAGAGCTGAAGGGCTGCTCACAGACTATAAAGGCCACTAGAAAAAGCATAAATGTGGGACATATGGGACACACTCTCGTCCACATCATTCAAAACACTACCATGCTGCTGTATATCTCGTATATATATGACATGTGGCCTTCATGGTAGCGTGACCGATGAGTTAATCCACTCTCATTTATTCTCTTTTCTGCTAAGGTTTGGTGGAGCTGCATACGGAACTGAATGTCTGCACATGTGCTTTAGAGACACCAGTGCTCTTCTGTATAAGGTAAGACTATTTCTTTAATTATGTTACCACCATGTGCACAAGACATCTATCGCTTTCTGTCTTTCTCTCTCTGTCTCGCTCTTGCTTTCTCTCACTCTCACTAATTACCTGCGTGGTAATGTTGATAGTAACTAAGGGCTGGATCTCTGGGCTGCCAATGGCCCTTGGTGTGAGCGTTCAGGCCGTTGCCTGGTTACCCTGGCCGTGGAGGCCATCGCTGCGGGCAGGGCTGGTTGTGGCCGGAGCTAATGGCTGTCAGCGGAGCTGCTTAAAGACCTCCAGGGAGGCAAGAAAGCCACTGTAAACAATTTTTTTCATAAGCAATGAAAGAACCTCGCTCCAGGTGCTGCACATTCACTACTGAGCACAGACAGATGTACTGAACTATGTACATTTGTTCTCTTTTTGGCGTCGGCAGTAGATCTAATCCAAGTCCAGAATGAATACGCATATATGCAAACATATGCGCACAAACATGTGGCATGAGAACAAGTGTCTTAGCTCACCATGGCAACAGGCAGAAGAGGTCACAGAAGTCAAAGCTGCTTTTTGCATGCATCAGTAAAAGATGCGAAGAGTACTAAGGAAAAGTCAGAGGGCATTTATTTAATTTCCAGTCAAGTTAGTATAAATATTAAATAAAAATTAAAGTTATTCATTTTTTAGTGTAAGGAAAAAAAAGAAGTATGCAACAGAAAATCACACAAAAGCATTATATATATATATATATATATATATATATATATATATATATATATATATATATATAAACTACAGCTGCAACAATAAATTTAATCCCCATCTATTTTGGTAATCGATTAATCGGTTTTAGTCATTTTTTTTGTAAAAATTCTATGATTTCTGCTTCTTAAATTTAAATATTTTCTGGTTTCTCCTTTGTGACACCAAATTGAACATTGTTTATGGTGTGGACAAGAAAAGTCATTTGAGGACGTCATCTTTGGCTTTAGAAAATACTGACTGGCATTTTTCACCATTTTCAGACATTTTATAGACCAAACCAGAAAATAATAAACAGATTAATCGACAATGAAAACAGTCGATAGTTGTAGCCCTAAAATAAACTATGTATATATATATATATATATATATATATATATATATATGTATATGTATGTATATAACTATGAAAACTATGAAACATACTTTATTTGCAGCTGTACAGAAGTGGTTTTCTGACGTAGAACAAAACCCACTCTTCTTCACCGCACCACTACTCGATTCAAGGTATATAACGTAGCATAGCTGGCTAATGGACATCATTTAAAATAATACATTTAAATTATTTAACTGTTAAGGCACATTTTTACACTAGCATCTACTTAATTCTAAGTAGGATACTCAGTATGCGCATGTGTGCGTTGCTGTCGCACTATGGTTGCCGCTTTTTCGTTTGTTATTTATTGTGTGGGTTTATGTTTTGATGTTTCCCTATTGGCCAAGAAGTTTGCCATTGCATCCACCGAGTTAGAGGCCAAGAGTGTTTGTCCACCCGTGGCTCAGAGGCTACTTGGGCTGGCTGTTCGAGCAGCGTTACACCACAGCTGTGATGCAGCCTCAACCGGCAGCTTGAATGACGGTGTATTGCAGTTAAGAGGCTGCCTGGACTGGTCACTTGAGTGACACTTTATCGCAGCTATGAGGACCGGTCACCTGTTCTATGCTACATCGCAGGTACATGGCTGTTTGGGCTGGCTGCTTGGTTGATGCTCCATTGCGTCTAAGGACGTTGCTGGCCATCGAGGCTTCCTGGGCCGGCTGCCTGAGTGACGCTACACTGTAGTTGCGAGGCCCTCCAGGCAGAGTGAAACCTTCCCCTGCTGCTCAGGACTCTTTCCAGGCTAGCTGAGGGACTCTGTTCTGTGGTCTGGGGAATCCCCCCTGCCAGTTGTGGGAACTCTGTGTGTTTTGTTTTATTTATCGTTGATTGTGTTAGTTTTGTTAAGCATTTGCTTGTAAATCATCCTTGATCATGAGAACAGGACTATATAAATAAAAGCGATGATGTGTCAGTATTGGTGTTGGCAAGTCCTATAAAACATGCTCGGACTTTACTCAGTCCGAAAAAAATGGTCTTGATGCATCCCTGTTTTTAACTATTTAGTGTCCACCATTTATTACAGCTTCTGTTCCTTTCGGGAGACATACTTTTGGTTTTTAAAGAAATCTGCAGGGATATTTTGCAGTTCCGGTTCTGTTTTCTACTCCTTATGATCAAAGTGATCCCTAATACAAATTCATACTCATCAGTCCATAAAACCTTACTATGCATCTCTAGATGTGCCTTTATTACAGCTTTTATTGTATTCTGAGGAAATACTTTCAATTACTTTACTTTACTTATTAACTACCATAGATATACATACCTAGATGCCGCCTCATCTGTTGTTCTCTATCTGAGGCGATGCGTCTACATGTCCGCCATATTGGAGAGGTCAAGATCCACTTGTGAAGAAATTCACTTGTATCGAGAGACGATGAGTTTCAGGATTAGGAACTTCAATTACTCAACCTTGCTATGTGTCTCTAGATGTGTCTTTATTACAGCTTCTGTTCTATTCTGAGGACTTGCTTTCAGTTTTCCAAAGAAATCTGCAGAGATATTTTCCAAAGTTCAGTCTTAGAAGTTGGTACATTTTCTTTTCCAAGTAATCCCAAACACGTCAATGATATTGAAGACTCTGTGTTCTGGGTAAGCTAGTCTGTTGTTCTGAGAACACCAGCAGCAACTGTATTTGATTGCAAACGTTGCAATAATTTACTTTTCTCGTAACGACTACTCGACAGCGTATTGTAAGACTCACAGTGTTGTTATCTTCTCACAGTGGAAGGATGGACAGAAACACCTGTGGATGTTTTCAGATCTGAAGCAGCTTGATTTTCTCCTCTCTCTCAGAGATGAAAGCTGTAATTACTGGTTATCTGATGGGGACTGTTTTGGTGGTCTGCCAGGTCCTGCGTGGTTGTTGGGTGTCCCGTTTTTTTCTGTATCTCCAGGTTTGGAAATTCAGCTTTTTCCACTTATTGTCCCATTGAAATCTCTCTATTTTACGCATGTGGATTATTTTATATCTAATCTCCAAGGAAAAAATCTCCTGGATAATAATTAACTTGTACTTAATGGCCTTGTTGACTGACTTTTGCCTTGTACTGTAAATAGGGCCATTATTACGGAAGCCCTATCATCGGTCAATGTGTTTCTTTTTTTACTCGTTTTTATTTGCTAACAGGTTTTTTTCATTAGATTTCTTGTGATGTAGAGTCATTTTTATGGTCATGACAAGATCTTTCCACAAGATCTCAAGATATTTATGCCATTGTTACTAAATAACTCGTTATTTTAAGAAAACAATGTCAGTTATGTCATCATAATGATGTACATAACAGGATCTCAGGAAAACAAATGAAAATAACTCATTATCATGGAAAAACGGAGTTTAAAAACATGCAAAAATGATTGAAAGTTGGCCTGAAAAACTTTTAAGAGAATACATTATTTATGGCAATTATGACATGAAATGCATTCTGGGGTTTGTAGTTTTGCATTGGTACGTGTTTGAACGCTATTATGAAAAAAATCAGTTATTCTCTCTCTCTCTCTCTCTCTCACTCACACACACACACACACACACACACACATTTAAGAGTGTGTGGCTCTGATGGATTCGGGGACTAATGCAGGCTGCAGTGGCACTGCTACGCTGTGTTACTGAACTGATCCATCAATCCCCCCCACGCGCACACACACACACATACACACGCACACACAAATACACACACATTGTTAGGTCCTCTTGCAGAGCTGATCCATCATGACTCCCCTGTACGGAGCAGTGGACTGGTGGAGAGTGAAAAGTGATTAAGCCTGGCAGACTCATTATACTCTGCGTGTGAGTGTGTGTGTGTGTGTGTGTGTGTGTGTGTGTGTGTGTGTGTGTGTGTGTGTGTGTGCACTCACTCCAACACACACACACACACCAAAGCCATCTGACAGAGTGACATGCTAGCATTAACCTGCAGGGGTTTAGCCAGCAGGGCATTGCTAGAAAGCCAGAGAGAGAGCAGGTGTGTTGTTAATATAATAGCGCAGATTTGGTCGTCTGTACACCAAAGAACACTGGGTTAGAGTACTAGAGGTTTGCTAAGCTGGAGTTCTGTGTGCTGTGTGGCTACTGTTTATTGTCTTGTTCTGTGCTACAATATGATGGATTATATTGTGCACATTATTATTTACTACCATAGATATACATTCCTAGAAGCCGTGTTGTCTGTTGTTCTCTATCTGAGGCGATACGTCTGCATGTCCGCCATGTTGGAGAGGTCAAGATCCGCTTGTGAACAGATTCACTTGTATTGAGAGTCGATGAGTCTCAGGATTAAATCAGCCACACCTTCCTTATTACGCAACCGATTTTCACCACATTAGTTTTGTTATAATCCTCAGACGTAGATTAATCTGGGCTGCACGGATCTGCTCTCGGTAGCTTTTACTACTTTAATAACTGATGGTGATAATTAGCCGTCCAGACCAGCGGGAAAGTATTCAGTCTGCACCTGACGTTAAAAACCGAGTTTAGCACGAGAAACACAATCAGACACATCAGCAAATCCATCAATGTGTGAATCACTTCTGATCTTAATACACATAGAAATAAAATAAACCCCCAAAACACAGTAAGAAGGATGTTGGCTTTCTGTTCGCCAGCTTCTTGTTTGAGTTTTCCCGTTCCACCTTAAATGGTGCAGCAGTCACTTTCTGGTGCCTGAAGCTGCACCATTTAAGGTGGAACGGGAAAATTCGAACAAGAAGCTGGTAAATAAGAATTTAGCTTTGTGTAAGAAGGTTCTAACGTTAATCTATTATGAATATCTACACGGATTAAGGAATGCTGTAACTTACCGAGCTACAAAGCTTTAACCATCACTTTATTTACTGAATAGACTATTAAATGAAATAAGCTTAATATAAAACCAGAGGAAAAACAATCACATCAACAGGTTCTCTGTGCTTCATTGACCACACGGCCACATCTACATAAACACCACACAAACATGAGCGTGGATAATCGATTCCGACATTCCAAAACTGATGCAGTCGACCACCGTCAGATCGATTTTTACCTGCCTGTTATCCACTGAAGTCAGTTCTGTCTGTTACCCTGTGCAGCTGCACTGCGACACACCTGTGAGGCATAGATTCAGCTAGCCTAGCTATAGCTACGCTAACAGAACTCCACCAGAAGCTGGAAACAGATGTGGGCTTGTGTATGCAGCTGCCTAACTGCTCCAATTACCATAATTACACGTGTAAGGAGCAGTTGTGGTTCAACTGTACAGTAACCAGTCTAAATGAGCGGGAAAATGTTGGCTGTTTGTTTAATTCGAACTCTCAAGACCCTGGACGTCTCGCCTGTGTGGTCATGTACACCGCTACCCCTAGAGCAGTGTGTGTGTGTGTGAGGCTTTTTTCGGAATCTCTTTCAAAACGTTGCCTCGTTCTATTTTTAATCAACTCTCTTGCAGCGCTCGAAACTTTTTCCAGCAAAACACGGCTTTGGATATTAGCAGTCTCTCCGACTACCTTTGTTAGCAGGAAAGCTGCTGGGCTGCATCTCCAAAAAGTCTTTGGTGTCCAAAAAAACAAAGACCATCTGTTTGTTTTGATCTATTTCTTATCATCTTCTCGCACTCCCTGCCTCTCTTGTCTGCTTCCAGGAAAAAGGGAAAAGACTTTGGGGCCAATCAAGCGTACCTCATTCCTTCGCCTTCTCTTCCATTCAGACCAATCAAGTAAGCTAAACTTGTTCTGTCTGAGATCTAAGAGGGAGAGAGAGAGCTGCACTTTAAAAGCGAGTGAGATATCACAGCATCCACTTGTTCTTATGTGTCTCTCATGGTACCTTGTTAAAGAGAAGACCATCTGTTCTCATCGCTTCTTAATTTCAACAAATATCGTCCGAGGCTTGATGGGACTGATGTGAAAGAACACCTTGAACAATAGTAGGCGGTTCTTTATTAATAAATCTCCTCAGCGCATGAGCTACTCTCTAGAAAACATTACACTAATTGCCAATCAGCTAAGCACTCTGTGGACATTATACAAGGAGATTCACTCGAAAGAGGCCCCGAATATTCTGTTGTAACTCCCGTTTGGATGAAGCAATCAGAACCAAGAAAATACGCTACATACTTTGATGTATGTGTAATCGATTGTATTAATGCGATGCTGGAAGGGTCTCCGTTTTCTGCCAGACACATTTCAATGCGGCGCTCCATGTTCCTGAACGTATCGGCAAGCATATCGGGGGGAATAGCAGCAAATTCACGTTGGATGTTTTCAAATCTTCCACACTGCGCGGCTTGTTCCGACAGACCTTTCCTTTGAGCAAACCTGAAAGAAAGAAGTCTGGTGGCGTCAGAGCAGGCGACCGTGGTGGCCAAAGCCCCTTTGAAATTACCTTGTTGCCAATGAAGCACTCAGTTTCTGCCATGCTCCCTGCCGATGTGTGACACCTTGCTGCATCTTGCTGGAAGTAAACTTCCATTAACTCATGATCATCCAATTGATTCACAAACTGTTCAAAAATGTCCAGGTACACATCGGTGTTCGCGGTGGTGTCAAAGAAAATGGGGCCTATGATGAGCAACCGAGACCGCGCACCATACCCCGACTTTTTGATCATGGAGCGGTTTTTGCTCCATATACTGAGGAGCTCATTGCACATTGTTTGGTTCAGATTGCTTCGTCCTAGCAAGAGTTATTACAGAATATTCGGGGCATCTTTCGAGTGAATCACCCTGTATAAAAGATTATGAGAAACCGACTGGAGATTTTAGTGACAAACAGAAGACGTGCAGTTGTCTTATCTTTGGTTTTTCCTTTAGAGAGAACAGAAGAAAGAGTTTTCATGTACCCCAGGTAAACAATAGCCTTCCTGGACTAAATCAGATTCCTTACATAAAGCAATAATGGTGCCATTTTAGGACTTGCATGTCTTTCTAAGTTGTTTTGTTCACCTCTCTGCACGTTTCAATGGAGGCTGATATGCACAGCCTTGAGAGAGACAGAGAAAGAGCGAGGGATGGAGGAAAGAGAGGGAGTGGGAGGAAGGTGTCTGAATGACAGGATGTTGGCTTGGCTAACGTCGCCCTGCCCTGGGGAGCGGCCAGCGCATGAATCAAAACCGGGCAATTGTTTCTTTGTCTTTGCTGCTATTGTTTTTCACATCCATCAAAAAGAGACGTTCGCCGAGGCTAAACTGCCTGACCTTGTCGTCTGGCTAAAGAGGGCAGGTTCATTTCATAGAAATGAGCAGTAAATTATGGCTGTAAAAGCGGTAAGACATCTCTTCCTGTTGTTGGATTAGACTGGCACCAGGGCTGGATCACTCCAGTGCAGCTTGGGTCTCATAGTAGATAATTTGAACAGTAATTTATGAAGATTTATTTAGACCAAAACATTGATGACTTACAGTCTATTACTGTATGAGTCACACCCTGTGGAATGAGGGTGACTTCCTGGGCTGTGGCCTGTCCTTATTATACAAATATTCTTGGTATTAATGCCTCCCAATATCACAGCAATCACCAAAATGGAAGAAATTGTTACTTGACTTCTGTTTCTTTATGATTATTTGGATTTAATAGGCCATTTACAAAATGGTGATTGATGTGCCTCAGCTTATCACAGCCGTCTCTAAGTGCTACTTCCTCTGTCAAGCGAAAGCAAAACCTTTTTAGATCAAACCTACAGTGAGAATGATGGTGGCAGTAAATTAGTCAGAATTATTAAATTAAGAGATGTTGAAAAGGTGTTACTGAGGAATGTGTTATACAGACACACTCTATCCTGATCATCTAGGATGCTGTTTTAGTCTTATATCCAAAACTGAAAACTGATTTCTTCTGTTTTTGCTAATTTGTCATGTTTAATGTTTCAGGTCGGCTGATTTTATTATAGGATAAAGACAACATGACTAAACACAAAATGCAGCTTTTAAATCATCATTTTTATTGAAGATTAGGATTTATTCAAAACCTATATCACCCATGTGAAAAAGTAGTTGCTCTCTAAAACGAATAACTGGTTGTGCCACCCTTCGCAGTAACAACTGCAACCAAGCGTTTACAATATCTTGCGATGATTCTGTGAAGATATTTTGACCCTCTCTTTTTTGCAGAACTGTTTTAATTCAGCTACTTTGAAGAGCTTTCAAGCCTAAACTTCCTGTTTAAGGTCTCACCACAGCATCTCAATGGGATTCAAGTCAGACTTTGACTTAATGAGCTGTTCAGAGGTGGATTTGCATGTGTGCGTCTACTCATTGTCCTGCTGCATAACCTAACTGTGGGTGGATTTTCTGATAGAGAGCACAATTCATGGTTCAATCAGTAATGACTAGTCATCCAGGTCCTGCAAAGGCAAAGCAGCCCCAGACCATCACACTACCACCACCATGTGTCTCTGTTGGTATGGTGTTCTTATGGTGGAATGCGATGTTAGCTTTATAACAGATGTAATGGAACCCACATCTTCCAAAAAGTTCCACCTTTGACTCATCAGTCCATGGAATATTATCCCAAAAGTCTTGGCGGTCATCCAGATGTTTTTTGGCAAATGTGAGATGAGCCTTTGTGTTCGTTTTGGTCAGCAGTGATTTGCACCTTGCAACTCTCTCTGTTTGCCAGTGTCTTTCTTATTGTGGAATCATGTAAACTTACTTTAACTGAGGCAAGTGAGGCCTGCAGTTCTTCAGATGTCCATCTGTGCTCTTTTGTGACCTCCTGGTTTAGTCATCGATGTGCTCTTGGTGAAATTTTGGTAGGCCGGCAACTCCTGGGAAGGTTCATCACTGATCCAGCGTTTCTCCATTTGTGGATAATGGCTCTCACTTTGGTTCACTGGAGTCCCTGAGCCTCAGCAATGGCTTTATAACCCTTCCCAGACTGATAGATTTCAGTGACTTTGTTTCACATCTGTATTTGAATCTCTTTAAAACGTGGCAACAGGTACAACAATCATCCTTTCCTAGGGTTTTAGTCACATGATTTTTTTTGTTGTGGCTGCCATATTTGGGAGCGAATTTCTGGCTTAATTTAACTAGAGGTGAAAGATGGCTCTCCTTACTTTGGAAGAGAAAAACTTTTCCTCAACAAAGTCGATAAAACAGTCTGAGATCCTTATACAGTTTCCCCCTGAACTCCTGGTCCCACTTAAACTGGCAGAAAAGCTACCAAATTTGTGTTATCTGATATTTATATTGATCTCATACTCAGCCCCTCTCCCTATTCTGAGTCTCTCACAGCATTTAAAAGCACAGAAGCCCACCGGCTCTTCACGTCAGGGTGGGTAAAGGATCCCATGGTGTTGCATAAAGAGGAGAAACACTCTGTGATCATAGGAGGGTAACGACATCAGCTAATTAACACAGATCTGATCAATGCTGGCCTTTAGATAACTTTAGCTAATGTTATCAGCCGAGAGATAAGAGGAGCTGCAGACAGCCGGTATAACTTTACTCTCTGTTTCCGATTTAAATGACGTTTGAATGGAGAAACATAAGCGTTAAATATCAGACTGAATGTCGTGGGTCGGAAAACGACGTCGTGTTTCGACAGACGTGATTCTGTAAGTTTGCTAGTTCAGTTAGTTCAGAGTTCAGCTCCAGTCCTGAAACCCCTGCACTGCATAACTGGTTTCCTGGTTAAAATACCTGATATTATTAGCTAATTAAGGTCTGTGTGTCTCTCGTCTCTCTGCTTCTGTCGCGTCCTGCAGGTGAATCATTCACAAAGCACAGCTGATTGAAGGCAGTCTCTCTCTGATTCGGCCCTAAAAATGGTGGCGACTCTACAGTGTGACGTCACGTGATAGGCGAGAATAGACCTCATGTCTCCCCTAATCTTCTTAGCATTGACCATACTGAAGGGCAAAGGTGAGCGAGGCAGAGAGAGAGAGAGAGAGAGAAAGAGAGAGAGACGCCGACTGTGAGTGAGTCTAATTGATTTTTTCCACCTTGCCCTTGGTGAATGAGCTAGCAGGAGAAGACAGCAGGCTTTGTCAATATTAGGCCATGTGCCTCTCCAGAAACTGCTTCTGTGCCAAACTCCAGAGTCCCAGCCATGCCAGTGGTCCCTCAGCAAGGCACTGTGAAAAAGCCCAGAGGAACTGGTTTCCTATTGCTCCTCATGTACGTCCTTCCTTCCTCCCATCCTTCCTTCCATCCTTCTCTCCTACTGTGAATACAGTGACTGCATAAGGTGCTAAAGAGGGAGCATTTTTAGTCTTCTCTATTTAGCTGTTGCTAACACCTCTCTAAAGATTTACAATTTTATTCTAAAATAAACAGAGAACATAGCACCTAACAAGCTTCACTTCCTATGCTGATAGAGCTCTGAAGCTGTCATTTTGTAGTCAGTGTCAAGGCCATATTAAGAACTGCAGCTCTAAGGTGGTTTTCTGTATGACAAAAATGAAAAGCCATTTTGTTTATTATGCTTGGAGCGTCATTCATATTTTGACAGCTCATCATAATTCAGAGGATTCAGTGACACTCGCTTTGGTGGGTGTTTGGTTGGGCAGTGTCCACAGCACAAAACTTGTCAGCTTTGAAGCAGACAAGACAGAATGACACACGGTTTCAGAGGTGTATTCCAGATGTACCAGGTTTCACTGCAGTTTTGTAGAAAACTCATCAAGTCAGGAGGCTTTTATTGTCATTCCATCTATGTAAAAGTACACAGTGGAGTGAAATTACGTTCCTCCAGGAACAACACGGTGCAAATTTAAACTAGAAACAATACAATAAATATGATAAATTAAACAGACATTAGACACAGTAAACAGACAGGACAGTGTAGCGCCGACACAGCACTCATTTCTGGACATGAGATAGGGTTGTGGAATAAAGTGCAGAGATATTTAACATGCTGTGATCTGTGAGTTACGCAGTCAGATAACATACATAAACACAGCAGTTACTGAGGTAGTACTAGAGTAAACAGTGTAAACACACTCAAAACTAAACGTAGCTTAACTCAGGATTTAGCTGATAGCTAACTAAATTAAGCCATACTGAAGTTGTTTTGGTAGCCACTTTTACTCTTTAGGACATTTGAGTCATTATTTCATTATTTGAGTCATTATTTATTGTAAGTAATAACAATATTTTTACTCAAGAAGGACTCTGTGATGGATTAGCGTAGAAGTTCAATTCTTTTGGGGCCTTGTGTTTGTTGCTACTATGCCCTCAAAGCCACAGGGAGGGAGTCAGTCTCTTCATCAAGTGTAATTCCTGTTGGTGGGAGGTCATGTAGGATAACATCTACTCAGAGAGGAATCAAGCTGTGGTGGGGTTCCTGAAGAAAGAATGTTTGGGAGTAATGGAGGCTGTGATGCAAACAGTGGTATTAAATGCTATTGTTACTGAGAAAGTTGCAGAGAAAAGGCCAAGATAGCCTCCTGTGGGAAGTTTGTACGGCAAGCAATTTCAGCTTTTAATTCTTTTTTACTTCATTTAAGAAATTCAGTTTACACATGTTGATAACAAGAATACAAACTATGAATTTTTACTTGTAGAAAATACAATTTTACTAGTTCTAATTGAATTATTAATGGTAAAACCTAAATTTTTACTAGTAAGAATTAAATTCTTTATCACAAATTCGAAAATTCACTAGTGAGATTCATTTTTGATATCAAGAATTTAATTCTCACTAATTCAAATTGAATTCTTCATATCAAGAATGAAATATTTACTAGAAAGAATTTCATTCTTGATATCAAGAATTGAATTTCTACATATGAAAATTAAATTTTCACTAGTAAAAATTTAATTCTTAGTATTAAAATTTTTCCCCTTAAAATGAATGGGGAAACTCATGAATTATCACTAGTAAAAATTAATTTTGACTTGTAAGAATTAAATGTTTACTTGTAAAAATTAAATTTTGTATGTAGAAATAACATTTTTAATATCAAGAAATTAATTTTTACTAGTAAGAATTAAATTCTTTATCAAAAATTGAATTTCTGTAAAAAAGGATTAAAAGCCAAAACAGATTGCCACAAGTTTGTTAATTCATTGAAAATGACCCCCCTTGGTTGCATACATTCTTTACTAACAGCCTTTATAGGGAGTAGAACGTAGGCATGATCACTTCCGAATGGAATGGTCTGCCTGGGATAGGCAAGGACGACATGGTGTTGGAGAAACATGAGGTAAGGTTTCTCATAGATTCCATGAAGTTAGCTGGATAAACGATGTGGAGAACAATGTGTCAGTAATTTCTTCCCCAAACCTCTCACGGTTCTCAGATTTGTACAGTGTGTTAGTAAGACTTTGAAAATATGACTTCCTTCACCCGAGAAAAGATTCAGGCGTATGAAATGGGCAACAGCGGTTTGTGAAGGTGTGACTAAATTTGCAAGGTTAAAAAAGGCATCTTTCAGGGAGTCCTATCTGCTTGTTTTCTCATTATCATGCATTTCTTGCTTACTTTATGGATGCTTTGCTAAAAATTCTTCAGAAAATGGTAAAACAAGAAATATAAATGTACTCTATCTGCAGGAACTACATACAGTGGTATTGACAGTGAAGTGCAGAGGGAGATGTGGTGGAAAGGAACACTAATATTGACTCATGGTCCTAATTTTAGTGTAGGAGTAGCTGTTTCATTCTCCCCAGCGTACCCTGGAGTATTATCTCACCAAAGAGAAATATGTAAGAGCTGGTCTTTAGCGGTCCATGCCAGGATTAGCTATTCCTCAAGAGTATTTCTTTATGTGTATGTGCTACTAAACCTAGGTGGGGCAATGGTGGGATGTTATGAAGGCCCAAATGAGTTTTCTGTGCCAACAGTGTACTGTGTGTTTTTGAGTAGAGGAAAGAAGGGTGTTAGTGACGTTAGTGAACGTTGGACACTGAGGGGAAGACAATTAATGAATCAAAGTGAATGTGGGGGAAATGTGGGAGGGTGCTGATTAAATGCATAGTTGGTTTTTCAGTTTTTTTGCAGTAAAGCTGAAATGAATGTACCTTTTTAAAACTTGTTACATCATGTCCCTCGCCATAATAAGCAAAATTAATCTCATCAAATCAATTAAAACACGGAATTCATGTTTGCCAGTGTTATTTCATCAAAATGTAGTGACTTTTACCAGCCTGCGAAACGTCTTCTGGTTGTTGATTACGGCGCTGTGCACCAGCAGGCAGGGCAGAAAGATGATTTCAGTTGGGGATGCTGAAATGTTAGGCAGCATATATATATTGTTTTTCGTTTTAATTTATTGGTCATAACTATAATAACCATATACAAATTGGCATGTATATACAAATATACAAACCTCACAAACTGAGGTTTTTTCAGAGACTCACTCCAAACGGAGTGTTATGAGAAAAAAAGAAAAACCGGCAAAGAAGAGACCAAAGAAACCCACAAATGTGAGAATTTTCTCAGTTTAAAAAATTGCGATAACCATCTTATTATCTTAGTTTAATGCTGTTTCAATATATTATGGTCCTTTTATCCCATAATAAGTATAAAATAATAAGCATAAAAAATCACTAGCATGCTAATGTCTCGGTAGCTAGCTAGCTAAATCTCCCATTCCACCTTAAATAGTCCAGCAGTTCTGATTCAAAAAGATTCATCCAATTTCAAAATGATTTATTTCCCTTGTAAATCGTTACAGATCAATGCAGTGAACTGTAAATGGTTTAAATGAGCATAAAGTTTATTATGTAATTGTACAAGGTCTCAGTATGAACCTCCTCCAGCTGTACAGACAACATCAACACCATAGTCAAATTCATCCCATACTGGATTGAGCATGTCGGGTGTCGCTGCACTCACGGCTCTTTCAGTGCAATTTCGGAGATCATCCAGTGTTGTGGAACCAACGACAAACGCTCTGAGCTGTTGGAGCTTCACTGCCCACGGAAATCACACTGCACAGTTATGACGGATTCACTCTTTTTGAAGTGGAGAACGCAGAACGCTTTCTGCTCAGGGGTCTCATCTCCTCTCAGACTGAAGGGAGCCATCTTCCACTGACAGGCAGAAACTCTATGACCCCCTCTTTCAATTGGATTGTGATTGGTTCCTAGGCGCCTCACGGTTGTAAAACTATGGCGCTTTGAAATCAGATGAATCTTTTTGAATCACCCTGTAATATTAAACTGTAATATCATGTTTCATCTCCCCCTTCCACCATCCCATCTATCATCAGGAGAAAACGCTCAACTTGCTCAGAGACCCTGATACAATGTGAAAGTGATACAAAAGGAAAACGCTTTTTTAAAGTTTACTTTAGAGTCCTGACGGCATCCACAACACGGTCAGAAAAGTGTATTGTGACATTATCTGTCATGATAACAATGACATAGAACATCATATTGCTCGCACCTAAGCTGTATAAAGCTGAAGAAGGTGATTCTGCATGCTCACAGGTGCTGTGGTGTGATGTAGCAACGCCGTCTCCAAAAGATAAGTGTTAGATTTGCCTCTAACCTGACAAGAACTTAAAATGGCTGCTTTTCAAATGGCAGTAGGCTGTGCCCCAGGGGTAGATGGTCTTCCTGCTGAGTTTTACAAAATCACATTGGCCAAGATTTCTTTTTAATGTTTAAAGTATGTAGCCACGGGTGAACTGCCACTTGGTTGCTGAAAGGTGGTATTGACTCTCCTGCGGGAATAAAGGAGACTTGTCATTTCAAGAAATGGCAGCCTGTTGCTCTTTTGTGCCTGGGCTTTTAAAGACTCTCACCAGTGGACTTCAATACTAAATGGAAATGACGTGCACTGTGGACAGATGGACCAGACTTATTCATCCTCAGTTATGGACAATCTGTTTCTGATCAGACGCATGATATAACCTCCCAAACTGTCAAATATAAACTTTGACTCGTTAGATCATAAAAAACGCTGATTTTGTTCATTGTTACGACCCGTCTAGGATAAGCCGCAACATAAAAAACGTCCCCTCCGACTTCCCACCACCAAGCTACCAGACCAGTCACACTCAAACACAAATTACTAGTCTCATGAGCTTTATTGTAGACTGTGGAAGCTGAAGCTTCAGGAGTGGTCTCAGCCCAGAAGAACAGAGAAACATATGCCTCCCCAATCAACTAACTTTCCTCCATTAAATAAAAGAAACAAAGATATACAAAAACCTATCCTGACTCCCTCAACAACAACAAAGACAAACCCCAAAGAAAAACAGGCTAAACCAACCACAACCCAAGTGGATAGCTTAACACACTGCAATAGACTAGCAACTACATAGAGAGTATAGGCCCAAATACTCAGTGAGTGTGTTTACATGCACTTTATAATCCGGTAACTGCAGAAAAATCAGATTTGTCAGTAATCCGATCAACACGTTTACATGCAATTGAGTAATCAGATAATGGGGAAACTCCGGGTTGATGTGAGTCAGACAGTAATTGGATTTCTGCTTTGCAACCAGGCAACAAACTCACATAACGTAAAACTCAAACTTCATTTTAAAACATCGAGTCATGTTACCTAAAAATATAAACCTACATCATCTAGAAGATGAAGAATATTTAAATCCTTTATTTTGGGTTTGGTTTCAGCGCCACTCCAGTGTTTTGCTGCGTTTCGCAGCGTCCACCGTCTGATCTCACGCATGCTCAGACTGAGAAATGCGATAGAAATCAGAGTAAAAGTTTACATGCACTGAGAAATCTCTTTACTGAGCTAAAATCCAGCCTCTTTATCGGATTTCTAAATCAAATTTCTAGATCTAGATATGGTGTTTACACGACCATTTGAATAATCAGATAACTGCAGAAATCCAATTATGATCAGATTATTGAGTGCATGTATACGCATTCAATGTCGGAAACTCTTGGTCTGGCTGGTCAGGTGGAAGCGTCAAGGGAAGAAGGAGGAGCCTCGAGACAACCGGCCACCAGGCTTATAAGCTTTTGCCCTGATCTCAGCACAGCCAATCAGCGAATGACATCGCATCTCCTTCAGCAGCAACATCTGAAGATTATTATAGACAGGAGAACGAGGAGCTGAAGAAAGCAGGAGGTACGCAAGAGAGAAAACTTAAACAATACGTCAGTAGACGTAACATTGATCATGGTTCTCTATGATGCCTTTGGTGAGGTTTCAGTTTGGATATAATGTTCTTGTTAATACATACTTATCTTGTTAATAGATGTTAGATATGTTAATAAATACTACTAAGTGGAGTAAGTCAGCATTTTGTTGCTGTCAAATCAAAACATTGTAAATCCAATTTTTCAATGTTTTACTTCCCTTTTCATCAACATTTCACATTTCACATCTGAAATTGTTTAGAAAAAACCTTGCATCAAAGTTAAGAATGGGTCCCAATTTATATTGTCTCTAATAACTGTGTAGTTACATGATAACATATGCAACAACAATGTAACTACAAATGATTTAGTCTGTTACAGGTGGATTAGAGAAGGACACCTTATGTACTTATATGCTTATATACTTGTATATCAACTTCAGTTTTGCCTCATGTAATTACACAACTGTATCTTAATAGTTGTAACAGCCTGTTCTCTCTCATAATTACACACAGGTAATAACACAAACGTAATTACGTTTGTAATTAGACCGGAACAGCATTTTTTTTTTTCCAGCAGTAAAAGGAAGTATGTAATAACTTAGATTAAGACATTATTTACACTGTATCTGCCAGCCTTCCTAACATTTAGCTAGTGTTTATGTTGCTAGTGCTGAGACACTGTAACCAGTTTCAGCTTTAAACCAGTCTGTAATGTGACAGTGTGTTGCATTTCCCCCCAGTGCAACGTCTATATTACCACTCCTTTATTACACAGTACCTACATAACAACTACACAGGAACTGTCCACTTATTATAAAGTGTAACTTTAACACTGCACTGCAGGACAGTTCCTGTGTAGTTGTTATGTAGGTACAGTGTAATTACAGAATGATATCGATCAATGTGATGTGATTAGGTCACCTTGTTACAACACAGTTATTCCACAGTAATTATGTAAAACAAATGTAATATTATGTAAAACATACTTTACCTGCTGGAAAAGACTTCTGATCTGTAGTGTATCAAAAAGATACACTTGTGTAATTACATGAGGCAAAACTGAAGTTGATACATGTGTAATTACATAGTCTGTACTTCTATAATCCATCTGTAACACTGACTAAACCATCAGTAGTTACATTGTTGTTACATATGTTATTCATGTGTAACTACACAGTTATTAGAGACACAATATAAAGTGGGACTGACGAAGGTTTCAGACATACAGGGCTTGGTAATTACAACATTTTCCAAATAACACTACCTACATGACAGGTAGGATGTAAACTCAGGACAGTCTGCCAGAAGAGCTTTGTCTGCCACTGTGGAAGTGGGAAGAGAAAGACATTATAAATTTGAGCTTAGGAGGGATTGTGATGCCTTACAGCTGCCAGGGAGCTTAGATTGGGGCAGAGCAAACCTCCGTGATCGGAGTAGGTGATGATGAAGAACTGGGAAGGTTCACTACCATCAAAAACTGACAGACTATCAAAATGGAAGTGGCTGTTGTCGCAACTCTCCTGCAGGGAAAGAATGTGGCTCATCATCTACCTGACAGCATCCACTTCGTGTCTGACTGTGTTGGATGTCCCTCAGAGCTTCAGCAGTTCGTTTACAAACATGAATAGTTGTTAATGATGTTAATTATGGGGAAAACGTAGATATGTAATTTACTTAGTTTACTTTAGTTATGCTCTAGAATGTTGCAAATCATGATACAGTCATCATAACAGAATGCAATACACTGCAGGAAGCTTCGGGGTAGATATGGCTTCTATTCCATTAGTTGATTAATTGATTAAATTAATTAAATAAGATTAGGTGATTAACCAAATAATAGTTAGCAGATTCATTGAAGAAAAAGGATGGCTAAGTGTCTACATGTATTCTAACTGAGCTACAAATAAAACTATCAGTGTTTCTGGTCGAGGCATCATTAACTGAAGGTAGCAGTCTTGTATCTGTCCATTTCTGTGAGGAAGCAGGGTCTAACTGACCAGGAGAGCATGGTGGCAGCTTTTAAACTCAGTGCAGGTCAGAGACGGTGTGATGGCTGATTGAGTGATGGCTCTTTTTAATCAGTACTGAGGCTCTGTTCTTTGGCTTTGTTCACACAGCAGGTAAAAGTGGCCCAAATCCGATCTTTTTTTTCATATGTGACACAGATGTGTGTCTGTGTGTGAGTGTGAGCAGCAAAAACCACATGAAATCTGACATTTTCAATTCTGATTTGGGACGCTTTCAGATGTAGTGCTGAAATCCGATACGCATCCAATATGCGGCAATGTGACTCAGATTGGAATTCATGTGAATTTTACGTCAATCCAACTCCACATTTGTCATAATTACGCACTGCTGAGATAAACATTTAGGCTGATGTTTCTGTAACAAAAAATTAGAGACTCATCCAAAACCCTCCGTGTTTGAAGAGATTTATAAAGAAATGTCCGAACGCGGCCGCAGGAGAACGAGGCTGCAGCGTCAAAGAACAGTTAAAAGTCTGAAAGCAGTTTAAAGAATCCGAGGACACGAACCAAAGAAGTGACCGCGCCCTTTTTATGGCTCGAACACATTCTGGGTGATGAGCCCAGCTGTCAGTCAGTGAAGCTTCATGATGGCTACTGTGATGCTGGTGAAGATGAAGCTGATCCTCCAGGAGCGACTGGCGTTCGTTGGCGGTCGTGATTGTTTACCTCTGGATGAGCCGTGAAGCAGCGTGACGCTCTGTTCTTTTGCGCATGCGGGTCAGTTTAGGAGCTGATCTGTTCAGACTGATGTCGCATACAGATCACATTTAAAAGATAATGTGAACAGACAAACCAAACATTGGATTTGGTGAGAAAATCAGATTTGGGCCACTTTTACCTGCTGTGTGAACGTAGCCTAAGATCTCTTTGCCTCAGTTTTACAAGCACGATGGTGGTGGCTACCAGTGAGGAGGATGTAGCACCATGACCATTGTGTGACAGTTTGCTGTTAAAGCTTTCACAACTTTACATCTGTCACAACTTGTTGACAGCACAGATATTATCTGGCTAAGGTGGCTGGAAGAGTTAGACCCTTAAAAGGCCAGGGTCTGCCAGTGAGCCCTGAGTGTTATTACTCACTTCTATAACCTAAGAATAGCCAAACTAGTTTGCGTTGGAGTCCATGTAGTCACTGAATAATAAGGCTTAATGTGTAATAGGCCTGGGGTTTTAAAGGGGTATAATAATGAAGTAAAGCAGGTCTTGTTCAGAAGCTAGGAGCTTCTTGAAAAGCAACCTGAGCATGCTTGTCTGTTGTATTCCATGTTGCAAGTGACTGCTGCTGTTGAAGATGGGAAGAGGGCAGGGCACATTGCTGTTATCCTCTAAGGTGCCCTTTGACATTATCTTCTCTGATCCTGGGTGAGTTTTAGAAGGTTGGTAGAAAAGTACTCTACAGTGATAATTTGATTGGGATATGATTGGGATAATTTGTGATGCTCAGTATGGGGGTTGCATTACAGCAAATCCCATCCTTTAGTGGAAGGATACAGCTGTAACAGTAACAAAGCCCAAACCTGACCACCCCCTGCCATATGCACAGATGTGCTAGCCAGTACAACCTGAAAAATACATTGTCATGTATTGTTCAGAATAGATTTTAAAGTTCTGCTACTATTTTTTAAGGCTCTAAATGACCTTAAATCGTTGCTTACATCACAGAGTGTCTGTCTGTTTATGATCTTAGATCTGCAGATACTGACCTTCTGCAAACACCTTCAGTGAAACACAGAAAACATAGAGAAACTCTTTTGGTTATTCTGCTTCTTTGCTTCATTTCTCAGGTTTATAGGTCTCAACCCATTCAGGTAGATCTGACCCTGGTCTTGTACGGCTGAAAATAACAAGATTAGAGCTGAGTGGACAGACTTACCTAAAAGCACTTGAAGGCCTTATAAGGACTGGTTCTTTGGGACTAGAGACTTGCAGTGTAGAGAGAGTACACAGGGCCGTGTACCTCGCTGAGCTGGGGGTAGGTTGTGGGTTGTCCTTTGTTTTGTAGGCCACAGACTGCGGATCATGTGTTCATGGGATGCTCACAGTTTAAATGTTCTGCTACTGCTGCGCGGTTTTTGTCTGAAGCTTGAGTACAGTGTTCACATTCTGATTGTCATATTGGAAGAGAAAATAGGATAAGGGGGAGGAGGGGGCCCTTACCAACCCACCCCTTACTAACCCAGATACAGTGTTCACATGCTTGCTCCCTGCATGCCACTCTGAGGCTGATCTGAAGGCTCTTCAGAATGTATGTTGAAGATGATTTGCTGTTCTCTGAACTGAACTGGTTGTTTCTGCATTAAGTTCCTTCCATTGGTAGGAAGCGTATTACTGTATATACATGTCTGGACTGTTATGGTGTGCGTGGGGGGATTCGGAGGTACATAGATAGGAGGGATTTATGGGAGTTTCCTTTTAAAAACAGCTGCTGTGTTAAAGGCATCTTAAAAGTCCCCGTTTTTCTCTGTCTCCCTCTCTTTTTCTGTCTCGCTCGCTCTCTACCAGCCTATCTGTCATGCTTTTTGTACTATGTGTGTGGGGGGTGCTGGAGGTGGGTCTTATGCGTGTGCTGTAAAACAGGGCATTGGTTCTTCTGTCTGGCAGGTGATCCAGTTTCAGGCAGAATGTGAGCTTTGCAGCCAGGCATGTGCAATAACAACATATTCATCACACGCAGCACCAGGTTCCACCTGCCCCCCTTTGGCACAAACACTTGTACCACCGAGACAGTGTGTGTGTGTCTGAGAAAGAGAGCCCAAAGACGATAGAAATGGTCAATTAGTATTTGTGCCTTTCTGCCCTCATTGTGCTAGTATTTGTACAATGTGTGCATTTGTGGTATGTGTACTTGCACATGTGTGTGTGTGCAGATTTTTGGGCCAGCTGTGTCCAGATGATGGGGTATTTGGCAGACTGTGTGCCGGGAGGTGACGCTAGGGCCTTAGACCATATGGCCAGTCCCGTATGTATGTGTGTGTGTGTGTGTGTGTTTGGCAGTGTCAGGTCTTGTCAGTGCTGGGCTAATTAAGTGTCTGGGTATTTATTTATGCAGTTCAGCTACTGCTGTTCCACTCTAATGGCCTCATACTGACACTACAGCACTACAGAGAGAGAGAGAGAGACATAAAAAAAATAGATAAAGGCCAGCAGAAGGAAATGGGGGGAGATAAAGGGCAGCAGAAAGAGATAAAGGAGAGAAAGAGAGACAATAAAAGAAATAAAGAGAGAGACAAAGAAAGAGAATGGAAGAAATAAAGAGCCAGAGCAAGAGAGAGAGATTTGGACTAAAAGAGAGCCTGAAAGAAAGGAAAGACAGAGATGGACAGATGCATAGTTGGAAGAAATAAAGAGCGAGGGACAGATGAGGCGAGTGTTATGATGCATTATAACAGGGGTGTCAAACTCAAGCAGTAAAAGGGCCATATTAAAAAATCTCATCAAATCTGTGGGCCAGAGAAAAGAATATGTTTGTTTAATTTTTAATGAATGTTGTGGTGTAACTCGAACTGGCCATTGTTTATTCAAAATACACAAAAACTTCAGCAGCAAAATAGAGGCACTTGTGGTACACCTTTGAAATATTACATGAATACTTGAAATATTCAAAATTTAACTGTGCCCAGGAGCTCAGTCTTTTAAAACTAGACACCTGGCATCTTTTCTTTGCTGCAAATTAGTAAAACTTGCACCCAATCCTATTCACCCCTCGCCCCATAACCACTTACCCCTACCCCTCTGTTTTACGCGTTCACGTCTAGGGGTAGGGTGTCCCGATTTTTGTTGAGATAGAGGGGTAGGGTGAAGTGTTAGGGCTACATGACCCTCTAAACGGAGGTTTTTCAGAGACTCCAAACAGAGAGATATGCAAAAAAAAAGAAAAATCGTCAAGATGGCTCAACAAGAGACCAAAGAAACCCACAAATGTGAGAATTTTCTCTGTTAAAAATTACAATAAACTTTGTATTATCTTAGTTTAACGTCATTTCAATGTATTATGGTCCTTTTCTTCATAATCAGCATAAACAATCACTAGTATGCTGATGTCTCGGTAGCTAGCTAGCTAAATCTCCCATTCCACCTTAAGTACTGACACCTGAGGGGCCAGAATGTAACTGTTGCACCATTTAAGGTGGAACAGGAAAATTCTAATGTACAAGAAGCTGGTGAATATCTGACTTCAGCTTCATATCACTGAAGAATTAGGGGTGGGTGATAATAAATAATTGCCCCCCTCTTTGAAGTCATATGATGCCCTAAATGTAACTAAAGCCCAGCAGTGAGGAGCTGAACTTTACCCTCCTCTGCTGTCACTGCAGACGGGCAGGGTCGCCTACAGAGCAGCGCTGGTAGCTGTTAATGAAGTGATGCTCTTTTTATTTGAGGGTCCCATTTTGTAGAGATGATCTCAACCACTACCGCTTGTAACTAAGTAACAAGGGGCAAAGTGACCCTCGAAAACAAGGGGTAGGGGTAAAAATAAGAAATAAGACTGGGCCTTGGGCTCAATTTCTGAGCTGCTAAGGTGTTTATGTTGGATGAACTGCAACTGAAATGCAGTTAGTGTGTTTGGGGATATGACTGGTATGGAATTATGTAGAATTATGTAGAACTGAGGTGTAACTTCTGTCCCATAGACTTGTCTGGGTAGGAGAGTCAGAGTCATTACTTTGCAGTGCATGCTGGGGACTGGACTGCAGTTCATTGTGAAATGGGCTAATATTAATAGAAAATTAAAATACTTTTGCAGGCCAGATAGGATTGTATGGTGGGCCTGATTTGGCCTGCAGGCCTTGTGTTTGACACATGGGCCTTATAATAAGGCCACACATACGGGGGGCCGTTTAGTGTGAAATGCACTAAAACACTTGCACATGCACGCCACTCAAACACCAGTGAAACACTCTTAAATGTGTGTGTGAATGATTGTACACAGGCTGGAGTCATTGGTGAGTGCACGACAGTTTTCAGCATGACTGGGAGTCTTTTTAGTGTAACAGGAAGGCAGAGTTTTACAAAATAAGGGCTCAGCAGTACAAAGGAAAAGCGTTTCTGGAAAAACAGCCTCTTTAAGGATGAACAAACAGCTGCTCCTATCATTTTTTTCTACCAAGTCTATGCTGTGTAGAACCCATACAAGATGACAGGCTGGACAGGCTCTTCACTGAGCTGGAGCACCACACAAGAACCGTCCATTCCCTCATAACTGTAGTTTGGTGTGGAGAAGGGCCTGTGGTAAGAGAATACATGACTTAACTGGAGTCAGTTATGATCGTCTGATTCTCCTTTTGCAAAGGCCAAAGACATGAAAGGCTACGTTCACATTACCAGGCTGAAGTGGCACAAATCTGATTTTTTGCCCCAATGTGACTCAGATCTGATGTTTTCAGGGCTGTGTGGACACACAAATCTGATCTTTTCAAATCCGACTTGAGCCACTTCCATATATGGTCCTAGATCGGATACGTATCCGATTCGTGGCCGTGCAACCTTAATGTGACGCTTAGATCGGAATTCAAATGCTTTTTTTTCCACTGCGCTGCACCAACATTCATCCTTACTATGGCAGCAGCGCCGAACAGAAGTTAAAGCCACTCTAATAATGAAGCTGAGAGCTGATCAGAGTTAATTATCTTCTCAGCGAAGCTCGTTCTGCTCGTTAGTTTGTGCTGATGATGCAGTGATTCATTCACGTGACGTTACTGAGTAGGATGAGCGCATGAGGGTCATTTCAGGACGCCGGTTCGTCACATTAATGACAGATTTGAATCACTTACCTAAACGAGTGTGAACCATCATGTCAGAGAGATCGGATTTGAGCAAAAAATCAGATTTGAGCAATGAGGCTTGTAATGTTGAACATAGCCAAAGATGCATTCTCAGAGTCAAAACAACAAATCCTGGTGGCCCAGTGTTCTGATGAATTTCCTGCTTTCTTTAAATGTCTTACTGAAGCGCTTATTTATAGGTAGCGCTCTGCATAAAACTATAGGTTGGATATTTTGAAAGCCTAAATCACATTATCAGGGGGTGAATAATCACATTTAGCTGGATCTGTATTATATACTTAAAGTGAGGCTGAATGAACATTACAAACATAATACAACTATAACACTATACTAATGATGTGTGCATGGGCGATAAGACTGCATGATGGGTAGGACAAATTGTAAGAGGACTGGAACGAACATCTGATTGTTTTATCTGAACAGCATACAAATTACACAGCAGCGAGTCACCTTGTAAGGAAAAAATTAAAAATATCCTCTCTGTCGCCAGGAATACTGAAAGGCTGATTAAAGATCATGAAGAGGCTGATTAAACTGTTAGGAGCAGCTGTTTGTTCATCTTTAAAAGAGGTTCAAAAGAGTTTTACCAGAAAGTCTTTTCCTTGGTGTTGCTGTGCTCTTATTTTATAAAACTCCGCTTTGCTGTTACAATGAATTGACTTCCAGGCGTACTAAAAACTGAAATTGATGTGCACAAGTGTTTCATAGCTGTGTGAGTAGTGTGTGTGTGTATGTGTGTTAGTAGTATGTGTGCGAGTGTTTCATAGCTGTGTGTGAGTAGTGTGTGTGTGTGTGTGTGTGAGTGTTTCGTAGCTGTGTGTGAGTAGTGTGTGTGTGTGTGTGTGAGTGTTTCGTAGCTGTGTGTGAGTAGTGTGTGTGTGTGTGTGTGAGTGTTTCGTAGCTGTGTGTGAGTAGTGTGTGTGTGTGTGTGTGTGAGTGTTTCGTAGCTGTGTGTGAGTGTGTGAGTGTTTCGTTGCTGTGTGTGAGTAGTGTGTGTGTGTGTGTGTGTGAGTGTTTCATAGCTGTGTGTGAGTGTGTGAGTGTTTCGTTGCTGTGTGTGTGTGTGCGAGTGTTTCATAGCTGTGTGTGAGTAGTGTGTGTGCGAGTGTTTCGTAGCTGTGTGTGAGTAGTGTGTGTGTGTGTGTGTGAGTGTTTCGTAGCTGTGTGTGAGTAGTGTGTGTGTGTGTGTGTGAGTGTTTCGTAGCTGTGTGTGAGTAGTGTGTGTGTGTATGTGCAGTGTTTCGTAGCTGTGTGTGAGTAGTGTGTGTGTGTATGTGCAGTGTTTCGTAGCTGTGTGTGAGTGTGTAAGTGTTTCGTTGCTGTGTGTGTGTGTGTGAGTGTTTCGTTGCTGTGTGTGTGTGTGCGAGTGTTTCATAGCTGTGTGTGAGTAGTGTGTGTGCGAGTGTTTCGTAGCTGTGTGTGTGTGTGCGAGTGTTTCATAGCTGTGTGTGAGTAGTGTGTGCGAGTGTTTCGTAGCTGTGTGTGTGTGTGCGAGTGTTTCGTAGCTGTGTGTGTGTGTGCGAGTGTTTCATAGCTGTGTGTGTGTGTGCGAGTGTTTCGTAGCTGTGTGTTTCATAGCTGTGTGTGTGTGTGCGAGTGTTTCGTAGCTGTGTGTGTGTGTGCGAGTGTTTCATAGCTGTGTGTGAGTAGTGTGTGTGTATGTGTGAGTATGTGTGTGTGTGTGTGCGAGTGTTTCATAGCTGTGTGTGAGTAGTGTGTGTGTGTGTGTGTGCGCGAGTGTTTCATAGCTGTGTGTGAGTAGTGTGTGTGTGTGTGTGTGTGTGTGTGAGTAGTGTGTGTGTGTGTGTGCGAGTGTTTCATAGCTGTGTGTGAGTAGTGTGTGTGTGTGCGAGTATTTCATAGCTGTGTGTGAGTAGTGTGTGTGTGTGTGTGTGTGTGTGTGTGTGTGTGTGCGAGTGTTTCATAGCTGTGTGTGAGTAGTGTGTGTGTGTGTGTGTGTGAGTAGTGTGTGTGTGTGTGTGCGAGTGTTTCATAGCTGTGTGTGAGTAGTGTGTGTGTGTGCGAGTGTTTCATAGCTGTGTGTGAGTAGTGTGTGTGTGTGTGTGTGTGTGTGTGTGTGTGTGTGTGTGTGTGTGTGTGTGTGTGAGTAGTGTGTGTGTGCGAGTGTTTCATAGCTGTGTGTGAGTAGTGTGTGTGTGTGTGTGTGTGTGTGTGTGTGTGTGTGTGTGTGTGTGTGAGTAGTGTGTGTGTGCGAGTGTTTCATAGCTGTGTGTGAGTAGTGTGTGTGTGTGTGTGAGTAGTGTGTGTGTGCGAGTGTTTCATAGCTGTGTGTGAGTAGTGTGTGTGCGAGTGTTTCGTAGCTGTGTGTGTGTGTGCGAGTGTTTCATAGCTGTGTGTGAGTAGTGTGTGTGTATGTGTGAGTAGTGTGTGTGTGTGTGTGCGAGTGTTTCATAGCTGTGTGTGAGTAGTGTGTGTGTGTGTGTGTGTGTGTGTGTGTGTGTGCGTGAGTAGTGTGTGTGTGTGCGAGTGTTTCATAGCTGTGTGTGAGTAGTGTGTGTGTATGTGTGAGTAGTGTGTGTGTGTGTGTGCGAGTGTTTCATAGCTGTGTGTGAGTAGTGTGTGTGTATGTGTGAGTAGTGTGTGTGTGTGTGTGCGAGTGTTTCATAGCTGTGTGTGTGTGTGTGTGTGTGTGTGTGTGTGCGTGTGCGCAAGTGTTTCATAGCTGTCTGTGTGCTGTGTTTCACCTCTCATACACACAGGTGTGCATGTTTTCGTATGTGTGTATGTACACGTATGTAAGTACATAATTATACAACTGTACAATCACTTCTGAGTTTGAACAGCTGGACACTCTCTCTCTCTCTCTCTCTCTCTCTCTCTCTCTCTCTCTCTCTCTCAATCACTCACACATGCACACAGACATGCTCGCTCCTGCTGATAGCATAATTGCTTTAATAGATTCCGGTGGTGATAAAGGCTCTCCACTTTAGGCTAATGAAGTAGCAGGGAGCAACTGTTAAGTGCCTGTAATTTGCTACGTCTGCTGCGGCTACTGTTAACTGCTCTGAAAACACAGAGAGAGAGAGAGTTTGAGAGTTTAGAGGGGGCTGTGTGTGATTCTGGGCAGCGTAGGCTGTGTTTAATTACAGAGAGCTCATGAGTGTGTGCAGAGGAGCAGGAGTGGCACACTCAGTTAGCTGTGCTGTCTAGCAGCTAGCATGTTTTGGTCAGCAGTGCTTGTGGCATTTTGAAGGACTTGGCTGATGGTGTATGAAGTGCAGGCCAGCTGGCACTAATATTGAAATAAAAATGTTTATTTTGTCACATATATGGGCTGTAGTTGGTTGTAGTGTGGTGGTCACCTCTGTGTGTGTGTGTGTGTGTGTGTGTGTGTGTGTATACCCATGGCAAACTGTGACTATTAGAGCTAGGCCTTCAGTTCAGGCCATAAATGTTGAAAGTCAGTAAAAATCAAGTTAAAAAACACCCTTATGATAATGCTAATTTCAGCTAGCACCCCTTTGGGTTTCTAGTTCTATGTTAGCAAAAAGCTAATGCCAGTTTACACAGACATTTTCAGCTGTTGCTGGTTCAGCGTGAACATCTGATGCTTTATTTAAAGCTTGCCACAGACATATCCTATATGCTGCTGATTTCCATTTCTTCCAAAAATATTTTATTTATGGTGTTTGAATGCATTTTACAACACAAGAAGACCAGACATTGACTTTAAACAAAACAATACAGTACATCATTCTTTTATTCCCGTATTTATGCCAGTCATAAAAAAAATAAATAAATAAATAAACATGTTACTCAAATAAAATCAAATAAGTAAAAATAAACAAAGCAAAAACAGCACACATTTATCTCATGGATTATCCTCTCAGTACATCACTACAAGGTTGTTTTCTAACAACTGACTGAAAGCTGGATAGGCCATAGCTCTAATGCACAGTCAGTGACATATCTAGGACTTGCAGAAGGCCAAGATTGCTGTTTAAAACCTTAATTGGTTCATTCCACTGCAAGTTTTTTAAATTAGTCTTAATCTGCTGTGTGAGGCCTTCAGACCAGCCTGTGAAGGCCCAACCAACCTAGATAGAGATAATACTTAGTTTCTACCCAAAACTTAAGCAGGAAGTAGTAGTATCTTATGCAGTGTTTAAATGCAACAGGCATGATGTTGATTATATTAAGTAAAAATTAACTAAAAATTACGTGCATGTGTTTTGTTTTTTTTTCCCCCCACAGAAATCATTAAGTCTTCTCGGAAGGCCTAGAAGATCCTGAAGGTTCCCCTCTGGTGTGGACCTCGCCATTATTCAGCACTTCCAGTGAGGTAGGACTTGAAAATCAATTTTTTGAAAATGATCAGTCAAAAAGTTCATGGTACTGCCTGTGGATGCTCCCTGTGGTCTAGTTTGAAGTTCTAATTGAAGTTATATTGTTATTAGTACTTTATTATACAGAGGTTTGTGAACTCTGTGGAATTATCTCAATTTCTGCACGAAAATCCCATACAATGGTGTCTAAGTCACAGTAATAAACAATGACAGTCTTATTTGAAAACACAGGCCTATGCCATTGGACCGTGCCATATCTTGATTAAACAAATGGTTTTGGCAGTCAGTGTTATTGATTGAAAAATATGTGAACCATTATGTTTAGAAATTTCCACTTAGTGGCCTTTATTGGCAATAACCTCAAGAATGTTTTCAGTCTTACAGCAGGTAGGATGTATTTTGACGTACGTTCCTCTGTACAAACCTGACTCAGTTGGTTTGTCTTGCTTGAATGGCTTGGTTCATGCCTGGTCACATCATTTCAGTGAAACTAAGGTCTAAGCTCTTGACTGGCCACTCTAAACACAAAATTTGTTCTGTCTACACTGTTTACTTTTATTTTTCTCCTGTGTTATGAATGGGTTAAAACTCTCCCTTGAGTTTTAAACCACAGAGGGACTTTCTGTTGCAGAATTTACTGGTATATCTTTGAATTCAGTGGTCCATGAAAGATTTCAAGCCAGTCAGACCCTGGGTGGCTGAGGCAGCAAAGCATGTCCACACCATTATACACCCGCCGCCATGCTTTACAGTTGGGATGGAGTTTTGTGTGTTTGTATACAGTATTGTAGTTTTTTCCCCTCCAAACATAAAGCTGTGTACATCAAAGTTTAAAAAGTTAAACATTTGTCTGTCCACAAAACTTTGTTCTAGTAGTGCTGTGAAGCATCTAAGTAGTCTTTAGCAATGAGTTTTTAGGAGAAGCAGTGGTTTCCCCTGTGGTCTCTCTTACGAACAGCACTCTTATTCTGTTTTTTCACATTCCTTTTTTTTTTTTTATCAAAATCATCAAATGCAAGAGGTGCATGAAGTCTGTTGTCTTGTTTGAGGGTTCTTTAGCATGTTCTTGCACTGAACTTTATAGGCACCAGCTCCTAGGTAGAGCAGCAATGATGTTAAATTTCTTCCATTTGCAAAATATCCAGTTGTGGACTAATGTAGTCCCAAGTACATAAAATGCATTGGCCTCTCCAGTCTTCAAGGTCCTCTGAATGTGTTTTGATCATAGATATACATACCTAGATGCCATGTTGGGTCCAGCCAGGCACGTCAACAGTGCCGCCATATTGGGGAGGTCAACATCGCTGCTGGACTGCATTCAGTACCATTACAGAGCGGCAGTTTAAGAAAGATTCTGTCCAAAATTACACTATTTCAAGAATATTACACTCAGAAAGTGGGATAGGATTATATAACGGAGGGAACGCAGTGATCCACTCTCATGTTTGTGTGATGTGTATTGTTTGTGTGATGTTTATGTAGATATGGCCGTGTGGTTGGTGAAGCACAGAGAACCTGTTGATGTGATTGTTTTTCCTCTGGTTTTATATGAAGCTTATTTCATTTAATAGTCTATTCAGGGGGTCTTAACTTTATGTAGTAGTTATTTATTTACAATGATGGTTAAAGCTTTGTAGCTCGGTAAGTTACAGCATTCCTTAATCCGTGTAGATATTCATAATAGATTAACGTTAGAACCTTCTTAAACGAAGCTGAAGTTAGCTTCTCATTTGCCAGCAACTTGTTTGAGTTTTCCCCGTTCCACCTTAAATGGTGCAGCTTCAGGCACCAGAAAGTGACTGCTGCGCCATTTAAGGTGGAATGGGAAAACTCAAACAAGAAACTGGTGAGTAGGAAGCCAACTTCAGCTTGATCCTTCTCACTGTGTTTTGGGGGTTTATTTTATTTCTATGTGTATTAAGATCAGAAGTGATTCACACATTGATGGATTTGCTGATGGGTCTGATTGTGTTTTTCACACTAAACTCGGTTTTTAATGTCAAGTGCAGACTGAATACTTTCCTGCTGGTCCGGACGGCGAATTATCACGATCAGTTATTAAAGTAATAAAAGCTACCGAGAGCAGATCCGTGCAGCCCAGATTAATCTATGTCTGAGGATTATAACAAAACAAATGTGGTGAAAATCGGTTGAGTAATAAGGAAGTTGTGGCTGATTTAATCCTGAGACTCATCGTCTCTCAATACAAGTGAATCTGTTCACAAGCGGATCTTGACCTCTCCAACATGGCGGACGCGCAGACGTATCGCCTCAGATAGAGAACAACAGACAACACGGCACTAGGAATGTATATCTATGGTTTTGATGGTGTAGCAAAGAGCAAGTAACCCAGACTGTGGAGATCTGTCCTGCAGAGTACTTTCCAGCCACTTTGTGCCATGCCTAATTCATTCAGAAGTTCTTGATCAACTGGATCAGATGCATTGCTGTTAGATTTGGGGTGGGTGGGCAGGGGAGGCATATTAGATGCAGATCTCCAGGAGAAGATTCTTTTCCCATCACTGGTCTTTACCGTTTAAGCAGTTTGTTCTGTGATGATAAAGCAATGCAAACTGTGTGCTTTGTTAATTGTTTGAGTCATGATTTACTGCTGTGAACAGCAGAATGCATTTTAGGAGCCATTCATACAGCAATCTGCTCCGAAGAGTTCATATATATTTTCTTCTTACTCACAACTGTATTAATATTCGCTACACTGCTCCCATTAGTCTCCAGCAGTGAAGACTCTGTACGCTAGAACGATGTGCTAAAAATACAGCCTAAATAAATTAGTTACACAGACGCACAAGCGCACCTCATTAGTGGATCTAGCTTGTGGAAGCGGATTCTGACTCTGTTAGCAAGCTTTCATTTCAATCCCTGTGTTTTTTTTCCCCTCAGCATTTGTCCATCTGTCTTCAATAAGCGTACCTTGGCTTTCATTCTCATAGCTCTAACGCAGAATGGATGGATGAATGACTAGAGAAATGGAACCAGAGTAGACAACTGTGAGTGTGTGTGTGATTCTATAAATGGAAGTGTTGGTCTCTGGCAAGAGAGATTCAGCACACTTTGTTGAATTGACAGTGTGCTATTTGGAGAAGGCGAGTGTAGCGGGGCCCATTTTTGCACATTTGTTTGGCAATGGCCAATGATGTGGACCTTTCTCGGTTAAATTACTGGACCTGCTTGCCAAAATACACACAGGCTTTGCACAGTCTGATCCTGGAGTTACACACCTGCACGGAAGTACTTCTTGGCACCCAGTTCACTTTCGATATTTCACATTTCCCTTCTGACTTTTAGAGCCCTTTATGTATAACAGAGGAGTCTGAGATAACAGCCTGTATTCAGCCTTGACCAGCTCTGTGTCCATATAGTAATTATAGTTATGAATGAATAATCTTGATTCGTTTCAGTAAATCGAATGAAAGCTTTGCATTAGCAGAGCGTTTATGAGAAATTAGCTCAGGTTTGAGAAGGTTTATGAATGAGGGGCATTTGAGAAGGGAAGGGAGAGTGATGCGGAAGGATTCCCTGACTCTGCCATGATTAATCTGAATAGAGGGAGTGATAGACAGGCTTTGCCGTCTCCTTCCACTTGTTTCTTGCTTTTCTAAACCAAAATAGCCCTTTTGCTACACTACATCTTCTAAAACCACCACTAGACTTGCGGACATGAGCTTCTGATAGCCCGTTTTACCAAATTCACCAAGCCGGCCACAGCTTTCCACGTTCTTACTGACTTTCGATTGGTTCTGAGTGGTTTTTATCTGTCTGATTGGGAAACTCGGCTCACCATGATAAATCTTTTGGAGCAAGATGTAGTCAGTGGAGTGAAAAATGTGTCTTTAAAATCTTTAAAAGTTGTTCCGCTGTTTTCTTTGAAGCATGCTGGAGGTAGTTTCAGAATATACTTTAGTGTTTGCTGGTTTGCTTGCTGTAACCCTGTTTTGAAAATTGACTGTCCTTCACATCACACAAGAACAATGATTATTAGTTGGTTATTTAGCATGTTTGTCAGGTACCCTTTTCCTGTAAAAGGCAGAAACACACTAGGTTCTCTGACTGTAGGCAGACATCAGGCTTTGAGACAACTATGAAGTCAGATGATGCGCTGAAAAAAGTCGCTTACAGGTTGCTTGAAAGGTTGCTTTAAATTTTCTTGATTTCAATGTGCACACTGGCTCAACATTTATGAAATATGTTATATCACCATAATTACTATGTTTAAGTTAGCTTTAGCTGGTGTAACATATTTAATTTGAATAGAGCCAATTTACACATTTGAATCATGCAAATCCACTTTTTTCAGCTTGTGAGAGAACCATATGAAGTGAGGGCCTTAAAATTAGGACAGATCTGGACGTCTACAGTGTTTGACTGTCTTATACTTTTGTCCATTGTCCAGTACAAACGGTCAGATATTGTTGTTATGTCTCACATTTCTCAGCACAAAATTGAGTTGTGGAATAACTGAAATTTGGGGGCATTACTGTGCCTAAAACCCCATCTCCCTCCATTCTAACACCCTATAAATTCCCATCTCTACCTCCCATTTTCCCCTGATGAAGCTTTTGCAGCTCCCACCAACATCCCATCTCCTCCCTGTTCCTCAGTTCTCTGTCAATCCTACCACCTTGCAAAGGTGCAGGGATTCCAGCCTTCTTGCACCAAGCATAAGCCGCCCTGAACTTTATCATGTCTTCACTCACAGTCTCCCCTCATATAGCCCCCATAGGTTGAAGGCAGGGTTCAGATTCACAACAATTCTTAAATAGTATTAGTATTATAGTGCTACAGTCAGAGCTTCCCAGGATTTTCAGCAGTTCTAGCCCATCATTTTTCAAGATCTCTTCCTAAAAAGGCTTTTCTTATGTTCTAGCATGTTATGGTCATGATAAAGGTTAGATTTGGACACATTTTACCTGGTTTTGTTATTTTAACCATGGTTTTGTGTTCAGGTTTACCATTACAGGCTGCATTACTGCACCAGGTAAATGCTAACTTAGTGACTTTTCCAAAGAGTGGCCCGCTAAACTCTTCAGAAAAGCAGTATTGATGCTTTATGGGTGGATTTTTTGCTGATACCAAGAAATCTGTGGACCCTTAATATCAGCCAGCTTTACTGGTCAATGAATACATTAGTGCAGCCTTACCTAAAAACCCATTTGAAGCATTCATCTTCATTCCCAGAGAGTGTTCTTTGGAAATGTTAGCACAAATCTCCCCCTCAAGCTTGGCGTAGAGGGAGAATGCTAATCATGACTGGCCAATTTGCCACAGTTAATGTTTGCCTCAGGCTCGCATGCTGAGGGAAATGGACATGATGTGTAGCAGGATGCAGCTGTAGCTTTGCATCATAGGTAGAATGGTGGGTAAACGAGTTAAGGATGGAAAAGGTAGCAGTGAGAGATGGAAAGGGCTTTAGTAGCTTACCGTATTCACACACTGATGAATGCTGCAGTAAGTCAGCGTGGAAGGATGTGAAAAATGTCGCATGATGTTTGCGGCGGTGGACGCGGTGTGTGTGTTTGTGCACACCTGCTAATCCCTGTGCCGTTGTGTAACGCTTCTGAGTGTGTCCTGGTTCTTTGTTAATCCGGCAGGTCAGTAATCTAGAACTTTAGATCTAGGTCAGTGAGGCGCTGGAACCAGAGTACTGGGTCATTGCAGATCATCAGCACAACAATCTGCATTGTAACTTACACACACAGCACAGAGACCACTGGCCTTTTTTTGTGTCCCCAGCGTTTACAGATATATTACACTTGAAAAACATGTTAGGGTTACAATTTATTTAGATTTTAAAATAAAACAATATGTTATTTTAACAATTACACCTTCTTGAATCATCAATTTAGTAATATTGGTTTTTAAATCAATTATATAGAATTCCAAACACCACAGAAGAGCTCATTCTCACAGTCATGTGTGAAGGCTGAGGGCATATTTTTACTATTTTAACTGCAATAATCTATACATGACTATGGAATATATGATTTAAATGACATAAAGAAAACAAATAATTCTTATAAAATATATAATGATGTTGTGGTTGTGGTCCCCAGGAGTCATGTCACTGGGGTTACTGCCTAACTCTTATTTTGAAATAAAAATCACACTGATGATGTCACTCGACTTCCTTTTACCTGTTTTCTGAGGATCTATGAAGAAAAGCACATGGTGAGTCCACTGTGTCTTTCAGTTATCAGAGATTTTCTCATTTAGCTCATGATTTCATATGAAGCTTTTAGCTGAAGTCACTGGTGTGACCGACTTTATTCTGAGGTAACAGTGAAAAAATAGAATACAAATGGATTAAATTCCATATTTTAGTGGATTTTCCATGATTGACAACATGTGGTTTGATGCTCTGTAGCAGACATTTAGTAAAATGTATTTTTCATTAAAAATGTCTCTGGTGTTCCCTTTATTATGTGTAACACCAGTGACTCCTATGGAGAGATAGAAAAGTGGACGTTTCTGTAGAATCACCCAGGTTTTGTAGGGTCCATATCTCAGTAGGTCGGTGCTGTTTTGGCGGCACGCGGAGAACCAACAGCATATTAGACATGTGTGCGTAATGTTTTGGCCCATTGTTTGTATCTTGGTGGATTGACTAGTTTGGGGTTGAATTTTTCTATAAACCTTCCTTCAAGCAGCGCTCATGCACAGGCAGTATAAATTCAGACACTGGCTGTGTTTACATGCAAAGATTTTTGCCAATCTGATTGAATACATTCCGATTACAGATTAAGACTGAGGTGTTTATCCTCACTCTACTCAACAATCTGATGGAAAATCTCCGTTTACATGCTCACTACAAGTAATCAGATCCAAAACGACGCGCATGCGTAGAGAACCACTTAGTGTAGATGTTACTATGACAACGAACATCATGTGAGTCCAGTCAGAGTGAGATGAGCAGCAGTGAGCAGTGCTTGTGTTTTTAATTGCTTTAAAATGATGTCAGACTCAGGAAAACGTCCTTCACATGTCCTTATTAAAGAAGGCCGAGAGGAAGACGTCGTGTTCTGAGACACACAAGCTGGACGTCCGTCCCACCGCCGTCTTTTAAAGATCAGAGCATAAACTTCGTCTCCTCTGCAGACCAGTTTCTGCTCCGCCATGTTGAACGGTATAAACTTTCACTACGACGCGACGAACATGATCAGAACGGACTTAAACTTTCCGATAGGGAATGTAATCAGATACAGGCGTTTACACGGATATTATTCTTCTATTTAACGGATTATTTACAGGATTACCCACCTCGTTCAGTCGGATAGAAACTGTATTCTGAATGGCCTCAATCGGACTAGACTATTCAGATTGAGGTGTTTACATGGACGTGTTCTACTCCGATTGAGCTATTAGTCGAATTATTGGCAGATTATTAGGCTGCATGCGAAAGTGGCTAGTAAGGAATTTCAGTCTAGAATGTTCTGGGTAAACCCTTTCCTAAACGCATTGAGGCACTCGACAGCTTCCTTTTGTCGTTCAGTAAACACGTCCTGATCCGGCCTCTTCAGCTCTTCATTCCGTTTCTGTCTCATTCTCTGCTCCCCTGATGGTTTTGGTGTCTTCTTTTAGAGTGTTCATCTGAACTGTCACTTTTATTGTCACGCTGTCCTCCATTCTCTCTCTCTCTCTCTCTCTCTCTCTCTCTCTCTCTCTCTCTCTCTCTCTCTCGACAGCTGTATAATTACACAGTCTGCTCTGTCAGAGTGAGGCATTATTTCTCAGGTAATGTGGCGCAACCTGATCCGTGTGTGTGTGTGTGTGTGTATGTAAGAGGGAGGAGTGTTTAAAAGAGACTCCAGAGAAGCCGATCCGTTCTATATCGGTGCAGCATGGACTAGAATAGTCGTCCTCATGGGAACACTACTGCACGCTCGAATGTGATCCTCTAAATACACTAATATACAATACCTGCACACAGAGACACCCTGCAGTGTGTGTGAGGCGTGTTTTAGGTCATGTAAAGAGAGAAATGCTTCCTCGGAGGTGTGATGGTGCTGTTGCATGGCTGGATGACCTTGCTGTATAACACCACACGCACACACCTCAGATGGCACTCTGTCAATACAGCTCCTATTATACTTGTCATCTGTTATTTTTCAGCTGTCCTGCCCAGAGGAGGGGTAAATATGGTTAGAGGTTATGGGTGGGCTGTCAATATATGATGATATTGTTAGTGTTAGTGCTGTTAGTGTGATAACTGACGTCCCAGTTTTCTTTTTCTGGATATTTTATGGGATTGAAGATAACTGGAACGCTCAACAGCTACATGTATCAGTAACAGACAGATTTAGGCTGTTTCCCCACCTAGTTTGTTTGCTAGTCTGCACCAGAGATTTGAACATTGAATCTTTTATTTTGGTTACTTTTACACCGCAAAGGCTGAATTGCACCAAATTCACAAACACCAATACGCATTGGAGTTCTTTTGGTTCTTTGATTGGTCACAAATTTGAGAGGGAGACAAATTGCTGTTACTTTCATGTTTGCCTTCATTAAACAACCTTTTTTTAATTTTAACTTTCACTAACTTGTTATGATATAAAATCTAGATCCATCTCTCACTTAGGCAGGTGTGCGTAATGTTTTGGCCCATTGCTGTATCTTGGTGGATTGACTAGTCTAGTGTAGATGTTACTATGACAACGAACATCACGTGAGTCCAGTCAGAGTGAGATGAGCAGCAGTGAGCAGTGCTTCTGTCTAGATCCATCTCTCACTTAGGCTACATTCAGAATACAGTGGCCCAAATCGAGTTTACTGCCCTAATCTGATTTTGGTTTTTGGTTGTTTTCTTTATCACATTATCTTTATGATGAAGGCTAAATCTGACATCACTCTGAATGGATTCCCCATTTTGTGTCCCAGAAAGTCAAAGGAACCTCATCAAATCTAGTATGTATGCATGTATGTGCATATATAGATAAATAGATAGATAGATAGATATTGGAGATTGATGAGCCTCCTTTGACTTTTTGTTTCGCTCTTTTCCCCAAAAAATGTCCTGTAAAGTAAACATGATTTTGTACCGCTTTACTTCGATTCTTCGCATTAAAAACAGCCTATTTTATCTTAACTTTCACTAACCTGCCATGATGTAAAATCCAGATCCATCCCCCACTTAGGGGGGATCTGATTTTCAATTTTTGGTCGTTCACTTTATCTTTATTATGTAGCCTAAATCTGACTTTAGTCTGAAAAGATTACACTCCTGAGCTGACCCCCATGCGGAAAAGAACACCAATCCATCCATCATGCTCATCTACCAAACTGTCTTCTATATTTCATTAAGATTAATAGAGTTTATAGTTTACAGAAAAGAGTAAAAATTGTGAAATTCTGTGTTTAATTGTGAAAGTCGACCAAACAGAGAAAGGAAACTGAAGTTCCTTTAGTTTACCTGTTCTGAAGAAGAAAACTAGTAATGGAGCACACAACAGTGAGGTATATATCGCTGTTGGCAGAACAAAACCTCGTCGTCTTCTTCAAAATGGTAACTTTACAGGAGAAGGAAAAAACATACTTTACTTTTAATGTAAGTCAATGGAACCAGAATTTTTTCCAAGTCATTTTGGGTCGTTTCTGTTGGTCCATTCATCATGAAATTTACACACAATTTAAAGAACAACAGACATTTTCAAATTATGTCAAAAACCTTGATCTCTATTTTGTTATGATTGCCTTAATCGTGTCAGTTTGAACTGTCCTATTAAAATACGTTCTGCAATCCCTGTGAATCAAATCAAATGCTAATGCTCATCTGCTGGTATTAGCAGCAGCTCATGCTTCAAGAACGAGACGAGCCTGTGTCAGTAGTCAGATGTTAAAACTGGCAGACTGTGCAGGCAGTGCAGCACTGATATGCACTTAGAAAAGCATCAAAGTCATTATAGGAAAGTCTGTTCGCTCAGAGGCCATCTTTGCAGCGCTGATGGGATCTTATTTCTGTGGATGAGGAGAGACCTAAAAACTCGAAACTGAAGGTCAGATGACCGTTTCAATACATATTTGAAATCACCAATAAAATTGGACAAAAGACTTATGTATAGTTTGTAGCGTTTGGCTTAATATCACACAAAAAGCTTATTGTTTCGTGATGTTAATCAGCAAACTCATTGGCTCTTCTTACTCAAGGGTAAGACTTTCCACACAAACAGACGCCATG